>NC_037533.1:16372829-16395097 GCF_001531365.2 Cynara cardunculus var. scolymus | reverse complement strand
AATATATAAAACATAAAAAAAATAGTATTTTGAGAATAATAAAATGAAAGTTTAAATAGATCAAAATACAATAAATAAAATTTGAAAAAAGGATAAATATAAAGTGGGAGACATATTGATGTGTTACAAGAAAACTTCGTTTTTATGTTTAGGGAATAATGGTAAAATATAGACTTGTTTTAATTTATTCTACATGGTGGGTTGGAACACGTCTATTCACATATAATTTATGTCAAACATGTAACATTGTAATTCATATTTTATATGTCATAGGACAAAATCCAGACCGTGTAAAACAAGATAAGATGAAAAAAATAATCCTATATATGGTATGCCATAAAACAAAAATAAGATTAAAGGTTGTTTGTTTACCTTTTAATAGTTCTATTAAAAGTCAACTTCTAAATCGTTAAGAGATGAATCTTGTTTGACAAAAAAAATGTGACTCTTAATGGTTCTGAAATCCGCTGAATGATTTTGCATCCTGAACATCTCTTAACCATTCAACGCTCTAATTTTATTGTAAACAATTACCAAACAATTATATTTCATTTTGCATTATATCATAAGAGCCTCTTAATTATTATGACCACTTAATCATTCAACAACCACCAAACAGATCTTAGACTAAGGGGGTGTTTGAGATTTGCTTATTTGAAACAAATTATACTTTTCTATAAAAATGTTTATCAAATTATTATAAGTTATAATGATTTAACTTCTTCAAAAACTTTTATTACCGGTATAAACTGTTTATCAAAACACTCAAAAGTGTTTATTACCGATACCACACCAAAATAAGTTAATAAATTGTTTTTATAAACAACCCTAAACACCCTTAACATCGAAAAAAACCTAATTTTGTGGGACAAAAGTTTTAAGATCTTTTTCCCCACAAAAATAGGTGGAATAAGCATTTAGACCAAAAATCTTAAATGCAATCTATAAAGTCTCAAGTACTACCATTTTATACATAAATTTTAAAAATCTTTTAATTACAACTTCACATGCACAATTATTGATGCATACCACCAACAACATTCAAGTTGAAACTTACAACTTTGCTTTATTTCTTTTCAGTTTTTTTCTTTCCTTATTAAATTTTTTTTTTGGTATTTTCACACCATTATTTATTTATTCAAACTTTTATTTTAGCTAATTTTAGCTCTCCTTTGTAAAAAGATGGATATTGGTTTCTATTTTGGTTTGTATAATATAATTTATTTATTTTTTAAATGTATTCATTAGATATATGTTTTTCCTTCATTATAATTATTTGGATAACATAAGTGATTTTTATGACTGTATACAATAAAATTCGCCTTGATTCCTTATTTATTACATTGTACTTGATTACATACTGTTGCATCGCACGGATACACGATTATAAGGAATCGAGTTTAAATATTTCTAAAGATTCACGTTAAGATTGAATATTTAAATATAAATTTTATAATTTTTAATGAATAATTCAGGTTTGTTTGAAAATTTGATACCCCGCACCGTCTCATGCCTAAAACCTAAACTAAAACCTCATCGCCTCCATCCAAATCAAACGCGAGTTTGATCCTTCATCGCCTCCACTCGATTTCTTCAGGTACGATTTCTTCAACCATAGTTTTAGATTTCAGTTTTCTCAGCTTCTTCCAGACTCGATTTCCATGGTTCTCGACTCGACCGTTGTTGGAACGCCTACTGGACAGATTTCTTCAACCATGGTTTTCGGTTTCAATTTCTCAGTTTCTTCCAGACTCGATTTCCATGGTATTCGACTGGACTATTGTTGGAACGCCTCCCGGACAGATTTATTCAACCACGGAACTCGATTTCTGGGCACACACAATGCATTTATTTGGAAGCTTAATTTAGGTTGTTGTACTAATCACTTGTGTTTGATGCAGTGTGGCTGGTTTACAAGAACAATTTAGGGCACCAAGTGTGAATTATTTATTCGAAGATGGCTCGTTTCCGTAATGTAAGTATCTTACTCCAACTTTGTAGTTTGTGAAGATGATTAAATAGTGCAAGATGATAGTTTACTTGTTTACTTACGATCATCATATCCTAATTGTTAGAAATCATGTAAATGATGTGGATTTTTCAGAAGTAGAATCATTTTTGTTGAGATTAAATATGGTCATCGCTGTGTAAGACCCCAAAATATCATAGAAAGTTATTGGGTTTTAGATGGATATTGGTATTGTAGACGTGCTTTAAGGATGTGTTTTGTATACTGGATATGATAGAACAAAACAAGGATCAATGTTCCACTTTACTCTCATGTGGAACATGCAGGTTCCATCCCCTCCGTCTGAACAAGGTGGAACAAATCTATATTTTAACAATATAACTCAAGATAAAACCTAATTATCATCTAAAACATAAAATACGTCTCTTTCTATACATTTTATTCATTCTTTAAATTTTATTTATTGTATTTTATCCTCTTTAAACTTCATTTAAGGGTTGTTTGCTTACCTCTTAAAAGTTTCATTAAGAGGCAACCTCTGAATCGTTAAAGAAGTGAACCTTGTTTGGTAAACAAAAGTCTGCCTCTTAATGGTTCTAAAATCCTCTGAATGATTTTGTATTACGGGCCTTCCTTAACCATTAAGAGCCCTAATTTCATTGTGAACAATTACCAAACAATTATATTTCATTTTGCACTATATCATAAGTGCCTCTTAATCATTCTGATCACTTAATCATTCTGCACCAAATTATTCATCAACTGCCAAACAGCCCCTTAGTGTCCTCAAAATATTATTTTTATACGGTTTCTATATTCTGGTTAATTAATTAATATTAATAATAAAAGTAGTATAGAAAAGGTATAAAATAACAATTGGAAACTACATGAACTTTTTATATTGCTATCATTTTAATCATCTTGACGAAAACTTTCTAATGATATATTTTGTTATAAAAATATTTATTTTATTATAACTTAACAAATTATATAAATTGATCAAAATATATAAAATATATAAGCAACTCATTAAGGGTAAATTGGTCATTTTATATGTTCTGTCGTGTCCTCCGTCTTACCAAACACTGAACAACTGTTCTGTCATTAATCGTCCTATCTTGTCTGGATACCAAATGCACCCTAAGCAGTGATTGATTTGCTATAACAACAATGCCAGTTTCATCATACTCCTTCCTGTTCATTTTTGTAGACCTTAGGTGCAGTTCTTTTTTTTGAGGACTTTGATGATTCAGAGTCAAGGACTTGAACGTCGTAGTAATACAATTATTTGTCATTTTGTGTTTCAATCAGAAAAAGAAGGTGGCGTTTGTGAAACCCACAAAGAAGCAACCACAGCAGAATGTGGATCATGTAACGGGTGACAAGATACCAAGAAGCTTTGTGTTTTCGAGGTTGAAGTTGCCTGGTTCTCTCAAACAATTGCAAGCAGACTTGAGAAAGATGATGCTTCCATATACAGCTCTAAATCTAAAGGTAAACCATACTTGTCAATTCTGTTGAATGTCATTATTTTGAACTATGAAGTTACTGTGACTTAATATTATTACCCCAATTAATATACGTTGATTGATATATGAATTAGCTTGTTAGAACAATATATCTTGCATGCCACGTTTCTTTGGTGTTATAGATAGTTTTGATCTGTCACGTTTGATGTCTTTGACTGTAGTTGCATGAACTTCTGATGGTGATAACTCGTTTGGTTAATGGGATTTGGAATTGGATTCCATTCCAAAACCGCGTTTGGTTTATAGGAAAGTGACAACCATGGGATTTAGAAATCCCATGGGAGTAATTGGTATTTCACAGGACTTGTTTGGTAATAATGTTTTAAAATATGTTAAACACTTATTTTGTAATAATCAATTAATAAAAAAGGTAATTTTTTTTAATATTTTTTATAATTTGTTTTTTATAAATTATTTGTAAAGAATGGAATTTAATTCCATTCAGTATCCTACAAACCAAACACACTCAAGATTTCAAATCCTTCCAAGATATCCAAATCTCTCAAAAACATTCCATCAAACCAAACGGGCTCTTATAGGGGGCGTTTGGTTTGATGGAATGATTTTCAGGGATTTGGATTTTGTGGAAGGATTTGGAATCAGAGGGATTTGGAATATTTGGTGAGTTTGGTTTTGTAGGATTTGGAATGGAATTGAATGCTATTTTTTATCAAGAATTTATAAAAACAAATTATAAATAACTATGAAAAAATTAAATTACCTTTTCTGTTAATTGTTTATTATAAGACAAATGTTTTCAACATATTTTAAGACATCATTACACACAAATTCTACGAAATCCCGCAAAAATACCAACAACACCCATAGGATTTCAAAATCCTATGTTTTTGGGATTTCAATGAAATCCCAGGATTTCAAATCCAGGAAATCCTTCAAATCAAACATGGGACTGGAATGGAATTGAATTCCAGATCCTATCCAATCTTACAAACCAAACGGGATCTTAGGGTTCACATGTTCATAACTCCGCACCCCTATATATTCATAGGGTTATAAAATATTTTCTTTGAATCATTGGAATTTGATTTAAGATGCGTATAGATAACCAAAGATGGGTGGGTTGTTCATTCGTTATCTGATTTTCTTTTATCATGAGGGTGTGTGAGTTTTCAAGAAGCTTCTTTCAATTGTTGGCATTCTGCATTGTTGATCTTTATGCGGATGTGGTTATTGCAATTATGGTTTTCTAAACTGCAGGAGAAGAAACGCAACAACCTGAAAGACTTCTTGAACGTTGCAGGGCCTATGGGTGTTACACATTTTCTTATGTTATCAAAAACAGGAAGTTCCCCATACTTGAGAGTTGCAAGAACGCCACAGGGCCCAACTCTTACTTTCAAAATTCAGGAATACTCATTGGCTGTTGACATTGCTAACTCCCAGTTACGTCCAAGAGTACCAAAAGATCTATTCAAAAACCCTCCCTTGGTAATCCCCTAATGTTCATGCTTTCTTTATAGAGAAAGATTTATCAGCTATATATTATTGTTATCTTTTACCTTAGCTGTTTGATGCTTATCGAATGTTTTGAATTTGAATGGATATATATATATATATATATATATTGACAGATTGTGTTGTCTGGGTTTGGCACTGGCGAGCAACATTTGAAGCTGACAACCATTATGTTTCAAAACATTTTCCCTGCCATTGACATTAACACAGTGAGTATCTATCTCTTTCTTTTCGCTTATATATGCATCGGAACACTAGCTTCAACTTAGGGGCTGTTTGGTTGGTTTTTCATCAAGTCATGTATGGACAAAGTTGTCTGTTTGGATTAATCTGTCTCTACAGATTTTGAAGGTTTGTTTTTCGAAGGGTTTTTTCAAAGATGGAATGAGTGTGTTTTTTAATTGGCAGGGGCGGGTTTGAAAAAACTTGGCTTTCTGCATAAAGTTCCTCTCTAGAAGCTCACTGAATAAGCCACTACCAAACAGTCAATATCATTAAGCCACTACCAAACAGTCATGTATAGCTGACCGAATAAGSTGCGAGTCCCATTAAGCTTATTAAGCTGCTATTGATTGGTGTTAAATGTAATAATTGCAGGTTAAACTTTCATCATGCCAGAGAATCGTGTTACTTAATTACAACAAGGATACAAAGCTTATTGATTTTAGACATTATTCTATCAGATTGCAGCCAGTTGGTGTCTCACGTAGAATCAGAAAGTTTGTGCAGAACCATCAAGTCCCTGATCTCAGAACCCTTCAAGATGTCAGTGACTTTGTAACAAAGTACCTACCTCTCTCTCTTTCTCACATAATACAAAGCAAATTGTCTTATAATGTATAATGTGATTATATATAATATGTATGTATAATTTTTTGAAAAGGGCTGGTTATGGATCAGAAAGTGAAGGAGATGATGAAGCGGCAACAGTGAGCTTAACAACCGATTTTGGTAGAGTTAACAAGGCTTGTACTAAAAGTGCTGTGAAGCTTCAAGAAATTGGACCTCGGATGACTCTTCAGCTTATCAAGATTGAGGAAGGATTATGTTCTGGCACTGTCATTTTTAGTGAATACGGTAACTTTTCTTTTCTTTTCTTTTCCTCTTCCTATTATAATTTCACACTTCATCAAAATATAAATCAATACCCATGTCCCATGAACATTTGGTGGTAGTTCAATACAAATATCTGACCATTAGGTGATAATAGCTCCAATAATCGGCAATTGGCAATTGGCAAACCATAAGCTAGTTTATTGAAAAGTCCCTTTCGTTCAGCTATAAGCTAGCTTTCTGAAAAACCCTGTTTTGTTTGCCATAAGAGCATCTCCAATGGAGGTTCTTATAAGAACCCTTCTTTTTGCACTTTTTGTTGCCATCTCACTTCCAACTCATCAAATTAAGAAATCACATGAAAATCCACAACGGTGGTTCTTATAAGAACCTCTTTTTTGTGGGTTCCATTATTTTCACAACGTCAATAATTATTATAAAGTTGATACAATATATAAAAACTAGGAAATTGTTATTTCACACAGACTTCATGGTAAGAACCTTGCATTAGAGATGCTCTAAGTTAGCTTTTTGAAAAACACTGGAAATAGTGTTTCAATAACCTTAATGGGTTTTTTTCTTTTCAGTTATGGTCCTTGTATACTTTTGACATGTTTTTTTGGAGAGAGAAAAAGCATACAAATCATCTATTTGGGCTCCAAAAGAAAAAATGGTGTATTAGAATAGCCCTTGGTTTGGATCTATATAGCATCAAGGATGTTCCATATATGACTTCTCCGGTCGGGGAACGCACTAAATATTTACCTAAACCGATAGGCCCTTGAGTCGATCCCACGTTAGCTCCAAGATGTTGGTCTCTAACTAGAAAAGTAAATGCTTGAGCTTGAGAAGCTTCTGGTCCAGTGGGTCTGTAAAACTCACTAGGATAAGCGGTATTGTTGAACCAAACAAAACAAGCAGCAATAAAACCAAAGACAGATATAGCATAAGTAAGCCTCTCCAGACCATACAAGTGCGTGTCGAGCCCATGCGAAGGGTTTGGTTAAGATATGCCAAATTCCACCAAGTATACTAATGGAACCTCCATACATGGCCGCCGATTATATCTTCCAAATCGTCTACAGTAACAATCCATCCTCCCCCCAAAATACATCATTATTGTATACTCTTTCATATATATGGCGCAACCCAATTCTTATTTTTTTTGAATAGAAATACCTAAAAATAACACAAATGCTAACAAATTACCTCTTGAGAGTGATATATGTTGTATATGTAAATCCAATGAGTTGTATGAGAAAATGGAAATTATAGGTACTTTTATTTTGTTTGTTTATTGCAGAAAATAGTGACGGAAAGAAAGACGAAGGAAATGAAGAGGTCGACGATGACGATGATGATGATTCCGAAGGAGATGCCGAGGGAAATGAAGAAGACTAGCTCCATTTCGGTATTTGCCGCAATAGTAAATGTTGGCCTTTGCTTCCATTTCTGTGCCAGATACTAAATGCGTAGCTAACCAGTCTTTGGAGTGTCTGAATATCAATTTTTGTTCCCTTATTGTAAACTTTACTTTACCTGCATCTCGTAAATCTGACATCGCAAGGCACTTTTTCTTACGGTTGTCATATATTTCTGACGTATCTTAACGGAAAAAAAGATGACACAATTTTTCTAACCGGAAGTTGTGTGCCGCAAAAGATTGCCGCCTGAGGGCGATGTGGTGGATTATTTCATTTGCCCTTGGTTCAATTTTAGATGTCTACAACAGTTGTGATTGATATCTTACTGTCGCAAATTGTTGAGATTAGTCTGCCTTTTTTATAGGTTGCATGTTTTATTATGTTTTTATGAAGTGGGATTTTAAATATTTGAAGATTAATATAAAAAATCTTTGAAGATATGACAAATCAAATTACTGTAATTTGAGAGCAAGCATATTTTTGTTTTTAACATCTTGGACAAATTGAATGAAAAAGTAACGTATTTTAATTTGATTTTTGTTTTGGTAACGTGCTTTTAGAATTTTCATTTTGGTATCTAAGACGTAAAAATTTAAATATTAAGTATCCGGGTAAGTGGTTGAAGCATTAATCGGTTATCATGTTGATGTGTTAAATGATATGGTATTCAATTCGGTATTATTTGTTGACGTGATTAGTGACATGAATTTTTTAATCTAAAATTAATCTTCAACCAGTTACCTGGGTACTTAAACGTTTAAAATTTTATATCTTAGTTACCAAAATGAAAGTTTTGGAAGTACATTACCCAAAATAGAAATCAAGTTAAAATACATTACTTTTTCATGCAATTTAAATCTTTTATGAAAGTTGTATTTCTTGCATTGGAAGTTTTTTATGTGTAAGATTGTAAATTTACCCATGATCATAGATGGAAACTATATATCAATTGCATTTAGAAATGGATTAAAACATAAGTGTTTGACACGATTGTTTTCTTGAATCGTGTAAAAGTTGGATCTTTTTACACACTTGTATCATAGCTCGATATAAATATATGATCTTTTTTCGCCGTTGGTTTGTAGAACCGAGTAGAAATGTAAGCTTTTTACATCGTTGTTTCGTACAACATTGTAAAAGCATAATCATATTATCTGGAGGTCTCAGATTCAAATCCAAGAAGAAATAAAAATCCCCTTGTGGTCACGGAGGTTCAAATGCGGTGACTCCGGGCTATCTGCAAAGCAGGTGGTCGCCTTGGAATTAGTCGGCTCACATAAGGGGTTGGATATTCAGGTTAATAAAAAAAGCATAATCTTGTTACAGGTTGTTTCGTAGAACGTGTAAAAAGGTGATTGTTATTTCGTAAAACGTGTAAAAAGGTTATTGTTATTTCGTAGAAACATGTAAAGATGTCATCTTTTTATACAGTTGCTACGTGGAAATAGTGTAAAAATGTGACTTCTTTTTCATAGTTGTTCCATAAAATAGTGTAAAAACCTGTACTTTTGTCATGGTTGTTTCGAAAAATGGTACAAAAACATGATGTTTTTAAACAAGCGATTCATATAAACATGTTAAATGTGAGCTTTTTACCGAGTTGTATTAAAAAACGGTGTAAAAACATAAGCTTTTGTTATTTAATATGTGACAAATAATTAAACAATTTTTAAAGACTACACATCAATTCAAATGTTGTAATTACAAAGTACCACGGAAGGATTAGTATGGTAGTCACTCACATTACCAAGGTGAAATGGGGTTTTCAAAAGTACTTATCAATTTATTATAAGTCAGAAGGATTTAACTTCTTCAAAAACTTCTTATTACCGATTTGGTACCGGTATAAGTTATTTATCCAAACACTCAAAAGTACTTGTTACCGGTACCACACCGGAATAAGTCAATAAGTTGTTTTTATAAGCAATCCCAAACACCCCCTAAGAATTGAATGGATAAAATCAAACGAATACAATATATCCTAAAAAATATAGGATCGGGATAAATGCAGACTTATCATCTATTTTGGTATAATAATAATTTTCTATAAATATCCCGGCTTGTATAAAAAGTATGGAGAATAAGGAAAAAAAGAACCATCGTTAATAAGGAGCCGTTTGCTAAACGCTTATTCGATAAGTGCTTACCGAGTAATTTTCCTTACCGGATGAACATGACAAGAGTAAAAAATCTTACCCAATAAGAGCCAATGATAAAGATGGGGAGTCTTAGGGGCCATTTACCAAACACTTATCTAGGTAAGTTTTACCGGCAAAATTCAACATTATCACTTACTTACCGGGTAAGATTTTAATCCACCAAAATGGTATCAAATGTAATAATTTACCCGATAAATGCTAACCGTGGTAAGAGTAAGCGCTTACCTGGATAAACGTTTGGTAAATGGCCCCTTACTCGGTAAATGAGGGTAATGACTCCTAATGATAAGTGCTTACCGGATAATTTTTTTTTTGATTAACCTGGATATCCAACCCGCTATGCGAGCCGACTAATCCCAGGGCTACCACCTGCTTTGTAGATAGCCCGGAGTCACCACATTTGAACCTTCGTGGCCACAAGGGGATTCTTATTCCTCCTTGAATTTGAACTGGAATCTCCTGGTACTTTTGACTTTTGGAGCCAAACTCAAACCAATCAGGCACCACCCTTATGGTTGCTTACCGGGTAAATTGTTGCATACGATACCATTTTGATGTACTACAATCTTACCCAGTAAAATAAATTATAGCGTTGACTCCTAATGATAAGTATTAGAGTGAACTATGCTTTTGGTCCTTGTGGTATGTCGAAAATCATGGCTAAAGTCCCTATACTTTAATAAGATGTGTGAGTTTATTTGTTGTATACAAATATTATATACTCCCAAAAAAAGGATGATATAATAACTTCTTCATATGTGAAGAAATACCAAAAATAAAGAGGTAAAGAAGCCTTGAAAGTAAATGAATAAACATCAATTATTTAATTTCACAAACTTCAAAGAATTGAACAAGAAAACTACTTCCTATAAAATCCGAAGTAAAGAATGCAGCAATGTTTGCAATTCCTTAACATATTTGAATAATTTGAATCAAAATAAATCCATCAGTTTCATCCCTTAATTCACAAATGCAAGAGGGGTGCTGTTGCTGCAAATGCCATCTCAGGATGGATGGGTAAGGTTTACTCTCCTTCACTCAAAATTGGGACAATCAATGGGTTCATCTGTGCAAGATAAACAATTGCCCACCTGCCAAATCCCAAATAAATAGCTAAGTTTTTTTTTTGGATATGAATCCCGGCAAATTACGACTGTAATATCCTGATAAACTCGGCGGCCTCAATTGATGTGGACGCCTGGAACTGAACCTAGGCAGATGGGATATTCTACTAGATCCTCTGGGTCTCAACCACTACGCCACAACCCTTGTGGTTAAAATTAAGTTTTAATATAAAATGAACGGGAGTTAGCAACCCTTTTTAAAGTCCCGTAGCGGGGGACGCGGCGGGGTAAGTGACGTATAGTGAAGCGGATATAGAAATTTTTCAGAGTGGCATCACAATTTTTTGTATAAAAACATCTGAACTTTTAATGTTCATGGTTTCACCCAGAAAAACTTATGGTTGCACATTTTTTAAGGTCCTAAAAATATTTATACTTAGCCTCATCATTTTAGTGGTTTCATAGGCAACCACCCTCGTAAGGGTAGGTCCACGCCTGAACACAATGACCAAACTAAATAAGTCCAGTATATCTCATGCAAATGTGGGGTCTAGGAGATGGAATATATGCGAACTTATAGTAAGGGTGTGTTTGGTATGCAAAACGGGACATAACATAAAAATGTTTGGCATGACATTAGATTGGGAAAGGCAACATTTTTTGGTCCTACCTAAATAATTGGAACAAAAATCAAGAAGATGTGACAAGATTGGTAAATTACTAAACTACCTATGTCAAATTAAAACCATATAACCTTTTATAATTCTTTCACCCACCTACCTCACTCTCGCTCGTCAAGTCCATTCTTGTCTAGTTACATCCACGTACCAAACACACCCAAAGGGGGTAGAGCGGTTGTTTCAATAATAACCCATAGCTTGTGAAAACTGTGCGAGATAAAGAAATCTAGCCCACAAAGTTCTAAGAATTTGAAAATATGAAAGGAAATCGAAAGTGATTAACTTGAGACTAGAAAGGAAGCTATGCCGAATTTTGAAAAAGAAAACTGTCTTCAAAACATAAAACCATAATTAGGAACAAGGAAACATAGAAAAGATATGAAAGACAGCCATGGTCTTCTGCAAAAATTGGGTATAACAAGGAGGCAAGGAAACCGAACATATTCTTTATATTATTAAGCATCTCCAAAAGAATCTCAAATGGAGATTTTGGAGTTCTTCTTGCATTTTCCTGCTCCAATAGGATCCTCAAAAGTCAAAACATGGTCCAAAATGAGATTTTACTAAAACTGGTGACTTATAAGTAGGTGCAAGCTACCAAAGGGTCATTAGCCTAACGGTACCCGGGTTTCTAGCCTCCTAGGAGGTCGAGGGTTCAAAATTTAGCTATGGATGCTTACCGGGGTTGACAGCTCCCTTGTTGCTGAAATCTCACCACATATGAATAGTGTGCGTGAGTATTTGTCGTATATAAATATTATTTACTTCAATATAGAAGGTAGCTGCAGGCTTTCCCTCTTGTGTTCAGTTTTGATCAATTTCCAGCACCCGGAACCTGAATTTTGGCTAATGTTTTCGAACTAGCAGCCTAAGTGATACAGACTAGCCTATGAGTGGTGCTACCTAGGTCCCAGATGAAACTTGCATAAATGCATTAATGTTGTTTCTTATGGTCGTATGTAACCCCATGTTATGCGTCAATGAAGCATCATAATTATAACATAGGAGCAGAACACCGGACCACTCAACACCGGTGTTCTGCTTAACATAAAGAGTTATCTTATCATTACCATATAACTCGTTATGAGAGCAAAACAACGTTTTTATCTTGATAAAAAGTTGCCACTATATATACTCAATTACTCATAGATGATCCACACATGAGGGAAAAGGCTTCTAGAGGTTGAGATATTAACAAAATGACAAGATACTATATTATGTTCAAATTTAAAAAAAGGAGCAAAACTTACATCATCCAACAGCATATGGTAGCAGTAATCACCAATGTAAGGTGGAACCTGCAACATAAAGACATGTTAATATTTATCAAAGTTGTGATATGAACTTTGTGTATATGTCATTAGTCACTGAGATATACTGTGATAATAGTAAACCTAACACATCCATCAAACTCATTCGGCTATGTACTTCTTTGTGTAAGCGGACACATATTAAACACATCCAGCCAGACTTAAAATGAATGGTAAATGGTACTGATTAGCCACTAATCTAACATAGATACTTTGGATAGTTATATTGTAATATTTGTCCCATGACAACTTTATGATATGAAAGGCTTTCAAATGATAGAAGAATATGCAGAGAACCAAAATCATCATAGCCAGATAAAATAGAATAGAGAAATTGACCAAAATAGAAAATCTACTCAACCAAATTCACTTTTAGCCACTTTTGGCATCAAATTCCCATTTTAGCCAAATTTTACGCAAATGCCTTGCCTATTTGCATAAAGCCTATTTTCAAATTAATTTTTTTTTACGCAAATGGGGATCCTTATGCAAATTTTTTATGCAAATTTGTGTGAAGATTTTTTTTAAATCTGAAAATAGGCGTTATGCAAATGCCTTACGCATTTGCGTAAACTCCAGCTAAAATGGGAATTTGATTGAAAAAATTGCTACAAAGTGAATTTGGTTGGAAATATTGGCTATTTTGGTCGATTTCCCAATAGAATAATATCCAATGGCTATGTATTCAAGAACTGTTCAAATGATTTCACAACAAGACACTCAGTATACATGATGCATCCATGTTTTGAGGAATCACAAACTGCAGTTGAAAGTCTGTTATAGAGAGTAACAACAAAGGATGCCTAATGCAAAGCCATGGATCTAAGTACCGACTTTTTACAGTGCAACAATGGAAGATGGTTGGTCCAAGTTTTTTTCGTTTCAAGCAACTGTTTCACACAAGTTTCTACTCAGACAACAACCAATTTCAACCAGTTTCATATGATGCAGCTCAACTTACCAAATTTAAAACAACTTAAGTGAAAAAGAAAGGCTATATGGAACTTTTAGCATAGCAGTTGGTCCTAGAAGGCTTCATTAAGATAGTAGTGTGATCAAGAGTACATAATTCATAGTTTTTGGTATAAGTGATTGAATAGTTCCTAAAATCAAGGACTTTCTCCGAATTCACTAATCTTTGGATCAATGTTTTCAAAACTGAAAAACACGATCAGATGTTTGGTTTCAATTGAACAAATATCAAGCACAAATTTAACAAATTCAATCAATGAAGTAATGTCGACCAACAGCAATCACAAACAATCATAACACCACATTCATATGAAATCGTGCATATATACACAATATCAAGAACAACATAGCATTGACCACATCTAAAACCAACTGAAGTAAAATCAAAGCTTACAGGTTCGCCGAGGGGCCTTTATTGCAGCAGATTCGAGTGCAGAAACACGCAATTATTCCGATCACAATGAAAATTAGGGTTGTAAAGATAAACCCCATCGTTAGATCGATATCGCCAATCAAATCCGACACTCGTGTGCTAAATCTAATAAATCACACAAAATTAATCGAATTAGAACAACAAAAATCACCCAAGTTTTGTACAGTAATCAAAGAGAGCATAATAATCAATGGAGGATAGAGTAACGAACCCGATCTCCGGCTACCGGCGACGCTTCCTTGTGGTTGCTCGGAGCTCCTCTTCGAAACAGATTTTTAACTTATCAACTACCTTCCAAAGATCCGACCCGATAAACCTTTTGACGGCTTGTTCTTTATGGGCTTTGGCCCAATAACACTAATTGGGCCTTCAACTTTATTGGACCAATATTCGTATTCAGCTAAATAAATGGAACAAATTAATTATTGTATTGAAAAAATGAAAAGTTAAACAAAAAAATTATAATTTTTTATTAAATTCAATACTGTCACTTACTTATTGGATAAGATTTTAGTCTACTAAAATGACATTATATGCAACAATTTACCCGGTAAACGCTAACCGTGGTAAGAGTAGTCACACTTACTTATCGGGTAAGACTCCTGGTCCTTGCTTCGCTCTTACCAGGTAAGATTCTTGGTCCTTACCATATTCATCCGGTAAGGTAATGTGACTTGGTAAACATTTACCCGGGTAAACGTTTGGTAAACGGTCCCTAAGTGGCCCTTTACCAGATGTTTATCTGGGTAAGTGCTTACCAAGTGACATTACTTTATCGGATGAACATGACAAGAACCAAAAAAATCAAGAGCGAAGACAAGGATCGTGAATCTTACCTGCCATGTGAGAGCGACGATTCTTACCACGGTTAACATTTACATGGGTAAATTGTTGCATATGATGTCACTTTGGTAAACTAAAATCTTACCCAGTAAGTAAATGATATTACTGAATATTACTACTAAGCACTTACCGGATAAATGTTGGGTAAACCGCCCCTAAAGTCTCTAAATATATCTTTAAAAAAATTAACCAAAAAAACGATATGTAACGGGTTATAAAGCTTTTAAAGTAAAAAAAGATCAAATTAGTTTTACCGCTTCCAAATCTTACGCCTTTCAAACCTCTTGAATCCATCGTTATTGTTCCCTCTTGGCGTCCTATCAGCATCCGCTCTCCATTACAGTCCATCATTGCCGTTAACCCCTACGTTTGATCTTTCTCCGTTTAATATGTTTCCTTTTAGTATTTATTGATGTTTGTAATTGAATTCAGTAAAGTGAATTTTTTTTTTTGCTATATATTTAAGGACAAATTGTATGAAAAAGTAATGTACTTTAACTTGATTTCTATTTTGAGTAACGTACTTTCAAAACTTTCATTTTGGTACCTAAGATGTAAAGTTTTAAACATTTAAGTACCCGGATAACTGGTTGAAGACTAAATTTAGATTAAAAAAATTCATGTCACTAACCACGTCAGTAAATAATACTGAGTTGGATATCACATCACTCGTCACATCAGCATGATAACCAGTTAATTATTCAACCTGTTACCCGAGTATTGAAATGTTTAAAACTTTACATCTTGGGCAACAATTACCAAAATGGAAGTTCTTAAAGTACGTTACCCAAAATATGAATAAAATTAAAGTACGTTATTTTTTCATGCAATTTGCTCTTTATTTAAAACAAATTTATTTGTTTTGATTGATATTTTTATTTTGCTTTTATAGTAGAATTTAACATGTGTGAAATAATGCTTAAAGAGTATAAGTTTCTTTATAATTATATCTTTTAGATATAACTTATTTTTATAACAATAGGTTTTCGAACGTAACCGTTTTTAATTTATACTTTGGAGACGTGAAGAAGTTCGTTTGCATGTCGGGATGAGGATATAACGATGTCGACCTAATTTGAAACACGTAGAAACAGTTTTCAGATTTTTATAAATTCTTTCTGGTGTTTCAAATTTTCTTTCGTATTAGAAATTATAATTCCTGGTCTTTGAACCTTTTTTTATTAACCTGGATATCCAACCCGCTATGCGAGGCGACTAATCCCAGGGCGAGCATCCACTTCGCGGGTAGTCCAAAGTCACTGTATTTGAACCTGCGTGCCTACAAGAGGATTTTTATTACTCATTGAATTCGAATCTGAGACCTCTAGACACTTTTGATCTTTAGAGTCCAAGCTCAAACCAATCGGATACCACCCTTATGGTTAATATAACAGTCTTTACAAAACATAAATACAATATATAGTAGCCACTAAAGAGGTGGTAACTGTATATGTCAAAAGACGTATGTACGAGTTTTAAAAGATGCAAGGCTAATCAACA
This sequence comes from Cynara cardunculus var. scolymus, assembly GCF_001531365.2. Lineage (NCBI taxonomy): Eukaryota > Viridiplantae > Streptophyta > Magnoliopsida > Asterales > Asteraceae > Cynara > Cynara cardunculus. Next base: position 16,378,685 of record NC_037533.1, on the reverse strand, counting down.
GATTTTGTCGAGAAATATTACATTTTTAGGTCAAGATGTTGATTGTGAGATCTTGAATTTACGTACTAGATCTTTTGATATATCTGAATATCGATGACGATACCCATAATTTGTATTTGTTTATAAATTCTCCTTGTCGAAGGTTGATATGTAACTTAGAGCATATTTTACAGATATCTTATAATTTCTCTAAAATAAAGAAGTAAAAGTTAAAATCTTACAAAAGTTTGCATTCAATTCTAACAGGTTCTCTATTTTATAGATTTCAACAGTCATATTATTAAAATACTGTATAAATCTATTATCTACATACATTGATCGAGCAATAATAATAAATTATAGAAAAATATCTGAACCGTTAGTTTTCTTTATGTAGATTTTACAGAAGGGAAAATTGAATTAAAAAATATCGTACTTTAACTTGATTCTTATTTTGAGTAACGCACTTTCAGAACTTCCATTTAGGTACCTAAGATGTATAAGTTTTAAACATTTAAGTACCCGGGTAACCGGTTAAACATGTTAATGTGGTATCCAACTCAATATTATTACATTTTTTAAAATAAAATTAAAATACAAAAAATTAAAATCTATTAAAATAAAATTATAATTTTTTTTGTGTGTTAAAATGAGTAAACTGAAATGAGTTTGTTCTTGATAAAACCAACCGCAGATTCATACTCGTTAAGCACTTTCATGTCTACACCACTTCTGATCAGCGGCGGAAAGAACAACCAAAAACCGGTGGCCGCCACGAACCCCACCGTCAACGGCGTCGATACAAACTGTGGTAACCGCCACCGCCTACCTGCCAGATGTCTCTTCACAATCATCTCCACCACCACACAGATTCCATGGATCATGAAGAATGATGTCATCTCCCACGTAGGCTTCTCACGTGACAGTTGGTAAACGAACAATTCGTGCATCAATCCCGAAACAAAGAACGACGCAATTACGCCGGCGTGTGGCGCCCAATAATGGCCGGCAAAGGTTAGCCGGACGGGTTTGTATATGGTGTGGCGCAGCGTATTTGTTACCAAGAGGTTCCATCTTCCCCAAAAATTTTGTATCGATGTAGCAAAATAAGGCTCGTTGGACGACGGTTCGAGCTCAAATCCGGTCAATAACATCACGAGAGAGTTGGCCACGGCGGCGACGATATCGATTATTAGAAACAACAAAACACAGTAGATTACCAACACGATCTTCGGATGAAACTGATATCTGTAATTCTGGACTAGACTTGCAAGTATGGAGAAAATCAGGATCCGACACCCTAATTTGAACAGAAATCTCTCCGGCGAACTTTTGACGGAGGCGGAACGATCGGAATCTGAATTTTTCGTTTTGATTGGTAAGGAAGCGACGGTGATGAATCGAAGAAGCGAATCAGAAGGTTGAAACGGTGATGGATCGAGATCGAACGCGAATCGGAGGAGTTTGAAGTTTGTAAGCCAGGTGGTGAAGGAGAAGGAGACGGCGGTGGGGAAGAGGAAGGAGCAGCGGAGAGGAAGAATGGCAAAGAGGTAGAAGATTGGAAAAAGAGAGATGAACCTGAAAATACCTTTAGAGAGCTTTGAAGAGAAGAAATAGCAGTAGGAAAGCGATGCAGTGAGTGTTGATATGTAGAAGACGCTGTTCTTGAAGACAGCTTCCATGGCGTCGGTGTGTTTGATTTGCAGAAGAGGAGGGTTAGGTCAATGAAGAAGATGGTGTGGAGGGATTTTTCATTTCAAGTCCTGATTCTTTTTGACATATTTGTATAAGATTGAATTTTCTATTTGGAGTAAACGACAAAATTGGTTGGTCCGTCAAGAATCACACTTTCCGTTTATTTTTTAACCGACGTTAAAAATTCTGTTAAATTAGAATTACTTCAAGGTTTGGTATGTAATTTAATTGAGTAATTATAAATTTGGTATATATGATTTGTCAAAATTAACATATATGCAGTTTTAAAATTACAAGATGGCTATAGCTGTTTCTACAAGGAAAACTGACTGATATAATCATTTTTTTATCTGTAATTGATCTTCTAGCTATTTTTCTTCTTACTTTATCCAAATGTCACTACTTTCATAATTGGCGGAGATAGCTAAAAAAAATTACAATTTATGTCCAAGTCGGGAAGTGTCACCTCCATGACTTACAAACCTGGGCAGAAATCAGAGACGGACCCAGAATTTTTTTCAAACGGTGGCACCGTTGACTATAGGAAAAAAATATAGAGAATTTTTTTTTTTTCAAATTGTGGCACCATTTGACTAAAAGAAAAAAAATGTACATACTTTTTTTTTCCTTCCAAATGGTGACACAATTTGACTAAGAAAATAACACTAACTGGATTCGAACTTGGGTCTGTAGTGGAATAAAAACTTTGCAAACCAACTCTACCAAATAAAACTTGTTTTCATTGTAGTTCCAAAATACATACGGTGACACACAACAAATTAATACGATTGCACCTTTTATGAACCTATTTTTTTTTTACCTTCGACGGAGGAATAATACAGTGGCACGTGCCACTGTGTGCTCTACTATAGGTCCGTCACTGGCAGAAATTACGGAGATGCCACCTACAGACCTGGGTTGATATTGTAATTTTTTTTTGTCTTTTAGCTACCTCCGCAAATTAAGGACGTGCCAATTATAGAATAATGACATATGGGTAAAGTAGGGAAATGAATAGCTAAGAAGATCAACCCATAAGAGAGGAGTAGCCATTTCGGTCAATTTCCATTTGCAAAATCGGCCAAATTTAATGCCTCATTCTAATGTTTAATATAAAATTCCGTTAAATAAAGAAGAAGTTCGTCCTTTTTATCCATTTTTTACCTAAACAAAAATCATAAAACTAATTTTGATTGGGTAAAACTCAAAAAGATCGATAAAAGGCCAAAAACGCCCATCGTTTAAACGAATTTCTTGACCAACGCTAGAGGAATGAATCAAATCCTGACGTTTTTGCAAACCATGATTATCAACTTGTAATTACGAGACAAAACGAAAAATGTTATTTTCGATAAATCACAAGGACCAAATTTGTAGTTTACTCGATTTTTATTTTCTACAACTTATATATCTAAACTATTTGGGTTTAGGCTGATGTCTGATTGGTTTGAACTTGACTCCAAAGGTCAAAAGTATCTGGAGGTCCCAGGTTCAAATCCAAGGATGAATAAAAATCATCTTGTGGCCACGGAGGTTCAAATGCGGTGACTCCGGGCTATTTACAAAACAGGTGGTTGTCCTGGAATTAGTCGGCTCACATAGTGGATTGAATATTCAAGTTAATAAAAAAAACTATTTGTTGAACTATATTATCTGTTGTGATCTAAAAAAAAAATTTAACGGTTGTTAAAATTAAACTTGGTAAAAAAAAACCTTATGGTAATTTATAGAACATAAATTCAAATGTAATGGTTTGTATAAAAAGTTATAAAAGTATATTGATATGTATTGATTATTCAATGTATAAGCACTCATTTGCTATTTCTAAGACAACTAATTTTACTTTTATGTCTCAATTTTGAGTCATTTATCATCTTATTTTTCCATTTCTTGTGTCATGAAACTAAAAGTTGTGATTTACCTGTTTTATTTACATGCGTCTTAATTAAACTTATTGGTCTATCTGGCTTATTCGCACAGCTCATTTGGATTGTTTACTTACGACTTATTCGCACAGAACATGACTTAATCGCACAGATAGAAATGATGTGTTGTCCCCATTCAACCACAAAAATGACACCCCTAACATTTTCACAACATTGATTGGCTCGTTTGTGAGGTATTTTTGGAAAGCTTAATGAAAACAGGCATGGAACATGAATTCATTCAGACTTTTTGTTGCTTGAAGATCAAGTTATGATAACTTTGGATGACCAAGATTGTTGGTGTACTTTATGCCTTAAATAGGACAAAGTAGTTAAGTGTTTAAATGTACTTTTGTTGACTTTAAGGGGTTCATATGACCAAAATAGCCCTGTATTTATAAATGATTACATTTTTAACCTTAAAATTGAAAACTGTTGCACACCACACGCCCACACGGTGCGTATAGGAACTTTAATGCAATTAAAACAAATAGAGGGACCGAGGCTGACCACGTAAATTACAATAATAGTTCTCTAGGTTTATCAAATTTTTTGATTTTTGCCATTATTTTTCCAAAATCGTAAATATGGTCACTAAAGTTTTAGATTTGCTGCAGAAATGGTCCATTAACGTTAGATGATGGACATTTTTTGTCTTTTTATTGACTTTTTTAACGAGTCCTTATAATATATGTATAACTTATTAAAATATTTATTTACAAAAAAGTAAAGAGAAAAAAAAAAACCCAACCCCATCTTCAGGCCCTCCTCCAAACTCTAACGAGGTTACGACTATATCACTGTATCATTATCTTTATAAAAATTATATTGTTAAGCCAAAAAATTATATTTTATTTTACACTATATTATGAGAGTCTCTTAATCATTTTAACCACTTAGTCATTGTGCACCTAACCATGCAACAACTACCAAACAACCCCAATTGCAGAGTAATGACATTTGGGTAAAATAGGGAGAGGGATAACTAAGAAGATCAACCCATAAGAGAGGAGTAGCCATTTCGGTCAATTTCCATTTGCAAAATCGTCCGAATTTAATGCCTCATTCTAACGTTTAATATAAAATTATGTTAAATAAAGAAAGATGTTCGTCCTTTTATCCATTTTTTACCTAAACAAAAATCATAAAATTAATTTTGATTGGGTAAAACTCAAAAAGATCAATAAAAGGCCAAAAACGCCCATCGTTTAAACGAATTTCTTAACCAACGCTAGAGGAAGGAATCAAATCCGCGCGTTTTTGCAAATCATGATTACCAACTTGTAATTTCGAGACAGGACGAAAAATGTTATTTTTGATAAATGTTATTTACTTGTAATTTCGAGACATGACGAAAAATGTTATTTAACTTGATTCCTATTTTGGGTAACATACTTTTAAAACTTCTATTTTGGTACCTATGATGTAAAATTTTAAATATTTAAATACCCGGATAACCGGTTATCATGCTGATGTGGAGAACGATGTGGTATCCAACTCGGAGTTATTTGCTGACGTGGTTAGTAACATAAAATTTTTTAAATCTAAAATTAGTATTTTTTTTAATTTAAAATTAATTTTCAACCGGTTACCTAGGTACTTAAATGTTAAAAACTTTACATTATAAACACCAAAATAGAAGTTCGAAAGTACATTACCAAAAATATAAATCAAATTAAAATACGATATTTTTTCATACAATTTACCCAATTACAATATTTTTATATAAAAGAATTAGCTATTATGTAATGCTCCTTACAATTTTTTGCTATTACTTCCACCATCCAAATATAATTTTCGGATATAAAATTCAAATTAAATATATAAAATTCAGTAGGTTGTTCATGTTATCTATGATTCATTAAAAAATAATTAAAAAAGTAAAATAAAATCGCCAATAAAAACTAAGTTATTTAACAACAAACATACAACGTCTTTAAATTATTATTTTGAAAAAATTCACGATGCAGATTCATACAATATATAAAATTTGATCACTCATTCAGCCAACCACCTGATGATGAGTCAGGTTGTGAATACCTGTGGTACGGACCAGAGGCAAATCCCGTCGAATCCGTATGGAACCCAGGTCCATGCAGGGCTGGACCATAACTCATCAACCTCTGATTAGTGATAGACGGTTCAGCCCCCCGCCCCATACTCATCCTAGGGTGGTTCAGCTCGTTCAGTTCCGGCCGCCCTATACCCATCCTAGGGTGGTTCAGCTCGTTCAGTTCCGGCCGCCCTATACCCATCC
>NC_037533.1:16332419-16372697 GCF_001531365.2 Cynara cardunculus var. scolymus | reverse complement strand
ATACCCATCCTAGGGTGGTTCAGCTCGTTCAGTTCCGGCCGCCCTATACCCATCCTAGGGTGGTTCAGCTCGTCCAGTCCCTGCCAGCCCATACCCATCCTCGGGTGGTTCAACTCATCTAATTCTGGCCGTCCAATTTGTGTGTGGTTCAGCTCGTCGAGCCTGGGTGCATACCGCTGCGTTGTAGATGTGGAAGTCCGGTTATACGGTGCGGTTTCTGCAGGACCATACCGCGTTAACCCTTTCTCGTGATGACTCATCATATAGCCACCACCACCCCTTGTATTAATCTCCTCGAGATAAGATCCCCGAGCGAACCTATCGTAGGCAGGATACGGACTGTGGTCCAGTCTCGTTGAATAGCCAGGGGTTGCGAGATTTGCACCATCGAGCCGCCTATATGTTGTTCCCAGAAACGGTTCCTCGGCGGTCGAGCCGTACCTCCTCTCTAAATGCTGGTCAAGATCATTCTGAAAACTAAAAGTCGACTCATCAGTGATCGAGTTGTACCTCCGCTCCAAACGGTGGTCAAACGATGGCCCAGCATCATTCTGAAAGCTATTACCCAATTCCGCAGTGGGAGAGTTGTACCTCCTCTCCAAATGTTGGTCAAATACTTCCAAATGCATAGTTTCATGAGCAGGAGAACATTTATCGTCATGTTTCCGAGCTTGATCTTGACGGCCAGGAGCTGGAGAACGATTATCGTCGTGTTTTGGACCGTGATCTTGACGGGATGAAGCCGGAGAATGACTACCGTCGTGTTTCAAACCATGATCTCGACGGGAAGGAGCTGGAAAGCGCTTATCGTCATGTTTCCAAGCGTGATCTTCATGGGAAGGTACCGGAGAACGATTATCATCGTGTTTCCGAGGGTGATCTTGATGGGAAGGTACCAGAGAACGATTATCGTCGTGTTTCCGAGCGTGATCTTGACGGGAAGAAACCAGAGAACGATTATCGTCGAGTTTCCGAGCATGATCTTGACAGGACGAAGCCGGAGAATGCTTATCTTCGTGCTTCTGGGCTTCATCTTGATAGGAAGGATCCCGATAACGCTTTTTGTCGTGCTTCTGACCTTCATCTTGATGAGGAGGAGCCAGAGAAAGCTTATCGTCATGTTTCTGAGCTTGATCTAGAGAGGGAGGAGCCGGGGAACACCTATCTTCGTGCTTTGGAGCATGATCTTGACGAGAAAGATCTGGAGAACGCTTATCATCGTGTTTCGCCCTTTTGAATTCTTGATTATGATCGTTTCTCTTGCTAGAATTCTGATTAGTTTTCTCCTTGACGATCTGCTTCCTTTTAGTTTCCGTTCCATCGTCATAATGCGATGGGCTTTCTTTTTTACCTTTCTTCATGTCGGTTTTTGGTTTATCTGTCGTTTGTTCAGAAACTTTGTTTGTAACGGGAAGATCATCGAGGGGGACGGGAAGACCAACTCCTATTCCTTTGTTTTCATTTGAAAGACCGAGATTGTCATCATCTTGTACTCCGGATATATGGCCATGCTGATGAGCGATAGCTAAATGTTTGCTAGTCCAATCCGCGCGACTCCAAAGGTATAGTGGCGGAGGAGTGTTGTTCCATTGATCCATTTGCTTGTCGTTTGTATCCACCGATCCAGGAAGATAAAACGACTGAAAGAAAATGAAACCATCGCTTTAGGCCATCAAACGACCACAGTATATACCCACTCGAAAGATATTTTACTTATAGATGTGGAGTTTCAGTGAACTGTGTGGTGGGTCAAAGTAGAGATGGACAAGGCACAGGTATTTTTGGGGCCGAGCACTTCCAAATCTGTTTCAGGGAGCAAAAAGAAGTCCCAGGCTGTTTTAGACTTTTAGGGTTGAAAAAGGGCCTCACGGTTTTTCAGGCAGGGCTTTTCAGGCTTAACCGGGCTTTTTCGGGCCTGGCCTAGATCCGGACCTAGAGATGGCCAAAAACACAGGGCTGGGGCGGACCCAAAATTGGTCCTGGTCTGAGATTTTCATTTTGTAACCAATCCCAGTTTTGACCAAAAACACCCGGCCTGTTCTCCATGTACAAAGCCCGGTCTCTAGAACAGGTGAGCCCCAAATCGGTCCCAATTTTTTTCCCAAAAATCAATTCTAAACATATAAAAAAATCTTGTTTGAAGATTTTTTTTGTATAATTTCTTAATGAAACACACTTTAAAATCTCTAATTGGGTCATTTAAATACACTTTAAATCTTTTTCACACAAAAAATGTTATAAATGGTTCTATAATTACGATTTTTGAAATTTATTATTGTAACATTTGAAAAAAAAAACTTCAAAAAGAACTTGAAAATTTTGAAAAAACACTTGAAGTTTTGGGTAAAAAACCTGAAAATCTTGGATATATAATTTATAAAAAGCTTGATTATCGGGTCTATGTATAGCCGATCCCAGACCGTCGGTCCATAATTGGTCCCTACTGGTCTCGGTCCTAAGCCGGTCCCGAACCTGCCCCCAAAATTTCGGCCCGATCAGGCTGTGAAGCCTGGCCTGGACCAGGCTTCAGTCTTGGGCTTTTTGTGCATCTCTAGGTTAAAAGTCTAATATGAAAAGGAAAGATGATTAAATCAATAATGAACATGTGGATAGCCAAAAAAACTAAACGTACCTTCCCAGCTAACAATTTAACATCCTCCCAGATCAGATCATATGGAATTTTCTGCTGTTCACTATCTAACCTGGACAAAGACAAGCATACGTGTAAATATATAGATGGATAGAAAATTAGATACGTTGCTATATCAACAAAAGTTGCATGAAACAGAAATTGTGTAAATGATTCTATACGATCTTATAAAATATTTGGGTAAGAGACTTAAATTTTCAAGAGTACATGTATGAAGCATCAAGTACAAATCATTAATGCATTTAGAGTTATGCTTTGTAGAATTTTTTTGACTGAAAGTATGCCCAATGGGTACACAACTAATATATATAATATATAGACGAAGGTATCGTGTGAGAATAGGAGTTACAATGAGAAGCGTAAGAAGGGATTTGGACCGTTGATCACTTTCAATCTCACCCCAACCCCATGAATTGCGCTTCTCACGGTAATTGATCCGGTGCATGTCATTACTGTTAATCTTCAATTAGGATTGATCCAAGGGTAGAGATCCCTTCTTATCCTTCTCACCATAACTTCCATTCGCACCGGAACCCAACTCTATATATAGGGGATCTTCTTTTGAGAACCTATGAAATTATGATACCCTTGAAAACCAATGCATCATGTGCTATTTCATATAATTCTTTTTCATTGAAGACTAGATTTAGAATATCGATTAACATATATTATTTCACACAGCGATTTTTTCACATGTACTTGTTTCACAATGTGAGCCTTTTTAGCCTGCTTGTGAAACAAAAGTGACATAAAAAAGTTTCACATTTGTGAACCACATACATATGAAGCAAACATATTGTGAAACAAATATACGTTCATCAATACAATAAATGCTAGCCTTAGATGAGAAAAAATCATGTGAAACAATACATTAAGATAAAAGTTCTCACGGTTATCACAATATGAAGTTCTCAAATGATTAAGCCCCATATATATAATATATATAGAGGGTAGTTACCTTTCACTTCCTGGGGGAACGATAAGAATAAGAATCTTAGGCTTAAAGCGAAGCGCCTTCTCTATAAATTGGTTTGCAAGAGAAGCACTTTTTCCAAACGGAGGGTTTATTCCCATGATCTACTTGACAAACGTAACAAACATCAACCAAGGGGAGAAGAAATGTGTAAACTACCGAGTTCCGAAATTGCATGCATCACATAAAAACCACTATCATCCAAGAATCTTACCAATCGAGACCCACGAGGCAATTCCTTTGGAGCAACTGTCATCCAATCCCTCTTCTCGAAGTTGAAATCATTCTGAAAACCCACACCGATATAATTAAAAACAGCCAAGATTTATGGAAGAAACCTAAAATTTGCTTGGTCTCTTGGCAAAGACGGTTTCAAATATGTGATCTTGGTATTCAAGTACAGTACAAAGTTCGGCAATGACTGGAGAAATAAAGTAAAAAATAGAAGCTCCAGACAATCAAGAAAAATGATATGTTCGAACCTCCTTTCTCTCCTTAAGGGCTTTTTTGGATAGGGTGGACACACTCCTTTGGGGGTGGGTGAAGTGCCCCCAGTGAAAACAAAATTAAAGAGAAATATAAAAATTTACCTTTAGATTTTCTCTTTACTTACCTCAGGTCCCCATCTTTTTGGCCTTGTGCCCCCCAACCCCGACTCCGAGAGTGTCCGATAATCAATAAACTCATATACAAGTAAAATAATAGTATAATGTGCTATTTAGTTTAACCAAAATAGTAAAAAAAAAATTGACCTAACAAATGAATCGTTCAACCAAAAACCGTTCTTGTTCGGATGGATTATTCTACTTCAGAATTTTGCACACCCTTAGATGTGCCCCCAATCACCTAAATTTCTGAATCAGCCACTGCTTCTAGAGAGTAATTTAACAAAACTGCACGTAACCCACATAGATCCACTGTCTACCGCTCTAGGGACATGGCACTCCGGGCAACCTGAGCTCGCTTAGAACCCTCTCAAAAATGAGACGACCTGTGCCCTTCCAGCCTCCTTTGGAGGGGTATGTTGGAGTCCCACATCAGCTAGACTTGTGCCATTATCCTCTATAATTTGTTGGACCTCCCTTTTCTCCTTAAGCACTCTTTGTATAGTAATCTAATGAGATTCCACATATTCAAGAAACTGGTTAAGTGTCTGTTTGTTAGCATCTTAATTAGCTTAATGGGACTCGCCACTATTCGGTCAGTTATAAATGACTGTTTGGTAGTGGCTTAATGATATAGAAAGTGGCTTATTCAGTAAACTTCCAGGTAGAGCTTTATGCAAAAAAGCCAAGTTTTTGCTCCTTCCTTCTATGAGAAAACCCTCCCAAACAAAAACCTTCCCAGTCTATACAGACAGATTAATCCACACAGACAGCTTTATCCATACAGGACTTGATGGAAAACCAACCAGACAACCCCTAAATCCCTTTTCATAACATAAAACTGTGTTATGTTCAGCCTAACCTCAGATTTTATTGTGCTTTAAGTAAACGCTGAGAAAGTTGTCGTCAATTGACACCAAAATGCAAATTTACATTCTCTTTAGTTGAAATAAATCGAAGAAAAATAAAACTAACATACCTTGGGTCGAGTAATATCATAGTTTTTGTATGAGCACCTCCTTTTACCCATTTCATCAAGCCGCTTCTTTATAAGGCAACTGAAGTCATTTGCCCCACAACAAAAATCAACCACCTGCACAACGATAAAAACAGCAGCTTATGTATCACAACAGACGAATACAAACGCAAACGGCCTCTAAATCTAATAAAACATGAACATCCAAGAGCCTCGCTATTTAACAGAAAACTGAAGCATATAAAGAATCTGTATTTTTAACAAGGTATGTAACATGCATACACATATGAAAACAGTAAGGGCCTGCTTGTTAGCAGCTTCATGAGCTATTGAGCTTAATGGGACTCGGAACTTATACGGTCAGTTATGCATGACTGTTTGGTAGTGACTTAATGATATAGAAAGTGGCTTATTAAGTAAGCTTCTAGGGGGGGAGCTTTATATAGTAAGCCAAGTTTTTTCCAAACCTGTCCCTCCCTGATTAAAAAACACGCTCATTTAATCTGTGAAAAAACCATCCCAAACAAAAATCTTCCCAATACAGATAAATTAATCCACACAGGCAGTTCTACCAATACAACACTTAATGGAAAACCAACCAAACAGCCACTAAATCTCGAAACTATCAACTATCATCCCATACATCCACGAAGAAAAATAATTCAAGTGAGGCAAGGGGAGGTGACTTCTTACCGTGTCACCATCTTCAACATACCACTGAAGCTTGTCAATAATCTGCACTTCCAAAAATCAGAGAAGTGCCAATACAAACTAAATTAGCTTATAACAAAAATAAAAGAATGGACTGATGAAGTAGTAAAATCCAGGGCCAACTACTCAGGAACATGAAGCCAGAAAAAACAACTTCTATTAAGCATCAAAGATGAGTTACAAGTAGATCACCAACAAGAAGCACCTTCTCGAGTTTTTCCACTTTCGTAAAATGGCGACCGAAGGATGTATACCGCATTCCATGCAGAAATGGTGCAAGGTACACCTTGAGCTTTTCCTGCATGCCACATTGAAAAAAAAACCATGAAAAATATACTCAAGCTTTAGCATGTATATATCAAATTAAACAACAATAAAAGCAATGCAGCTAAGCTACCATGCCATTTATAGAAGTGGCCTTCCCTACCACTGAGATTCATAGGCCACATCTTGATGCAAACGCCAATTTTCCACCATGCATGAGGAAAACCAAAAACCAAACTGAACCAACCCAGTAATCCCACTAAGTAGGGGGTTGTACGTGAACCTGACCTCTACCCAAAAGATGGTTGGTTCCGTGGAGCCCCCAGCTTGTGAGAGTGTGAGCAGGCGGTTAGAAAGAACAAAGACTAGTATGACGCAGCACGGAAATGAGTTAATCACACTAACGTGTTTTTTAAGAAAATACCTTGGAATCCACCAATGTTTATAAATTGTAATCAATAAATTATGTCCATAAACAAAGACGATGATCCCTATTTTGCAGACTAGAGCCCTAAGCAAACTTATCTAAGAATCCTAAAAGGACTAAAAAGCTATGGAATCTAAAAATAAAAACAAAAAACTGACTCAATAAAGAAAACTAAAACTAAAAAACATAAGAAACTTGGACTTGAGCTTATGGTTTTCTTGTCCTTTCCATTCTTTCTTCAAATTCCAGGGCTGCTTGTTCTACATCATAGTATGAGGTGAGCGAAGGACGAGAAAAGTAAGCAAGAAAAAGTAATGAGTAGGTACATTGAAAACATTAAAAAAGGTAAAGAAAACCCGCACAGAAAAAAAAAAGCCAAAAACACGTTCCTAGCCTAAACTGTTGGCCCTCTATCCCCAAAACCGTCCAACTCCTTCAGCCCAACTACACTAGTGACTAGTTACAGGTCCCCATGAATATACATCAACTTTTTCATCCTAACATATTCACATTGATTATCAAGTACCAAACCTCATGCCTGATACACTCCGCTCGTCCTTCCATCTAATTTTATGCTCATTTCATCACCTAGAAGATATTTTCAGAGACCCTTCAAACCATTTATCATAACAAATCAATGTAATTCACGTAATGCAGTCCAAATAGACCAACGAATTAAGCTTTGCTATAAGAACCTCAAAGAAGGTATCTCATTAACGCATTATGAACCACAATCATGTCTGAATAGCAATCTTGCTTTAAAGTCACACATATATCATATGATACTATAGATACGACTAATTCCAAAATATATTCCGTGAAGTTTTTGTGGAATTCTGTGAAAATCAATGATCTAAAACTTGTTATATGGAACTATAAGCACAAATTAAGCCATTAACTAGATAAGAAAGCAATATTAAAACATAGGAATTTAATAAAGAATAAGTAGAAGGATTGTGTTTGACATCTACCTTCCACCTGGATATCTGGCCAAGGACCCCAGGCTCACAGACAGCCATTGCATCCTCAATACTGCATCCTTTTTCAATTTTTTGCAAAGCTACATGAAGAGCCTGCAGTAGAATAACTTAGATCATAAAAACATGGGTGTTCACTTTATCTTTTCAACATTGTTTTTTCGATTTGGAAAGAGAAGAAAAGGAAAGGGAGAAGAATGGAAAGGAAAGAAGGGGCCTGTTTGTTAGCAGCTTAATGAGCTTAATGGATTCACAGCTTATTCGGCCATCTGAACATAACTGTCTGGTAGTGGCTTAATGGTATAAAAAATGGCTTATTTAGTAAGTTTCTAGGAGGAGCTTTATGCAGAAAGCCAAGTTTTTTCCAAACTTGCCTCCTCCCATTTAGAAAACAAGCTCCTTCCATGCCATCTATGAAAAAACCCTCCCAAACAATAACCTTCCCGATAGATAAAAAGGAAGAAAGAGTAATTCACACAAACAACTTTAACCATACACAACTTAATGGAAACCAACCAAACAGCCTCAAAGTTTTTTATTTTTGTTATTGAAAGGGAATGGAAGGCATGTACGGGAAGAAACAATCAGGAGAAAGGAAAGGAAGGATGTCATTTTCACAAATGTACCCTTTATATTTGGTTTTCTTACTTTTTCTTGTAAGGGGTATTTTTGTCATAGAAGATCACAGGCTTCTTTCAGATTTTCTTTCCCTCCCTACCTTTCTTCCCACATTTGGGAGGAAACATAAATGATATTTTCCCTCCTATTCCCAGCCTTTCCCTCCTAAGAAGTTCAGAGAGCACATGGTTTTTTTGCTTTCCCCTCCTTTCCCTCCCTTCCCTTTATTTTCCTTGAAGAAGAGGTTTCAAGAACACAATGTAAACTTGAGGTAGAATCAAAGTTTTAAAAGACAGAATCAGGCCTCAAGGCATTTCCCCTCAACGAGGAGAGGCATATGCCTCAAGGCGGAAATATATACACACCAAATTATGTATATATAGTACACAAATATATACATATATATACTACTAAATTACTAAGAGACGTTGGTCAAGTGGTTCTTGACAAAGGAAAGAGTGAAATCGTGAGATAGGCTGAGATGGTGTGGAAAAATTGGTTGCTCAAAGGAAGAGGAAGAGTGAAGCCACACTTTTTGATTGAAGGGAGAAAGTACTAGCTTTTTGTTTGAAATATCAAAAGTACTTGGTACACATTAGGGCCATTGGGCTTTGACTTTTAGTTTTTTTTTATTTAAATACAAAAAACGCTATAAAAAGAAGTACATATTGTCATAAAGCTTATAAAAAGCCAAAAAACCATTACCAAAGCAGATCATCTGAGGCGTACGCCTCGACATCGCTAGGGCTGTAAACAAACCGAACGTTCAGCGAACCGTTCGTGAACCGTTCGGCGGGAAGTTCGTTTATGTTCGTTTATTTAATAAATGAACGAACATGAACAATTTTTTTTGTTCGTTTAGTTAAACGAACATGAACAAGAGTCTCGTTCGTTCATTTATGTTCGTGAACGTTCGTTCATTTACCGTTAGTTTACGTTCGTTTATAATTGTTCGTTTATGTTCGTTTATATATGAAATTTAATATATAATCTTTTATTTATTTACTTTGAATTCAAATAATATTTAATTATATTTGTTTAACCCGTTCRTTTATGTTYGTTTAGCCCGTTCGTTTATGTTTGTTCATTTACGTTCGTTTAGCATGTTAACGAACAAACATAAACGAACACGAACACACCTTATTTCTAAACGAACGAACACGAACACAAAGATTTTCGTTCGTTTACCATTCGTGTTCGTTCGTTTGTTCGGTTAAGTTAAACGAACGAACATGAACAAGCCTTTGTTCGTGTTCGTTCGGTTCGTTTACAGCCCTAGACATCGCTTCACGCCTCATCGAATCGCCTGATTGAACCTAGGTGTAAGCCTCATCCAGGGTCCAAGAGGCGCCGCCTCAGGTGCAGTTTTTTGGCCACCTCAAACGATTTTTAAAACCATAGAATGAAGTCAAAAGAAGATACCTCCACGGAACCTTCCACCCTGGCCAAGATGATGGATTTGTCCACTCTTGATGAATGTGCATGTGTAGATGGTACTTTTCCTTTGTGGTACTTCTTTACCTCATCCAATGTTATAGAGGAAGCAGCATCTTTCATTAATGCCAAAATTCTGCAATGTATGAAGTGGAAGTTTGAAAATTATAATCCACAAGAATCAATGATTTGAAATTGGTTAACGGTCAGAGAAAGATAACAAAAAGCCATAAAAAATACCTCAGTCTTGAATCAGCATCTAAAGGAGGTAAAATTTCCTTCTGTAAAGCTTTGGCTGCCATGGTGTGCTTATCGTCAACAACAGAAGGGTCATCCTTCTCCAACTCGTTTGATTCTGTCCCTTTCTGCATATACTCATACAATCTACTACCCAAGGATGGTTGGTTATCATTCGAGCTCGGTGTCTTAACTTTTGTTGATGATGTCCTCCTCAAAGAGCTTCTATTGGTATCCACTATTTTCTTTTTCTTCAAGGATTCCGGACCAGATGAAACGTTCGCTCTCTTTTTCGAAGAATTTTCCGGTTTAACAGCAGAAGATTTCATGATGCCTTTCTTTGACTTCTGAATAGACGTCTTCTTGAATGTGATTTCTGAATCTGTACCGGCCTCCGTGACTGCAACTTTCTTCTTTTTGGATCGTTGGTCTGTCTTGTTTTTTAAAATATCTTGAAATTTCAAGTTTCTAGCAGGAGTGCCAATTTCCCCGTCGATTTCATGTTGTCTGACAAATTTCAGAAAATGTGGTAGTTAGAAGTTTAAAAGCTGTACGAATCAAGGGATCCTGGACTTACAAGCAATATATCAATGCACGGGATTTAGGCAAAAGATCATCCCAAGCCCTGGGTATGTCATCATTATCATCGTCACCGTCATCGTCAATTTGATGATCAAACAGGATCTCCCTGCAAAAAGACCAAAAAAGTAACATTGGGATCAGAGTTGATTGCAACGAAAATGACAACTACGTTATTCAAGTGGTCAAAATCTGAAATGAAAGTCAGGACCATGACTAGAGTGGTTATAGCGACCGTAAAGCAGTGGTATGGCGGTCCAAAAATTGCGGTTCATATACATATAGAGAGAGAGAAGTTCAGGGGAAAACCCAAAAAAAAAAATGAAAAACTGAGGAACACCCTAATAACCATTCATCTGTATGGTATGCACATGTGCATTTTGAAAAAAATTACTTGCAAGTTGTATGCACAATGGTTACTAAGGTGTTCCTCAGTTTTTTTTTACGGGTTTGGTTACTAAGGTGTTCCTCAGTTTTTTTTACGGGTTTCCCCCTTAACCTGACCCTATATATGTGTCTGTGTGTGTGTTTGTGTGTGTCTGCTACTGTCCCCGCAATTTCAGGTTAAATTTGCGGTTATTTAGCGATCAATGGCGCTGTTAATCCACATAACCGCTCTATTCCGCTATTTGACCACCACCATTTACTCAGAGACCACGAACGGCTATAGCACGGCTATGGCGCCATAATTGACAGCACAGATGACCATAACTTGGAATGAAGAAAAAGTAAGGAAATTGAACAGAATGTCTACCTCGGTAAACATTTCCTGTGGTATGATGTTGGACATCGCCTGCAAACAGCAAATTGCAAGTCTTTCACCTTCTCATTTTCTGTTTGCTTACAGACAACACATCTGTGGGAAGGACATATGAACGGTTCCCCCACAGCAATCTTTTTTTCCAGATCCTGTGGCTCAGCTTCATCATCTTGCTGGAGTAGCTTTGCTACACATCGTGGGTGATAAAAATGGCCACAAGTTGCAGAACTACAACGAAAAACCTGAAGAATGGTATCATGCAAGAAGTTTTGAGTTACATTATGCAGATAATGCTACCATAAAAAATACAAGTAAGGATAATCAAGAACGGACTACGGGACAGTTTGTTAGCTGCTTAATGAGCTTAATGGGACGCAGCTTATTCGGTCAGCTATACATGACTGTTTGATAGTGGCTCGCTGATATAGAAAGTGGCTTATTCAGTAAGCTTTTAGGGGGAGCTTTATGCAGAAAGCGACGTCTTTTCCAAAGCTACCCTCCCAATTAAAAAACACGCTCCTAACAAAAACCTCCACAATCATACAGACAGTTTTATCCATACAGGACTTGATGCCTGTTTGTTAGCAGCTTAATGAGTTTAATGGGACTCACAGCTTATTCGGTTAGCTATACATGACTGTTTGGTAGTGGCTTAATCATATAGAAGATGGCTTATTCAGTACGCTTTCAGGGGGGGAGCTTTATGCAGGAAGAAGTTTTTTCAAAAGCTGTCCCTACCGATTAAAAGAACAGACTCCTATCTATGAAAAACCCTCCCAAACAAAAACTTCCATAATCTATACAGACAGATTAATGCACACAGACATCTTTATCCATACAATTCGATGAAAAACCAACCAAACAGCCCTAATAATAATAGATTGGCTCAAGTATTACACACCTCTGCAACCGAAGATTTGTCAGAAGACCCTAGTTCACCACAAACAAAACACTGGTGTAGACTATACAAACAATTCTCGCAACGAAAAGGTTGTGATCCCTGCAAAAAGTTACAAACGGGATGTCTAAAGATAACCAATGTAAAAACAAAAGAGACATTGAAAATAATAATTGAGAAAAGGCAACAAAATTTATAATTTCCAAGGAACGTAAATGGTTAGAACACCTTCACAAATTCAGGTGGTATATTAAGAGATTGGCAATTGGACTCTTCTGCCTCCTCAATATCTTTAGTTGCATGGAATGACCTAAAACATTTCCCTTCACAACTGCAATACATGACGAAATATATCAGAAAAAAAACCAAATGGAGATAGCTTCCCAGCACAGGTCCAATAAAACCCAAACTAAATGCCTGCAGTATAAATTTGTAAAGCTGAAAACATACCAGTCTAAAGGGAAAAGAAAGACAATTTGGCAAAGCTACTGCACCAAAATAAATAAAGATGCATATTTATATTGAGACAGAGAACATAAGACGAAGGATCGTGTGAGAATAGGAGTTACGGTGAGAAGTGTAAGAAGGGATTTGATCTAGTGTATATCATTAGTGTTGGTCTAGTGGATATCTTCAATTATGATTGATCCAAGGATGGAGATCCCTTCTTACCCTTCTCACCATTACTTCCATTCTCACCGGAACCAACCCGAGAACAGAATATAAACATCACTTAAACCCCTAAGCTCAAAGGTTTTGTTGTCTGTTCTTACGGACATGTGTAACCACCATAAAAGACATTTCCTCAAGCCTGTATCGCTCAGACGTTAATCCCTACAGTCTCTGAGAATTATAGACATGTATTTTCCAACCTTAAATCACTAGAATTAGACACAGAAGGCCCAACAGTAGTACTAAAAATATCGGAACACTTTTCTTCTACAAAGTCTTTCTGATGCATCTCCCCTGCAGATATGTTATTTGTTTAGCATGCCACATAGACAAGAAATGAACTTAATAGGCATACATTTTCAAAGAAGGAATCCGTTCACCACGTAAGATGGAAGAAAAAAGCCATTGGTTACTAACAAAACAAACAAGCATGCAAAGTCCAAAGAAACAATAACGAATGAAGTTACAAGTAGTACCAGGTAAGTTGACCACCATTATCGCATATTGCACAAACTGAATCGAAATGATCATCCTCCTCATCGGACTCGCTATCTTCAGTCTGTTTTGCGATGAAGTCATCATCTTGGGGTTCATCGTCATTCATATCATCAACTATAAAACTGGGCTTTGTAGCAATTTCAGCATTCTGCAAGCCAGTTATTTCCAGAATGTCAAAACAACATGATGGATCCATGAGAAAGAAAAGAAGACAAACAGAAGCCAGATTATACCTCATCGGGATCTTTCCTCTTTCTGGGATTCTCCAAAAACGCAGCTAAAAACTGTTCCATTAAATAACATCCAACAAGTAAAATTTAAAAGAACAAGGCAAAAGGGAAATGTCCTAAACAAGTAATCATCTAAAAAATACTGAATGCCAGACAGAAAACAAAAATTAATAAACTCAAACCTTTGATCGTGCCAACATTTCATCCCGTTTTACAACTTCTTTAATGAAGTTCATATGATCTACCAAATCATTCTCCGAAGGCCTGACATCATACAATCTGCAAAATGAAAAGAGATGGTCTTAACAAACTGATACAATCATACAAATAAAGATTAAAAACCATTTGCACCAACAAATACAGATACCTGAAAACTTTAGAGAGGTGATCCCATAAAGCTTTCCCTGATGCTTCTGGTTCGCTTTTAAAGAAGTATAGGCACTGCACAGTGATCAAAATTGTCCTAATCTCTTTTTCATAACTCTTCCTGGGCTTTTGAAGCTTGAACCAATGGCTATCTTTGTAACACACTGAAATCTCAGGATTATCTTTTGAGAAGTCAAACTTCCATGCTTTGACCTGCTTGTATAATTTTTGTAGACCATTATCAGCAGTGCCACTCAAAAAAATGGGTTGAGCATCAGAGATTGATCTCTCATTCTCATTCCATTGCACAGGTAACTTGACAAATGAAAGGGGTTCGTCGTCTCCGTCACAAAAATAGTAGTCGGAGACGGCATCTGGCAAGGTCTCTCCCTCGTCATCTGAAGATGCCATGTTCTAAGCTTCTCCCACACGTAACAAGACTCTAATACCTACAAAGTATTTTATACATACTCACCTTTTAGTCAAAAAAAACAATTAAAATACATGGTAGACTAGATCAAAGTTTTGCACGAAATAACACGGAAAGAAGGTATAAAGACAGATTTGTCTGATGTGCCATACAAATGACAACCTTATTACCATACTAAGAAATTGAAGGTAGTAAAATCAACATGTAAGTAATGATTCAGTTATAGTCTATACATATGATCTTTGGAATAAAAAATTAAGTGTGCATTATAGCCACTAATTATTTTACAAGTTCCAACAATTTCCCACTCGAGAAAGAGAACTCAATTTGTTTTTTACAATATTCTGACACATGATTGCACCTACCATCGATAGCATCAAGAAAAGCAGTATCCAACACCATTTGGATCACAGTATAACACAGCCAAACTACATTAACCATTTTTAACATGACCAAAAAAAAGAATGACTCAAAGCAAATATAACACAAATAGTGAGGCAGCTCTATAATACTGATACATATTATTGTTAATTTATTCAGTTGTTACACAGTAGATCTTCAAATTTTCAAATGAAAAAAATTATATTCAGAGGCCATAGATTACCCATTTTGAAAATTCAGGCAAAATTTCCAGTCAAGAAAAATACAACAGACTTACATGTTTGCTAGGCTGCTCTAATAATCACAATGGTTCACAGTATCAAGGAAATCTGTACACAGCATTATCTGGGTCACATTATGCCCTACAAAGCACCCATTGCCAAATCCACATATAAGTGCTTTTGGACGCAATTTTTGGGAATCAGGGGGGTGGGCCAGGCTCCCCATGCGATATTCAGGCAAAATTTCCAGTCAAGAAAAATACAACAGACTTGTATGTTTGCAACGCTGCTCTAATAATCAAATGGTTCATAGTATCAAGGAAATCTATTCACAGCATTATCTGGATCACAATATGCCCTATAAAGCACCCAATGTCAAATCCATATATAAGTGCTTTTAAACGCAGTTCTTGGGAACCGGGGGCGTGGGGCAGGCTCCCCATGCAGTGTTGATGGTATCCTCAAATTCACAGGGATTTCCAGAATCGGGGTTCACAAGGGGCAACTCTGACTTTCATTAAACGAATATTACAATTTGCAAAATTAGCAAGGGCTAACCGAAGGGCCTTTTGCCTAACGATATCAGGGTCTTTGGCTTCCCCGGAAGGCAGGGGTTCAAACCTCACCAAAGTGAGGAGGGTGCGTGAATTAATTTGCAGTATAAAAATTTATATACTTTAGAAAGAAAACAAAGGTTAAAATCAAAAATAAACTCTTTAAGTATTATGTTGCAGAAGATAAAAGCAAGACAACACAAGAAGTTATATATATTTCTAAAAATATAGACTAGACTAGGGTTTTAGTATTTATCAATCATATGTAATGCATGAATCATGAAACAACTTCTTTTATATGTATCCTCGATTTTTAGAATCTCTCAATCCAGTTATCCACTAAGCAGACATATCCTCATTCACACGTCCTTGCGGCATACATATGATTACTAGGATGAACCAAATTAAGCAATTTTAACATCATGAACAATACAAAGAAAGAATATTCAACGCAGGTACTCCTAGATAACATGTGAAATAGCAATTAACATCATAAAAGTTTTCGATTAAGTCAAGAAAATCAGTACATCAGTAATTTGATTCAGCTGTTTGTTCCTTTGATCACAGAAACACGAAAAGAAGTAAGATGATGGCGAATAGCCACAGTCTTTTCGCAAGTTCCAATATTTCAGTATTTCACCCAATAAATGAACCGCACAATTCGTTGCGATACCGTCACAAACGTTACGGTGTTGAATCGCTAATCTTCCAAGTAATACATGTATAAATACACAATCATAGCGTGCGATACCTGTATATCTCAAAGTATGGATTCAAACAAATGAATCGAGAGCTATAGAGGAGGCAGACGGTTGTGGTTGCGACGGCAGCGGAGGGACGACGGAGAATCGAGGAACGCCGGTAGATGGGATATATAAATGTAACCGAATAAATCGCGAGTAGAAGTCTGGCGGTGATGGCTAGGTTTTAATTTATACATCCGTTTGGGAGTGTTTGCCCTTTTTTGGACGTGCGGGACCGTAATTTTAAGATTTTTTCTTAAAATTCAGATGATATTTGAGATTGCTTATAAAAATAACTTGTTGATTTATTTTGATATGTTATCGGTGATAAGTATTTTTGAATGTTTAGATAAATAGTTTATGCTGGTACCAAACCGGTAATAAGAAGTTTTTAAAGAATATAATAAATTGATAAATGCTTTTGTATAAGTTGTTTCAGATAAGCAATCACAAACACCTCCTAAATGTTATATCCATGCTACTAGAAAAATATTCGTGTAATACAGCGAGATATATCAAGATGATGCTTTGTTTTTTTTATCTCTGTTGATACAATACAATTTTATGTGATTTTGATAAAACAATAATGTTTTTGTTCATAAAAATCCGGAAAAAAAAATATTGATATTAATATCAAATTAACTATTTAAAAATTTTCTTTTTTATGTAATTCATTTAATTCAAAAAAATTACAATAACTTAATTTAGATTTCATAACAAAGTAATTTGTTTTTGGTTTAATAATATAATTTTAGATTTTTTATAAGTATAACTCAATGATTATCCTAATTATATTTTAGATTTTTTATATTTAAAATGATGTTTATCTTGTAGTTGATTATGTTTATCTGCAGTTAGTTATACGAATTTAAATATGAAACTTTAATAAGTTGTATTTACGCATAATTTACTTGTAACCTCGAAATTTAAGTAATATGCATTAATAAACAATACTCATGCATACAAAATAATTTTTAAGAGTATTTGTCAAATGCTTTATAATATTGTTTTAGATATTATAAAGTATTTAACAAAAAAAATTTAAAGATAGTTGATCAAAAAAAAATTAAAAACCATTTTTTTATGCATTAAGTATTGTTTATTGATACATATAATTTTAAAATTCAAGATTACAAAAAAATTATGCATATGTATAACTTACTAAATGTTCATATTTGAATTCGTGTAACTAACTGCAGATAAAATAGTAAATAATTGTAAACTACAAGGATCAAAACAACCATAAATAGTAAATAATTGTAAACTACAAAGATTAAGACAACAATAAATAGTAAATCATAAGGACAAAATTAGTAATAAATTGTGATCCATAGGGACGAAAATTGCAATTTTTTAACCATAAGGACGAAAATCGTAATTTACTTTTCTTTTTTTGTTAACCATAAGATTCCAAGTCAGCTTGCGTGCACCTCACCTAATCCCAGTGGCCTTGGAGTAGGGATGTAAGCATTTCGAGCTTTTTTCGAACTAGTTGAGCTTCGGCTTGTTATTTCGAGTTGGAGCTTAATAATTCTCGAACACAAAATAAAACCCCTTCAAATGAACAAGTCGAGCTTCATAACAACAATGTTCTATCTGCCTTGTTCGAGAACTTGATTAAATTTTCGAGCCGAGCCATTCGAGCATGCATTTTTTCAAGCCAAATATATCCATACGTTCATAAAAACCATATAATAAAAATACAAGTATTACCGAGCTTAAACCAATAAACGAGTTAACTGTTCACGGAATCGAGCTTTTAAACAAGCATCGAGCTCAATCCCTACTTTGAAAAAGTTATTTGAGCTTAAGCTCAAGCTTGGTATTATTTTTTCAAGTCGAGCTCGAATAGCCTACAACTCGACTTGACTCGACTCACTTACACCCTTACATTGAAAACAGCCATGAAATTTCTCACTGGCATTTGCAAATTGACGACCTCTTAGTCGTTTGGAGGTGTTTGTCAAACATAATGTAACATCTCATTTAAGAAACCCCAAGTTACCAATTTTATAAAATCTCCAATAAAAATAAAAATTGATTTAACCTCAAAATACAGGATATTAATTTTCTAGAAAAAACTTCGAAATATCCGGTTTGGAATTGTGTTTTGGTTGGTTTTATCACTAAAATAGAATGTACTCATTTTATACTCTTAATATCAAACTCATATGAAATCCTAACTCTTTTTTAGCATGTAATTCATATACCAAAAATGTCAACCAAAAACAAGTGCAGAGATGGATTGTACCTTTAGTTGATGATCAAATCCTTCAAAGATCTTGTAACTCCTCTTTGATTTGAGTTTGAATCGAGCCTATGTATGTGTAAATCGCACCTCTAGTGTGTGTGTGTGTGTGTGAGTTTTGGACTTAAAAAATGACATGAAATATGGCCAAAAAATTGAGTTTTCTATGCTAAATACCGAGTTGGGTCGGGTTGATCCGGACCAGTATCCATTTTGACTATCAACACTTAAAATATTCATAACTTTTCACTCGGACCTCTGTTTTCTATGAGGTTTTCGCCTACACGTTCATAAAGAGATAATCTATGACATCCTATAAAAAATATTCCAAAAAATATCTCCCAAAAAAATCAGTTTTACATATCCATTTGACGTAAAATTTTCCCAAATCCTCTCATATACTCCTAAGAAGTATAATTCTACAACTTCAAACCCAAACTCCCACTAAATCATAGGTTCTCTTATATGAACATTACTAAAACACTAAATAAAATTTCTCACTTTGACATTTAACATGCTTCACAACTTCTCACATAATATCTTCTTAACATAATAATTAAACATACTTAGCAAATAATTTGGGTATATTAGAAATGAGATGGTACACATAGCCTTTATAAGATTCAACGAAAGCTAGTTTGTCAAAGCTAATTGAAGAATTTCCTTACTGTTCTTTAGGTTATATTTAGTGTTGACCTCTTTGATTCAATCTTCCGTTAAAACCGTAATAATTAGTTGCATATAATGAAACACCCATAAAATAAGAGTACATTTAAAGCAAAAAAAAATGTTACGAATTTAGCACCTGTATAAATAAATCACCCAAGAATAGGGAAATAGTATAAGAGTTTACAATTGAATAATGGATGTTAGCCAACAACCTAATAATCTATACTAGCCTGAAAATTGAAATATAGATTACATTCGGATGTCGCTAAAATCCTCAAAATAAATGGTATATAGTAACTCCACAAACTGCATCTGAAGATGTAAGCCCAAAAACGCCTCTACTGATAACAATGCTCCACTCAGACCTTGGGAGTCCACCTGCTAAGAGAACCTGACATATATGTTATTTAAGAACAAGTGTTAGGTTAAAGTCTAGTGAGATCAACCAGTTTATGAGTAAAGCTATAAAACGTTAAAACGAAAAATATAGCTTTAATTATGTTATGTTGTATAAATAGATCATCCTTGCACTTTGAAGGGTGTAAGGGTCGTTTACTCAATTGCTTACCGATAAGAGTCAACATTATGATTTATTTTGATGCGCAAGATTTTAGTACATCAAAACATATCGAATGCAACAATTTACTAGGTAAGCACTTACCTGGATAAGAGTCGTCATCCCCACTTACCGGGTAAGACTCTCCATCATTCTCATCGCTTTTACCCGGTAAGATTATTGGCTTTTCTCATGTTCATCCGATAAGAAAATTTATCCTGTAAGCACTTATGAAGTAAGTGTTTAGTAAACGGCCCCTAAGACACCATAAGATGACGGGAGAGACCGATTTACCATTGATAGTGACGGAACACATTACTAAGCCAAATTTCAATGTTATATAAGCGTCAGTTATGGATAACCAAATTAGCAAGCTCAACTCCTTGAGTCTTTTGCTTATGGAGTCAACAAGTTCAACTCCCCAAGTCTTTACCTTCAGATCTTCATAATCCGAGTTAAGCTAATTCACTTAGAAATGACACTATATTGGTCATTTACCAATGCTCGACTCCAAGAGTCCACACCTTGTTGCCTATTAAGACTCGATGCCTGTTTCAAGTTACAAATAGGAAATATCCCCCCAAACATGTTAAATAAAATCGACTTCTATGCCTATAGATCCATTGCATTCTAGCCCAGTATTTATAACTTTTTGGCCACATTAAGATATGCCCAACGTATAACCTTTTGTTAACAAAGAGTCCTTGAGTGAGTAAAATTATCATTTCACCAACAAAATTCATAATACGAACTTTACACATTTTAAGTTCCCAAAATTCATCAATATTTTGAAATAATCAGTTCCTATGTATTTAAAATCATTACCAACACTTGTTTTATCAAATAGGTAAAATCCCCAAAGATCTCATAGTTGACCTAAATGGTCGAAAGTCAACCAAATGTGAATTAAATGAAATAAAAGCCGTAAGGAACTAACATACAACATTTTAACATGTATATGGATTAGTAATTTTTTTTGGGTGCAAACCTTAGAAAACCAAGAAATCACCAACAATAGAGACGAGAGCCCTATACTTGAATTTATGGTCTTAATGATGATTAGCCCTCCTCAGACGGTTGGAAAAAGTGGAGTAAATGCCCTAGAAATCGAATTTAATGAGGGTGGATGAGAAGAATAAATGAATCAGTATTGAAATCGGATATTTATCCTGCAGTGCTCCATCTGGGCGATTCTGCCATGCTATAGTGACATATGGCACTATCGCGCCAAGCGTACCGAGACTCATCTCCTTCCCAGCGATCCTGCCTTGCTATATTGCCATATGACACTATCGTCGAACACTATAGCCAGGCCCATACTGTGCGGTTTTCCTTATTTTCACCCAATTGAGCCTTTTCTCCTATAAAATGATACCCAAAGCCATCTACCACTCATTTACCTTATGGGGTAATGTTATTGGTCATCAAAGTGAATTGATGATAAATGTTTATAACCTGGTAAGTTCTTATCTAATAACACTCTCGCTCCTTGTATTCCCTCTTTGGTTTACCATATGTTTATATCGTTCCGTTTTAATATGTTTTTTAATTTAATTATTAGTAGGGCTCTATAAAATTAGTTATATATATATATATATATATATATATATAAATTTAAATATAAAACTATTTTTTAATGTTTAAAATAAAAAAATTATTAAAGTCTTTACAATAGAAAATATGTTAGAATTGAATATAAATTTTATAAAAATATTATTTTTTTGTCGTTTGTTTGAGAAAATTATAAAATAATTGTTAGGTACGTTCTAAAACTCAACAAAACACAAAATTCCATAACATCTAATATAATAAAATTATTTAAATAATAATTTTAATATCATAAGTAAAAAAAACTATATAAATTTTTTCTTGTAATAAAGATATATTTTGATTTCAATGTTTTATTTTATTTTTTGTTAGGCTCTGTCGATGTTATAATACGAATTTATATGGTTTTGAGCAAACAATAATGTTTTTCTTACTAAAATATAAATTTAAAGATATCATAAAAATTAAAAAATATATAGAAGTTCTCATTTTTGTGTGATTTATTTGGTTCAATTTTTTATTATAATTTAATTTAGGTTTCATGACGAACTAATTTATTTTTGGTCTAATAATATATTTTTTATAAAAATAATAATTAAATATTCTATTAGAACTCAATAATTATACTAATTATATTTTAAATTTTATATTTAAAATAAGAATTTTATCTTGTATTTGATCATATTTATCTACAATTAGTTACACAAATTCAAACATGGAACTTAATAAGTTGTACTTACGCACAATTTACCCGTAATCTTGAATTTTAAGTAATATGCATCAATAAACAGTACTTTATGTATAAAAGTTTGTTTTTAAGAGTTTTTGTCAAATATTTTATAATATAATATATAAATTATATAGCCTAACTCAAAGCCTATTTAATTTCTAATAGAAGAAAAAAGTAATGCGTTTCATGATCATCATTGCATCTATACTTTGTATATATGTATCTTTATTATCTTATTTGACAGTGTAATCAAAAGTTTTAGGTATAACAAGACCTTTAAAAAATAGAAAATTTGACTCATTCACAGGTGCGGAACACAACCGTCGTAGTCCGGGGGCCGAAATATAAGAGCATCTTCAATAGATTTTTCAAAATTGAGAAAATAGAGATTTTAGGCATATTTTTTCTCCAACAAGCTCTCAAAAATTCTCCAAAATGGAGAAAACATTAGAGAGTGTAAACAAAAAATGATTACAATAAGAGAGAATCATTTTTTTATCACATTCACACTAATCTTTGATATGAATGGTTTATAGGTCACTGAGATATCCATTTTTTGTCTTTATTTGACCCCAAGAATGGATTGGATCGAAACGACTTTCCTGCCAACGAAAGATTGGCTGGGGCGGGGAGCTCGAGCCCTGGTTTTAATAGAGTTTTAATTATCTATTTTGGAATTTTTTTTGAAGAATATGTTGAAGATGCCATAATATTATAAAAATTTGTAAATCCAAATAATTCGTTTTTAGACCATTAAATTTTAGAAAAAGACTGATTAATGTAATATTAAAACTTGAAACATTCAAAGTATTAACAGAAAAATAGTAATTCCAACTTAAACATTATTTACATATAATTAATATATTATATTATTTACTCTAAAAACTTAAACATTCAAAGTATTAATTGAGAATTAGTAATACCGATGTAATTTACTTGAAAAACTTATATTTACATATAATTAATATATTATGTAAAAACTAATACATATAATTAAATATTAATAATCTATATAAAATGCATAAAAAAAATGCTTAGGAGGGGTTTTGAAACAGGAACCTTCAGAATGGAGGTTGTAAATGAATACCAACTGAGTATTTAAGCTTAATTATAGTATTTAAGTCTAAAAAACGGGGAGACCATGACCCCCAAAGGCCCCCATGAGGTTCCGCCCTGCTCATTCAGATCCATATCATGAATATTTAGAATCCAGATCATGCAAGGACACATTGCTTTTTGCCAATTCGAATTGAAGGTATCCCTCTAGTATATACCATCACCTCATATCTTAAAACATGCAACTTGAACATAAAATTTAAAATCAAAACATCTGTTTACCATACAAAGAATAAAGAACCCCCCACCCCACCCCAACCCAAAGAACAAAGAATTGACTTCACCATTTTACGATTCCCATATTTGACTAATCTTCAGCAAATCTACCAATTGAGGCTATTTATTTTCCTCTTTCATGTATGTATATATGTATGTATATAAAACCTTTTGCAAGAAAACCATCAAGATTTATAGCGAAGTAGTGTCTTCAAGAGTCACTGAAGAACAAGTGGTAGTATCAGAGGCTGCATCATCCATGGACATGTTGAAGAATTCCGTACCCATATAATTCTCATCGTCGCCATTAACAGAAGGGGCCGGGGATGCATCCGGTGTCACTGCAACGGATGATGCAGCCGATTCGGCTTCGTCGTCAAATTGTTGAAGGTAAAAGTACATAATACTGGCTGTCAACATAAGCATCATCTTTTGGTTCACCTGTCAAAAGTATCGTCAAAATATGTAGAACCGTGTGAGATTACTCTCCAAAAGAGGCATAAGGAACAAATAGAGATTCCAACAACGTATATCAAAGAGAAATGGTCACAATTTGACGTCGTGGTTGAGGTCCTGGGGGATGTGGTGTACACAATAGGGTTCGATTCCAGGCGTGCACAAAAATTGTGGCCACTTAGTTTATCAAGGTTGAATTTTTGCAGTCACAATTTGCCAGAATTAGTCCATGCATGGCCGGGGACACCCTTCCCAAAGAAAACATTTTGTTTATGGTTTACAAGATAGAAACCCCCTTAAAGAAGGACGCCGCATTTACGTAAACAATAAATTTTAACGACTTTGTTTTATCTTTTGTCCCTCTCACTACGCATGTTTGTTTGCATACACTCATCTGCTACTTCTCTCTCATGTTTTCTTTTAGTTTTTGTTTTATAGCCTAGGGGTTTTCAGAAAAACAACCTCTCTATCTCTTGAGCCAGAGGCAAGGTTTTGCATACATCCTATTCTCATACTCTACCTCTGTGTGGGGTATGTTAGGTTTGTTTTGGCAAAAAGTTGATTACCGACAACCCCAACCAGCCCCACACGGAACCCACCTCTAAGGACACCAATGTGAGGGGTCATTTTTTGACTCACTCAACGGTTAAGGCTAGCCCAGGGCCCGTAGATGGGGGGGGGGGGGATGAGCAAAGTCGCCACGCCCTTTTGCCAATTGAGCTATATAGTGAAGGCTATATTGGGTTCGTTTGGTTTTTAAGTAAATTTAAGTTATAATTTTGCCAAATAGAAGCCTTGTCATTTCCATAGGCATCATTGTTGCAATTTTCGTAAGACCAAAAGGAGTATTTGTTTTTCTTTACACTAGACGAATATATCCCCTTCCGTGAGAAATAAAAGATCATTCTGAACAATAAAGAATGCACGCAAAAACCGCAATTTACCTCCATGATGTCTTCGGGCAACAAGAAGATGCAACATCCAAGCTTTCGTGCAACACTTATGATGTAAGTTGCATTCAACTTCTTCTCCTCGTCTATCACCACAACCAACAATAACTATTTTCAATATCGTGAAGACATTGTTAAGGACCCCAAACTTGACTAAACCATCACAAGATCTTGCTCAACTTATAAACAAAAAGGCTTTGAACCTTGAAAGATTTTTAGACCCGTTTGAAAATGTTGGTCCTTTTAAGGTTTTAGCAAAGTGGCCAATGGATGTGACTTTTACGGTCAATATGTGATATGTACATAGAGCCATTATTTACACTAATTATGTAGAGGGAGGTTCAAACGCAAACAATAACCAAATAAGAGAACATGAAAAGGCCAAATTATGTGATTTTACACTAACGGTCAATGCAAAGGGTGTGCGGATGACATGGCCTGCCTGCAACCTCTCAGGTCGCGGTCAAATTCGCATGAATCACATGTGATATTACACTTGATTTTAGTGTAAAATTACATGTGATTCGACCATTTTCTTATTCTCTTATTTGGTTATTGTTCTCGTATGAACCAAACTCTAATTATGTAACCTTTAAACTTTCTCTATAGAGAGAGAGAGAGAGATCGATCAAGGGTATTCAAGGAAAAGCATTATCTAAATGTTCCTAGATTACCTGAAGGGCAAATTGCATGTAAATGCAACGTATTTCTAAAGCCTTCATTTTGGTACCTCAGATGTGATATCATCAAACATTTAGACCAAAGTAGGGTGCATTTTCATGCAATCTCAAACATAAATCAGGTACCTAAATTTTTAAGATGTCACATCTGAGGTATCACAATTAAGGCTTTGAAAATACGTTACAAAATAAGAATCAGATCGACCATAGTACATTGCATTTTCATTCAATTTGTCGTCAGCTGAACGACTAACATATTGAACCGAGGCAAACAAACCATACCAGTTTGACCCCTGGTTACAAGGTTCCAATTGACGACTCTGGGTTCCACTGCAGTGAGAAGCTCAAGGAAGAATATCCCATTTGAAAGGCTTTTATCCTGCATAGGCATTAACAAAAAGACAACCAAAAAGTGACAAATTAACATGAGAAATAAACTGTCGACTAGATTGTCCTTTTCTTCATATCCGACCTTAAAACTCTCCATTTCAGAAGTTTTGCCCGTGCTTTTTACTTTTCTATTCGCCCACTTCAAAATATAACCATCTGTTATCTCTTGGGAGCGAGACCTCAAGTGCTTCAAAAGTTGAAGCATATTATACCTCATCAACTGCCATAGGAAAGCTGAAATGCAAGAAAATATGTTCAGCAACCATCTTTTGTTCAATGAAACGGGTGAGTTCCGGTGAGAATGAAAGTTATGGTGAGAATGGTGAGAAGGGTAAGAAGGGATCTCCAACCTTGGATCAATCCTAATTGAAGATCAACAGTAATGAGATGCACCGAGATGCACCGGATCAATTCTTGTGAGAAGTGGCGGTGAGATTAAAAGTGATCAAGGGTCCAGATCCCTTCTTACGCTTCTCACCTTAACTCCTATTCTCACACGATCCTTCATCCAATAAAACAAGTCCAAGATCATTAGGTTACCAAGTATGAGCTTTTTGTTCCCTTGTACGATATCATTTCCCGCTACATTCACGAGGGAGAATCTTAACATCTTCCCTATCCTAACAGCTTGATTACAATTCTCAACTTTTCTAAATGGCATCTTGATAGGAGGTTTAGTTGTGTGCCTCCAATTAACTGATCCAGGAGAAATCTTATCTAGAACTTCCAAAAGAATCCAGCTGCATGAACAAAAGACAATCAAATGTTTTTGGATTTTGATCTACAACAAAAATGGAGCACAATGTTCTAAATTACTCCTGCGGTTCCACAAAGTGAGATGAAGTTTGATTTCCGAGTCAAACTTATTGATGCTAAAAGTTTTAAGAGTCCTACATCGGCTACACTTGGACCATTTTTTCTTACTATATGTTGAAACCTCCCCTCTATCCTCAAGGGCTTTTTTGGAGAGTAATCTAATGAGGTTCCACATATTCTAACATGGTCCCGTGGGGAGAGTTTTCTATTAGAGTTTCGAAAAAGAAAGGAGAAAGGACTTTTGAAGCTTGCTGACTAGGGTTGGAAGCTAAATTCAGTCTTCGCCATAACATAAGAAAGTCTATATCAGAGCCAAGGTTCACCACTCTAGCAACTCGACACTCTGGGGCAATTTGTACTCATCTAGCCCCCTACCCGTATGTAGAAAGTCAAACCCTAACCGTTGGTTTGTCCTTCCTTGATATTTCATTGTTCGTAACCGACTTCCATATACTTTTAGGTTCTTTCTAATTTATAGAATATTTCTTAACTTAAATAACATTTCCGATAATCAAGTGTCACTTACATGCTAACAAGATTGAAATCCTTGAATAGTTGCACCATATTGAAAGTTGAATATGTTAAGTCAATATCTCTTTCTCTATATATTACTGATATTTTTGTCTATATTCATATGTGTATATTTAAAGAAAGATATAATAAATCATGCTCCAGGATTAAATCATGGTCTTTTCATAACTTCAGTTATTGGTTTAGTTGTTATAATAACTATGTATACCGTGAGGAAACATATGGCAAAAACAAAGACTAAGACATGGTGAACATAGGATGAAAAAATAAGAAAAAGTAACGAGTAGGCACAATGAAACATACAAAAGGTAAATAACTAGTGTGTGTATATAAAATACTTACCCATTTCTGAGATCCTCGAATACGTTGTTAACGTACGAAGAAATTCCAAGACTGTTGATCCAGAGCCTGAAGCATCTCTCTTCCCTAGACACTTGTTCGTCATCTTTCATCATCTCAGCATAAGAGACCTTGTTGTTATCATTAGATAGACCATTCCTACACATACATTATCTTCATAAGGTGGAGATAAAAATGTTAAATACAATGCATATTCTTGGGGTTTTAACAAATAGACCAACACTAGAAAAGAAAAGAAAGGGTGACCCTGGTGCACCAAGGCTCCTCGGCTTTTCCTTTCCGGGTAGCCGTGGGTTTCTGGGTCATCTTATCCAAACCTAGATAATCCCATGGGGCCTGAAGATGACAATCAAGAAGAAATAGCGACCTATGGGGAGGATCCCTAAGGCCTAGCCTTTATTTGCTTTTTGCCGGGGTTTAGGAGGGAAGTCTTTGTACTCTCAATATTTTCCATCCACCCTTACAAAGGGAAGAAATTGATAGAAAATGGCCAATCAGCAAATAGGGTTTCACTTTTTAGCCATTTTCTGGCGGATTAACTTTTTAGCCAATCCTTACGCAGAAGAGTTACTCATATGAATAAGGATTAGTTTTCAGCGAAAAAACCCTTACGTAGAAAGTGGATTCTGCATAAGGACTCTGCTTAAGGATCTGACTTTCTGCGCAAGGATTCTTATTTTTTTTTTTGCCGAAAACCGATCCTTAACATATGTGTGAGCCTTCTACATAAGGATTGGCTAAAGGGTGAATTTTTGGGTTAGAAAATGGCTAAAAAAAGTGAAACCACCTATCACCTTTGGTTATTTATGTAAATTTCCCCTTTACAAGTGGGTAATTTCTGTGACTCAAACCCACGATATTCTAGTCATAAAAGAATTAACGTTACCTCTTCCTCTAAGGGCATACTCTTGAAATAGCAAGATAGAAAAATCTCAAATCAAGGAAAGCAATTATTTATAATTGAAAGGCCTAATATATGAAAATAAACAGCCCTCTCCAACCTGTGGTGGAATAGCTGTGCAACAAATGCAAGATTTAAATTTGTTGATCCATCAACTATATCCTTTGGAGTCAAGTATCTTTTGGCTTTCATTCTCTCAGCATGCTCAAGTACCAATCTGGCTCGTTCAATAGGATCATTCGTATCCAATGTGGCCGGGTTGCAGTGTTCTGGTGCAAGAACATTAAGCAGGTAAGCATAAGCTTCTCCATCCTACAAATATAGTAAATGATATTGTTAGAGAAAGACCTCAAATTTGAATCTCTACAAGTGTAGTGCATTTTTTTTTTGTGAAAAATGTAAAGAACAAAAAAAGCTAGAGTCGGGGGCTTTTTGGTTGGTTTTCCATCAAAACCTGTGTGGATTAATATGTTTGTACATATTGGGAAGGTTTTTTAGTAGATGGAAGGAGTGTGCTTTTTAACCGGAAGGACAGGGTTGGAAAAAACTTGGGTTTATGCATGAAGCTCCTCCCTAGAAGTTTGCTGAATAAGCTACTTTCTATATCATTAAGCCACTATCAAACCGTGATGTATAACTGGTCATGTATATCTGACTAAATAAGTTGCGAGTCTAATTAATCTCATTAAGCAGCTAAAAAACAAACTCTTACACAGGCTCATTAACAGACATGTACAAGGACTTCTCATATCGTCAAATATCAGATCATATCTATCTAATATATCATAACCAAGGAACAAGATCAAAATTTTGTATCTAGTTTTCATAATATTATGCATGGCAAATTTGTTATGGTAAAACTTAGTTTAAAACGAGTGGTAGAAAGCAACTTCCGACTTTAAGGAACATGGAGTTCCATCAGGCCACAAAAGCCATTTTCCACTTGGGCATTAATTGCCAAACTCCAAGTTCTAAAAATAAACTTGTCGACAATTACACATTTTTAATAGAAGTTAGGCCTATTTTCATAAATCCATGGTGTCACTTACCATATCCATGCCTTCAAATTACTGAGTCCTCTATATAGTAATACAATGAGTGTCTAGAAAACTTCTTCTTCCTTGACCATATAATAATTTCATTTTGTTAGTCGATATAGGGGTTAAATGAGTCGAAAACCGAACAACAAGGTCAAGCTCTGGATGCTCTACTTGGATATGATGAAATGAACCATTCACTAGTACGAATTCAAACATGAGAAGAACAAGAAAGTAGGAGATGGATAAAAAAGAAGGTTTGATTGCAATTAAAAACGGAAAATTACCAAAACATAGATGATCACCGAACCAGGGAAACTTCCCTCTCTCAAAGCGAGGAGCTATGAGCCACAAGTAACTATTTAGAAAAATAACAGAATGCCTACAAGCTAAAGGTATTCCCCCTATTTATTAGACATATTCCCAAAGCAAGATAAAACTAAACCTTATCCCTTCTTGGACCGTCTTGCATATACCTTCAAAACTTTGGGCTTGGATAAAACATCCAATTTAGGAGGATTCACAACATTACTCTCTCCTTCCAATAAAGTTTTGTCCTCAAGACTTAGATCCGGAAATTGGCCCTTGATTATGCTAGCATCCTCCCACGTGGCTTCTTCTCGGACCTGCCCTTGCCAACAAGTTAACAATTGATCCACTGATTTTCCGTATTGTTCCACTGTACGTCTCGCACAAATCTCCTACGGCAACAAAACATCCTTGCCATCGAATTCCAACTTTGGTGGTAAAAGTTGTCACCGTAGGTGACATTACAGCTTTTTTAAGTAAATAAATGAAATAAGGGATGGATACGTGACGATGAAGGTAATTCGAATGGTGACCGACCCGTAGAACTGTGAAACGTAGTTATACCAAAACTCTGCCCATGAAACCCACAATGCCCACGAATGAGGCTGATCAATGTCAAAGCACCGCAAATACGTATCTAAACAACGGTTTATCACCTTTGTTTGACCATCCGATTCCGGATGATAAGCGAAGCTCATGTTTAACGTTGTTCCTTGCAAACGAAAGAGTTCTTGCCAAAAATGACTTAAACTGTTTCGGACGTGGAAAGCGCTCCGCCTGAATTAGACCTATTATTTCATGAAATCTGCGAGAAATGCGCCTATTTGTTCCCCCAGCCCCGGAGAGATGCATAACTCTTTTTTTCTCTAAAGCTTGGGGTGTGAAAACACTTCCTGATGTCGAATTCCAAAAACCAGCGAGAGGTTCCCCACGTAAGAATGGACGTCTTGGTTCACGCAAGAGTGCACGTAGAATACCAAAAGGACTTATTCATGTTCAAGCAATGAGAATGCTCTCAAGTCCAGTCAATGTCTTTCTGATGATACGATTCTCAGGTGCCCTTGATCAGATAAAGCTGCCCGCCCTATGACCCACAACTCAAAATGGAATAATTATGGTTTTCTATCTTCATATTTCAAAATTGGAGAATCACCAAGGCCTTTGCTGCTCGCCCTGGTTCGCTAGGAGCTCTACTTGCACAACAAAATTCAAACAACGAATCACAATCGCTAACAATTGATTTAGGAATTCCATGATGTCTAACCACTTCCCGGACAAAAACTTTTGCAATAGATTTAGCGGTATAAGGATGTTTGATTAGAATAAAATGGCTGTATTTAGACACCAGATCTACCACTACCAAAAGAGCATCATACCCTTTAGACTTGGGTAAACCCACAATAAAGTCCATAGATAAATGTTCCCAAATCACATTAGGAATATCAAGAGGCTGAAGTAACCCACTTGGAGACGTTGAAGTAGCCTTAGATCGTTGACAAACATCAAAAGCCTTCACGAATTCTTGCACCCTGGCTATCATTCCGGGTCAATATAAGTTTGTAGCCAAAAGTCAATAGGTACGATAGTAACCCGAATGCCCTCCCGTAAGAGAGTAATGGAATTCCTCTAAGAGAGACGGAATTAGTGTGAAAGAATGAGGAATCACCAACCTACCCTTGTAGTACAACACATTGTGTCTCACCGTATACCCGGAATGGGAATTCGGATCATTCGTTAAATCCCGAATGATTTTTTGTAATCCTGGATCATTACTTGCTTCCTCCATTAATTGAGTCCCTTGAACCCAAATCGGTCCTGACGTTAATGACGAAACCTTACCATCATCCGCACGTCGCGGTAAAGCGTCGGCGGCCTGTTTTCTCGGCCCGACTTATATAAGATATCAAATTGATATCCCAGTAACTTTGCTACCCAATTCTGCTGTCCTGGGTTCGTAATACGCTGCTGTAGCAAAAATTGAAGAATTTTTTGATCCGTATACACACAGAATTTCGTTCCCAAAAGATATGATCGCCAATGTTGAACGGCTAACACTAATGCCATAATTTTCCCTTTCATAAGCGGATTTCGCTAAGTTTTGCTCACTCAACGCCTTACTAAATAAGCAATGGGCCTTTGTTGTTGTATCAACACCGCTCCTATGCCACGTCCCGAAGCGTCACATTCGATTATGAAAGGAAATGAAAAATCCGGCAATGCCAAGACCGGTGCCGTGACCATAGCTTGTTTCAATTCATCGTAGGCTGATTGGGCTTCCAGACTCCATCAGAACGAGTCTTTCTTTGTTAAATCAGTCAGTAGTTTGGCGATACTACCGTAATGACGAATAAATTTATGGTAGTAACCCATTAGACAAAAAAATCCACATAATCATTTAATCTGTTTTAGGACTGGCCATTCCAAAACAGCTGATATCTTCTTTGGATCCATTGCCACAACTTGGGCGTTGATGAGATGTCCCAAATAATCGATCGACGTTTGTCCAAACGAGCATTTTTTTCGATTGACCACAAATTGATTTGAGACCAAAATGTGAAGAGTCGTGCTCACATCTTTGCAAGTGTTGAGACCAAGAAGAGTTGTAAATTAAGATATCGTCAAAGAAAACCACAACAAACTTTCATAAGTAAGGTCGAAAGATGTCATTCATATACTCGTAATAGCCATCGTGAGTGCGAAACGCTGTCTTCTCGATGCTGTCGGGGTTTCATACGGATTTGATTATAACAAGATTTTAAGTCCAACTTCGTAAAGAAATGGGATCCAGATAATTCATCAATAAGCTCATCGACCACCGGAATCGGAAATTTGTCGGGAATTGTGGCTTTGTTGAGAGCACGGTAATCAACACACATTCTCCACGAATCGTCTTTTTTTTTTTCGAACTAAAATTACCGGGCTCGAGAACACACTTTTACTAGGACGGATCATCCCTAACGTCAAAAGTTCTTTAACGTGTCTTTCAATCTCTGCCTTCTGACTATGCGGGTACCGATAATCCGATATGGACAAACACAAATCGGAAAGACGTAGGAGACACTAATGAAATTCCATGATCATATGAGCGAATAGGAGGAAGACCCGTAGGGTCCCGAAAAACAACCGCAACCTGCTCTAATAGGCATTGTAAGTTAGATTGATGCTTCTAATATAGTGTGTCGTCGTGTTTACTTGACTCCCCAACATGTGCACCATCCCGTAACCTCTTATGAGGTTCCTCCAACTTCAACTAAGTGTGAAGAGAAGCTTGCTTAACCACCGAATGAAAATCGCATTGACTGAGTTTTCCAATTGTGTACCACTTCTCCCAATGTTTCTAGTCACTCCATACCCAAGACTAAATCCAACTGTCCCATTTCAAAAAGCAAAGCATCCACCACAAACTCACAACCGCTAATCAAAACCGGCAATTCTGAATGTTCATTCACAAGAATCATATGTCCGTCTCCCAGAGTAATGTTGATGCCCAAGAAAAAATGACGTTATTCCCAATGCCGTGACCAATTTATGGGATACAAAATTATGTGTTGCCCCACTATCCACCAAAATTACAACCGGTATTTCCAAAATAACACCTTCGATCTTCAAAGTTTTACCTCCCGATTCCGCCGTCACTAAAGTGCCCTGATACTCCAATACCGTACACGACCCCATCGTCGGTGGTTCCACTTCGTCTCCCAAATCATCCTCCAATATCTCCATCGCCCGGATTTCCCCATTATCATCGACAATTTCATCATCAACCAACAATAGAACTCGCAATTTACCCTTTGGGCATTTGTGAGCTGGACCAAAGGTTTGACCGCAACGAAAATATAATCCCTTCTTGTGGCGATCCTCCCATTCAATACGAGAAAGAGATCGAAACCCTTTGTTGCGATTTCCTGTTGATATATGATCAGAGAACGTGGTCAAAATAGGTCGTGTACGTGAAATCGATGGATTAGGTACTGATCGACTAGGATTAAGCCGATGAATTGAGCCTTTGTCATTAGGCCCAGAACTAACATATCCTTTAGCATCAGATCGGCCCAAGGGCGACTTCAGATCGGAATGAAATTTCGATCCAAACCACTTCCCATGTTCTGATAACGAGAACGAGATTCGGAAACACTGATCGAAGAAGGACACAACATTTGTTCAACATCCTTAGCCAAATACATGGCGTCCAGACGGGATTAAGGACGATGAAGTCGGACCAAAGGCTTGGGACTGGTAAAAGAGGAATTAACGACAATAAATATTCAAAATCTTCGATGTACTCATGAATGGAGTTTCTGAAGTGTTGCTAATTGCTCATAAAGATTCTGAATCTCCAACCCGCTGAAACGTTGTAAAAGCTCTTTGGTAAACCGATCCCACGATAATGGCACATAGAGCTCATTGACAATAGAAAACCAATGTTAAGCAACCCCCACCATGCTCAATTGTGCCAATCGGATGCGTAATTGAGGGACAATTCCGTGGATCTCAAAGTAGAGTTCCACTTTTTTGATCCAACTTTGAGGGTCGAAACCCGAAAACTCAGGTAATTTCACTTTCTTCGCTGCCCAAGGAAGGCGATCAGATGACGATCGACCCCCTCCTTATCAAAAGGAGAAGTCATCTTCTGGTGTGAGAAAAATTCTGATTCATCCTCCTTCTCGAACAAACCAGATTGGTCTCCCGGTCCATCAACTGAACGTTTGTCCTGATTTTTGACCCAATTCATCATAAATTTTCGTAACTCTGCTTGCTCCACTTGATCCAATTCCACAGATTGAATGGCCGATTTGATCTCGGTCATATCAGCTTGAAGTTTCTGAATCTGTTCCTCATGACCATCGAATCGATTTTACTCAGAACGAGTGACCATCGTGAATTCCGACAGATCAATGGCAGGTCGGACCAATGATACGAATTCAAATATGAGAAGAACAGAAAAGTAGAAGATGGATAGAAACGAAGGTTTGATTGCAATTAAAAACGGAAAATTACCAAAACAGAGATGACTAGGGAAACTTCCCACTCTAAAAGTGAGGAGCTATGAGCCACAAGTAATTATTTAGAAAAATAACCGAATGCCTACAAGCTAAAGGTATTCTCCCTATTTATTAGACATATTCCCAAAGCAAGGTAAAACTAAACCTTACCCTTTCTTGGATAAACCTTATCCTTTCTTGGATAAACCTTATCCTTTTTTGGACCGTCTTGCATATACCTTCAAAACCTTGGGCTTGGGTAAAACATCCAATTTAGGAGGATTCGGAACATTCACGATATATATGTTAGGACAATTCAGCATACGTACATTAGTTCTATTTGTTTTACATGTTGTAATTACATTATTGCTTGCACACCATTTAAGCGTACACACCATTGACTCGTTATTCTGCCTGTTATTTTTCCTATTACTTGTTTTATTACTAATATTATTGTCTGCTTGCACACACCTTTGCGTCATGCAAAAGTTGGGTGTAAGATGCCACATCGGTTGGGGAGGGGAACGAAGGTTACCTTATAAGGGACTTGATACCTCCTCTATCAAACGCGTTTTAAAATCGTCATTTAAGGTGTGCGGACAAAGCGGACAATATCTGGTACAGTTGGCCTGAGATGTTATAAAAGGTATCAAAGCCGGGAATCAGACTCTTGTGCCAGCGAGGACGCTAGGCTCCCAAGGGAGGGGTGGA
Organism: Cynara cardunculus var. scolymus; assembly: GCF_001531365.2. Classification (NCBI taxonomy): domain Eukaryota; kingdom Viridiplantae; phylum Streptophyta; class Magnoliopsida; order Asterales; family Asteraceae; genus Cynara; species Cynara cardunculus. The sequence continues at coordinate 16,337,287 of NC_037533.1, read as the reverse complement.
TTGTAAGATCCCACATCGGTTGGGTAGGGGAATGAAGGTTACCTTATAAGGGACTTGATACCTCCTCTATTAGACACGTTTTGAAACTGTGAGTCTAGGTGTGTGGACAAAGTCGACAATATGTAGTACGGTTGGCCTGTGATGTTACATCGGGGGTCTTTACAGAAACAACCTTTCGATCCTAGTGGTTGAAGTAAGGTTTACCTCTCCCGGACCCTACTTTCGAGTGGATATACGGGGTTCATTTGGTTTTAACCATTCACAAGTTGAACACTGAGTCAAACTTAGCTACTATGTCTCGTCCATATTCTCATAATTATATGGCTAGAAGAAATTAAGATGCGACATTGAGTCCCATTTATTTTAGTAAGCAGGAAGACTGTCACGACATAAAAGACAACCATTTTTACAAGATCAACTCTCTAAAGATATGCTCACTACATATGAACTTGCTATTGCTTTTTAGTTAGATTTTTGCATGAACAAATTACAGTGTCATCTTATCATGGAACCTTGGACACTATTTACCAATACGAAAAGAATCAAAAGATCAACACTAGTCAACGTAAAGATGTGTCAAAATGAGACCTTGTTAAACTGTATGAATATGTCAAAATCTCAAACAAAAGGTGGCATTTACCTTTAAATCCGTTGAGAAATTTGTCACAGTTTTTGTGTAGCCTGCTTTCTTAAGATGAAAATTCATCCATTTCAACAAGACTTTTTCAGGTGATAATGCAATGAGCTCCTCAACATCCTATAAGACAACGTACAATTACGTTCACATGCAAGCGTATGTAGGGTGTTTGTAGAAACCACAAGCTGAATATCCTCGTACATCAAGAAAGAAAAAGAAGGGTTAAGAATTACCTCATCGTCCTCCACCAATTCAAGAAGCTGAGGTGTCTTTCTAAGGTTGAGATCTGCCAGGAGTTGTATCTGCACGCACCACCATCACAAGCACAAGTTATGAACAATAGAGATGAAAAATACAGAAAAGATAAAAGAACCTGAGATGTCTTGTTCCTAACTTAGAGTGGACATCCCTATTTGCCTACATCCACTTTTCACAAGTCGGGGATCTTCACCGAATCAACTGCTCTACTCTTGAGATAGTCAACATAAATCTTACCCCTCCTAGAGCCCACCTCCGGTTAGGATATAATGGACTTGTTTGGTTTTGTTGGGTTTATGGCTAAATGAAAGACTCCCATTAGTTTTGATGGATGTATGGAAATTCCATATTCCATCTGCAATAAGGATTTGCGTATTTGAATGAGAGTCCTGGTAAAAGATCATTTGTAGGAGAAGTCCTCCATATTCTTTATGGCTAAGGGAATCATTTCTTCTTCGGCATTCACCATTATGTTTTGTTTTCTCCATGTAGAGAACACCCACCTTCATGTGGATGTAGCCCTATTGAGTGAACCATGCAAATTTTTATGTCTTGTGTGTGTGTTTTTATTTGTGTTTTGCTTCATTAAACCCAACCAACCAACCAAACCAAACCGACTCGGTAAATCCCACTCAAAAGTAGGGTATGGGGGGTGAGATGTACGCAAACATGACCTCTACCCCAAAGAGTAGTGCGGTTGTTTCCATGAAGACCCCTGGTTTGTGTTTTGCTTGATCATCTGCATAATTCTGCTTCTATGGCTAACAACTTGAGTTCTAATATGATAACTCATGATTCTAACATTGTGTTTCTCATGATTGGTTAAATAATCATCAGTAAACGAGAATTTCCCTTTTATATAATAGGATATAGTCACCTTTATGATTTGAGAAATTAGGCCAAGTACCAAATGAGGCTGCAAAATTGAGGAACTAAAAGTGAGATTATATAAACTAAATCACAACTAATATGGTAACTAGAAAAACAGCCAGATAACTTACTCTTCCTTCGGCTAGATCCTGGCAGCCAACATTGACTACCGTGCAACCTATAGCCTTGGCAGAGTTGAGGCAAAGCGTATGATTTTCGTTTCTTTCCCAAAGGTTGAGTTCTCGTTTGGTGTTAATAGCTCGATCATCTATTGTATTGGGCACAGCGACATTGATAAGTTTACTGCATTAGACCATAATGATATATTAAAACCACCACAATCAGTCGGACTCCTAATGTCATGAAGAAGTAGAGTAAAACAGCAGACCCTGCTTAAGTACCATAGAAGAACTCCATCTTTAACAAGCTCAAACAAAGCATTGCTGGATGGATCAATAGGAAGAAACTGCTTCATAAATGGATCATCTCTAAGATAGCTATTGATATGAGCCACATAAACTTCTTTCTCGGAATCATGTACAGTGTGAACTGTTGATGCTTTAAGAAAAGAAGCTGCGCTCTTTGAATTACCCAATTTCTTTGCAGCTTGTGTTTGTAAATTCACGTAAGCCTGCCCATGTAATGCAATCGATTAAAAGTTAATCAAGGCTTTGATTCGAACAAGAAAGATGCATGCAAGTTGCTCGTTGGATGATCGATCAATAAAGCAAACTACAATATGTTGCTTATAAACCACAAGGGTTGTGGTGTAGCGGTTGAGGCCCTGGGGGATGTGGTGGAGTATCCCATGTGCCCAGGGTTCTACTCTAGGAGTACACAACAATTATTGGCCACTGAGTTTATCGGAGCTGATTTCTTGCGGTCACAATTTGCAGGGATTAGTCCAGCCATAGCCTAGGACACCTTTCCAAAAATATGTTTGCTTATACCATTTCCCTTCATTCTCAGTTCTTCATTTCATGGGTCTCATCATCATTTTTACTTGGATCAGTATATGGGATCCATAATCACATCTTCGACCTCCATGCGTCATGTGAACGAGACCCACAAAATGAAAACCTTAAATGGCCTAAACAAATAGAAACTTAAGGGTGCATTTGGCATCCAGACAGATAGGATAGGACTAAAAGACAGAACTGGACAAAACAGATCAAAATAACCAATTAATCCTAATGAGATATATATTTTGATTAATTTGTTAAATTATAATAAAATAAATATTTTTGATAACAAAATATATCATTAGAAGGTTTTAATCAATACGATTAAAATGACACCAAAATAAAAAGTTTATGTACTTTCCAATTTTTATTATATACCTTTTCTATATTACTTTTTATTATTGATATCTAATAAATTACATAAATTAATCGAATATAGAAACCGTATAAAAAGAATATTTTGAGGACACTAGAGTGAAAGTTTAAAACACATAAAATACAATAGATAAAATTTTAAAAAATGAATAAAATGTACAATAGATAGACGTAATTGATGTTTTAAAAGAGAATTAGGTTTTATTTTGAGATTACATTGATAAAATATAAGTCTGTGCCACCCTGTTCCACTTCATTCCACTCTAATCTTGTTTGTTCAACATAAAAGTACTATCAAACGTGAACAATAATCCCTATTATGTTATGCCATGTCATGTCCAGTGTACCAAACGCACCAACAAATAGAAACTTAAATGAAGATGAGAACAGTGGAACACCCGGTGTTTACCCTAAGGAAGCTTTCGAAATCGAGTCTATTTTCCTCATCAGTACCACGGTCACACAATATGTCCCTAATTTCCTCCTCCTTGAAGATCACATTGAAGGGCTTCAACTTCACAAGCAAGGGTGGCAAGTCACCAGCAGTAACTTGACCATTTTGATTCTTTAATTGTATATACTATACACCAAGCAAACACAACAAAACATGAATTATTTGTTTGACATATGATCGAACAAGTGGTGGGCAAAACCATAAGATCAATTCGAGGAGTAGGATAGATTAATAATTACCTTGGATTTTAGGCTACGAAGTTGAGCTTGTGAGAACTGGCTCTGAAGCCATTGATCAGAAACACGAAGTTCCGCAGATCTAGACATCTGCTTCTTCCCAAAGTTCACAAAATTTTGCAAACCCAGGAAAGAATTAAATCAAAATGCCCTCTCAACTTCCTTCCCCGACAAAATCAATCACCCAAAACACCACCAATAAGAAACCAATCAAATCTACAATAGCCACGATCTAAAAACCAAACCCATTAAACAGCATTCCAAATCAACGTAAATCATCTTATAACACGATCTAACAACGTATAGATTTACGAATGAGTCACGTTATGGCGCCAGATAGGCATTCAAGAATCAGGAATAAAAAACCAGGCAACAAAAGGATTTATCGTCGTTAATTGAGTCATTGAGACCTTCCATCGAACACATTACCTGCAGAATCAGACAATTCGTATTTGGATGTCCGATTTGGATTGATTTCAGCAAGGTGAGTCCAAAAACGTCGATAGATTAGGAAGGAGAATGCATGTTGGTTGAAGGGAGATCGAATCTAAGAGGGGAAAGGGCGCAATTGCATTGGCTCAAAAACGAATTGGCCATGAACGAGAGGCATGGAGGACACCAGATAAGAAATCTCTCGAATGCCTCTATTTTCATCTTCGTTCGCTTTTGCTGATTTGAAGAAACTGTTGGGAGAGATTTGTACACGCGTCTCGTTTGTGAATAGACGTCGGACCAATTTTACACGTGTATATCCACGTCAGCAAGTCGTTGCCTCCACGTCATTTCTCTTTATGCTTTTAAATATATGATAATGAGTCTTGTACGGAAATTTGATCAAAATAGTTTCCCTTTTCGATTGGATGGGTTAACTAAATGAGAACTGTTTTATTTGTAACTAGAAGAGTACTCGTGCAATGCAGTGAGATACATCGTGTTTTTAATATTTCATTTTATTTGTTTTTATTTTTGAATAAAATATATGTTTGACGATATCATAAAAATTTGACAAAAATATATCGATATTAGTATCAAATTAACTATTTGAAATTCCTCATTTTTTTGTGTAATTTTTTAAT
>NC_037533.1:16327882-16330779 GCF_001531365.2 Cynara cardunculus var. scolymus | reverse complement strand
TTTAAGAGTTTAAGAGTTTTTAAGAGTTTTAGTCAAATGTATTATAATATAGTATAGATAATTATGAAGTTTAATCTTAATTATAAATTAAAGGTTAAATTAAAAAATTAATAATTTTATAATTTTAACTTAAAATATTAATTATTATAAATATTTTCTCTCATCTCTCCTTTTTTCTCTATCCAACAAAACTTATTCGACAAAACTTATTCCGATGAATCTTATGTGAATATAAGATACATACTGTGATAACCAGATATACATAGAAAATGAATAATGCTAAATCAACAATGAGTACATTAATGAAGTGGAATTAAATTTTTATAAGTTTTATCTTCCAATGATATAAAATCCCCAATGTTAATCCTTGGTGTGTAGTATCTTAGCATTAAAAGTTTCAAAACTAGGAAACTATATTATGATAGAAGAGCTGTTTTCATGTTCACCTTGTAACATTTGTCATAAGCTCAAAATGAATTCATTTTCAAGATGCAAATTTTTCTCTTGCCCGAAGAGCTTGGAAAATTACATAACGATATCTTCTTATATTATGTAAAACAACCACTTGAAAATGTTTCCATAACACGTAAAACGTATGTATTTATACGAAAAGTCACAGTGGTATATCTGAGATGTTACTTGGTAGCCTCTTGAATGAAAGCATTCCTTTTTTAAACTAAGAGACCAATTTTCATATATTCTAAGGCCCAAGCTGATGAAATATATAATTTTCTTTTGACTGTAAACAGCTAAAAAATTTAACAAATGTATAACTTTGAGATTTAACATAGCATATATAATCTATGTCAATTTATTGAGATTCATAATAATAGAGGGAATACAAGAATAGACAAAATATATTTTTATTATAGAAATATAATATCAAACAAAGTTTATTGACTTTATAAGAATCGTACTACTAGTTATTGTAACAGAAACATTTATTGGTTGGTGTCGGTAAGCAATACCCATGATGAAAGCCTTTCGCCTTACAGTTTGGCACACAATCCGAACCATCATTGCAGAATCCAATGAAGACCTCCTGTGAATGTGCTGTACATTATCGTATGCAATCAGCTTGTGTAATAACCCTCTCTTAATTACCTTGGTAATAAAAATATAAACGTACAATCTTGCATGGTAGAGACATATATACAATATGAATAAATGTAATGCAAGGAATCAACATCACAAACAATACAACTATTGAAACATTCTAGCATGATAAACTTATATCAAATAATGTTGTATTTGAGAAAGTTCTATTATTCGATATAGAAAAATATGAGTGTGGCACTCAAAATCCAAAATAAAAACTGTTTTGTTTAGAAAGTGTCAAAGAATATGAACTATTCATACATTATTCAATAAATAAAGGTAAATTTGTTTTGTTCACAAATTATCATCACGATCTGAATCATTCATACGTCCTCTAACCAACATAAGTGGCAGGGAGAGAGGAGCACATGTGTTTGTTGGAATGTATACATATATCTAATATTTTTTAGAAAATTTGAAGAAAGTTGTATTAGTTTGGATTTTATCTATATGCTACTAAAGAGTATTTTCATACGAATAGAAGCAAATTCAAATAAATGATATGGTAAAGGCATGAAAAGCTAACCTAAAACAGAAGTACATGTAATGCAAAGGACAATCATCACAACCAACACAAACGTAGCCATATTCTTGTTGGATAAACCCATATTAGATGATGTTCCTACTAAATGTGATCAAAAATTGTCAGTATCTGTAAGAAATAAGTCTTCAAATGTGTAGGTAAATTATGGGTCAGTAAACCACCCTTAAGTAGTTTCTCAAATTCCTAAGCATTTTAAAAGCTCATAAATACAAATATCTATGAAATTAATTGAGATAATAATTAATATATTTGATACATGACTATTAATTTTCTTGTCTTACTTCCTTTGTAAAATTGATTTAGTAATTATGGCAATTGATGTAACAATATATTGTAATTAATTGTACCAATGTCTTGATTTGTAAAGCATATAACTGGTTAACAACAACACTCTTTGTGTGATAAACAAAAATATTACCATAAGAATATAAGTACGATATATCTTGCAATACAGTAAATATATTTTAGTTAAATTTATTTATAATATGATAATGAAAACAGATATTGAAAAATATTAATGATATCTTAACATGAAATAGTACTTATATTGGCATTGAAATACGTGGACATGTGAACATCCGTTAACAAAATATTTTTTATGTGTCTATCGAAGCTTTGATTTTTTTTATCGAAACTCAATTGTATATGTGTGTGTGTGTGTGTGTGTGTCTATCTATTTATATATGTCTATGTGGTGTGTGAGAGTAAAAAAGGGGTTTTTGAAATGAAAAATCTAAAAATATTGATAAGTTGAAAAGAGATATCAATCATTAGATGAAATTTTTCAATGTCCAACATTTTAAAAGAAAAATAAATAAATATTGATAAAATTTTGACTAAAATAAAGAACTTAAAGAAGTTGAGAGAGAATTTCGAAAACACTGTATAATTAAATAAATAATCCACTCATTTTTGTTCAAAATGTTTTACGCATTTTTTTAAATGGACAATAGAATACCCATGTAATACCCGAGTTTTAAAAACACATTATCATTAACTTATCTGAATTGTACCGTACTTAAGTAACGGTCGGTAATTGTTGATGGGTTAAAACCGTCAAATTACTAAACTTATTATAATATATCTATCAGGGACGGACCCAGAAATTTTTTTAAACGGTAGCACCACTTGACCATAAGAAAAAAATATAGGAAATTTTTTTCAAACGATGCCACCGTTTGACTAAGAAAATGACACTAACATGATTCAAACTTGGTTGTGGGGTAGAATTGGGGTTCTCTTCCTCATCTCCATC
>NC_037533.1:16316766-16320997 GCF_001531365.2 Cynara cardunculus var. scolymus | reverse complement strand
CATGCAAGATTGTACGTTTATATTTTTATTACCAAGGTAATTAAGAGAGGGTTATTACACAAGCTGATTGCATACGGTAATGTACAGCACATTCAGAGGAGGTCTTCATTGGATTCTGCAATGATGGTTCGGATTGTGTGCCAAACTGTAAGGCGAAAGGCTTTCATCATGGGTATTGCATACCGACACCAACCAATAAATGTTTTTGTTACAATAATTAGTAGGACGATTCTTAATAAAATTTGTTTGATATTATATTTTTATAATAAAAGTATATTTTGTCTATTCTTGTATTCCCTCTTTTATTATGAATCTTAATAAACTTGATATAGATTATATATGTTATGTTAAATCTCAAAGTTATACATTTGTTAAATTTTTTAGTTGTTTAAATCAATGTAAATAGGTTGGTTTTCCATGTCATCTCATGTTAATGTTTTTAACACCATTTTGGCTAAAGAATTATGGAGGTTATTGATCAAAACTTAGAATGTTTGAAATTGGTAGTAGCACAATTGAGCCATGGAAATGTGAATATTAATGTTATACATAAAAAATAAGAATGAATTATTAATTTTATGGAAGTCTGAATTTTGTTTTTCATTTTCTTCTCCACTTGTTGAGATCCATGTATCAATTTAGTTGCTTAAAATTTTAATTGCAACGGTGTTTTTCTTTTACTTTTTGATTCCACATTTGTTAATTAATTGCTAGTGATCAAGTTTATAAATTTATAAGATTTACACTTTTTAGGCCTATTAGCCCGAGGGCAAGCCCAACCCATTTATATGGCCGGCAATGGCAAGTTATCAAGCTCGAAAAAGGGGTTTTGGTTTATAATATTAGGCTCGTTGGACAAAAAAAACAATTTAGGCCCGGCCCGGACCTATCCCAAGACCGCAGATGATCACCTCTATTTTATGCTATGTTCTCGAATTTGGGAAAAAAAAGAAAAGAAATGAGAAAGGAAAAGAAAAAGAATAAAGTACTTTTATTTGTGTTTTTTATAGAGAAGAGAGAGGAAGGAAAAATAATGAAATAAAAATAAATTTTGACATAATTTCTTTTTTCTTTTCCTTTTTCTAAAAAAATCTCGAGAACAGAATATTTTTCTTCTTCATTACTTTCTTTTCTTTCCTTCGTAAAAGAAGATTCAAGAACATAGCATTAGGGTTAAAACAAACTTTTCTGGAATCATCAATCTTATAAATTAAAAAACTCATTTTGGTTATAATTTGAAATCTTATTCTTCTTTTAAAGATTTATGCACTCAATATTAAATAATAAAGACCAAGTATGAAAAAAAAAAACAATTATTCTAAATATAGATAAAAGTTGTATCGTCTCATATGGTTGGTAATTTTTTCAAAAGATGGTGGTTTTTATAAAACCCATTTTTTTTAAATACATGAATAATATTATATGAGCTTTTAAATATATTTTTTTTAATTTATTTGAAGTGTTAAAATATTTACGTAATAAACTAAAGAAATAATTATAGAAATCTTAAATAAATAAATAAATAATGAAAAAAAAAAGACAGAAAGAAAATAAAATTGTTTTCTTTTAATTATTGGACCAAAAATGTAAGATATCGCGTCATGAGGGGTCTGGTTGTAAATGTCAGAAAATTCAGAGGGGCGAATGTCATCTTTTTCAAAGATGAGGGACCTGTTTTGCCAAAAGTACATGACTGTTGTAGAAAACGACCTCACAGCTTAAAACTCTCAATTTGGCCGATTTCTTCAACTAATATGCCAAAACTCTTGGCATATAAATTGTAGAGCACTGGCTTAGGATCGTTTGGACTCAAATAGCTAATAAAATCGTTGAGTTTGAGAGAGAAATCTGAGTTTGAAGTTCGGAATCAAAAATCTCGGTATTTTAGCGATACTTTATGTATCTGCTTTATAAAATTACCGAAATGACCCTATGTCTTGGGATTTATATCTAAGTTCTATTTTCAATAAAATTCTTATGAAATTACCAAAATGACCCTACAATATGGAAATCGGTATTTTAGCGATATTTTACGTATTTGTATTGTAAATTACCGAAATGACCCAATGTATTGGGAATTGGTATCTAAGCTTTATTTTGATTGTTATCCTTATAAATTATCAAAATGACATCACAATTAGGGAATTGGTATTTTAACAATACTTTGAGTATTGCTTAATAAAATTACCAAAATACCCCTATGCTTTGGGATTGGACTTTTAAACACAGTTTTTTAATATTCAACTTATAAAATATACCAAGAATATTCTAAATTAGGGCATTGGTTAAATCTATACATTTGGTATTCGGCTTCTTAAGATTATCGAAATGCCCCTAGACTTGGAAAATTGGTGTTCTAAATATTATTTCGAATATTAATTATGTTGAACTTTAAAGTTATGGAATGACCGTTATCTATATGTATGTGACATGTTGTCACCTTTATTTACTTGCAAATCTTAAACGAGACGTTTTGGTCACAAAACATTATTTACCTTGCAAGCTATTTCGTTTAGTTATTTTGTTAAAATATTTATTATTCAAGAAAATGTGAAGTGTAATGCACATTTTTATAAAATGTACGAGCAACAATTAATATATAACGACGTCACATTATTAATAATATTTCAAGAAAATAAGTGAACTTGAGATATGATGGCATCGGGGGTTGATCAATAAATTTTTTTAAGTTTAGTCGTGGTAAGATTGTTGGAGAATAACGGTCAATTTAGATTCGATTACCTAAGGTGCTTAGGAATGGTATGAATTATCATGTAGGTTGCGGTTTTTGAGAGAACGACCTATCGGACGTTAACGATTCAAGGTGTACATTATGCGATTTTTATGGGATATATACATGATTATTACAAAGTATTTTATCCATGATATTTGCATGATGTATTTATATGCATGTGATGATAACTTGATTGTATTGATGTATATGATATTCAAGTATATGCATGATATGAAAGATAATGTCGATGAGAAAGATTATGATGACTTGGTATTATTAATATGATATTCAAGTATGTGTATAATGTGAAAGATGATGATGATACATATGTGATTTATGTTATCACTTGCATGAGATGTATGTTGCATGTCACGATGAGATTTGCATTAATGAGTGAGTATTGCAAATAAATGATATGCAACTAGTATTATTCAGCAAGATTCGTCCACCGTACGGGGTGAGTTGGACATGAAAGGAGGGCTTGCAATTCCGAGGTCTTGAAGTCCTCGTCCATAGAATATGCCACATACGCAAAGAAAAATGACGAGCCGAGACCTCACTTGCAAGATAATAACTAAAATACACAAAAACATTGTATATATGTGAATGTGATCATGAAACCATATTGTATTCATTAAGCTTTTTGTTTATACTATACATGTATATATCTCAGGTATCATTTGTCAGTAAACGAGTTGAATGAAGAAAGACGGGACTATGTTTTAAATCATGTTTGATTAGATATTTTAATTAGCATTGATTACATTAAAGTATTTTACGTTTCCGCAATTATGTAATGAATTATGTTAAACACATTACGCGTGTTTGAAATTTTAAGTTCGTATTTTTGTTCATGACATAAGTTATTAACAATGACGTCACAGCGCTCGAACGAAAGAAAAAAAAATCGGAGCGTGACAAGTTGGTATCAGAGCCGTAGTTTAAGCGAACTAAGTTATTATTAGCTTAGACTTAAACTAAAAATTAGATGGTGAGAGCCTGTGAAAGATATTATATGATCTTTAATCATGAAACTCTTAGTCAAATGGACATAAACTAAAACATCGAATATCTAATAACTTAAAACTGTATAAGATTATTATCAAATTAAATATGTTGCAAAGTATATAAAGAAAACAAGTCATCATGAAACAATGGGTCACCTTTTCAATCCAAACCCTCAACTTTACTCAAGAAACATAATAAGCCCCCTAAGCTTCGAAAAGTTTATAGTCACAGTTATTACACAACCGTGCACATGTAGTCGGCTGAATATCACATCAACCCTCCAGCAGCCTCGGCATGGTCGAATATGATACACGGATTAAATCATGCGCCCTCATGATCAACGTTTCTCAATGCTTCATATGATATTTGTATTATGCCAAAATCTAATCATATGTGTGTGTGAGAACATATGACCGTTGTATATATTCACCAGTGACTATTAAACATTACTTGTATGTGAATAAATATACAACTTATAACCGACATTTT
>NC_037533.1:16296819-16315561 GCF_001531365.2 Cynara cardunculus var. scolymus | reverse complement strand
CATGCAAGATTGTACGTTTATATTTTTATTACCAAGGTAATTAAGAGAGGGTTATTACACAAGCTGATTGCATACGGTAATGTACAGCACATTCACAGGAGGTCTTCATTGGATTCTGCAATGATAGTTCGGATTGTGTGCCAAACTGTAAGGGGAAAGGCTTTCATCATGGGTATTGCATACCGACACCAACCAATAAATGTTTCTGTTACAATAACTAGTAGTACGATTCTTATAAAGTCAATAAAATTTGTTTGATATTATATTTTTATAATAAAAGTATATTTTGTCTATTCTTGTATTCCCTCTTTTATTATGAATCTCAATAAAATTGATATAGATTATATATGTTATGTTAAATCTCAAAGTTATACATTTGTTAAATTTTTTAGTTGTTTAAAGTCGAAAGAAAATTATATATGTCATCAGCTTGGGCCTTAGAATATATGAAAATTGATCTCTTAGTTTAAAAAAGGTATGCTTTCATTCAAGTGGCTACCAAGTAACATCTCATATATACCACTATGATTTTTCGTATAAATACATACGTTTTACGTGTTATGGAAACATTCTCAAGTGGTTTTTTTACATAGTATAAGAAGCTATCGTTATGTAATTTTCCAAGCTCTTCGAGCAAGAGAAAATTTTGCATCTCGAAAACGAATTCATTCTGAGCTAATGACAAATGTTACAAAGTGAACATGAAAACAACTCTTCTATCATAATATGGTTTCCTAGTTTTGAAACTTTCAATGCTAAGATACTACACACCAAGGATTAACATTGGAGATTTTATATCATTGGAAGATAAAACTTATAAAAATTTAATTCCACTTTGTTATTGTACTCATTGTTGATTTAGCATTATGTGATAACGAATTATATAAAGAATAAAACTTAATTCATATCAAGTTGTTATATTTAAATTAATCAATGTAATTGATTTCAAAGATTATCCAATTAATAAATTCAATTACATGAATAGGATAACATAATAACCTTTTACAGTTTTTATAGTAAAATATAAATTCATAAAATATCAAAAACACATTTCTTTTTGTTGTATTTATTCTTCCGTCCCCATCTTGTTTCTCATTTAATCATCATGTACTCTTTTATTTGAAGAATATGAAGAAGAAAAAAAATTATAAAAAATATATATTAATATTTAACTTTCTATAATTATGCATGTAATTGTATATATAAACCAGAGCATATATTAACTTGAAATTGGTACAAAACTAATACCAACATGTATCAATCGAAAAATGTTGATACCATTTAAGTTGGTACATGATATAAGATTTTGTTTATTAATTATAATTGATTAGAACATAATATCAAAGACTGCTTGTAAAAGAAATTCTCATATATGAACAAATCAATGATCATTTAAACCCAGAAACATGTCTCCCAACAAAACCCTATTCAAGAAAAAGGGTATATAGATTGTAGAAATCAACAAAATAAGGTTTGTACATTGCACCTATTGTATGTATAGTAATGATATATGATATATATATATATATATATGTATATATATATATATGTATATATATATATATATATGTATATATATATATATATGTATGTATATANATATATGATATATATATATATATATGTATATATATATATATGTATATATATATATATATATGTATATATATATATATATGTATGTATATATATATATGTATATATATATATATATGTATGTATACTAACAACTAATAGACTTCTTGGCATTGACTTCTCGTATACGAAGACCGCCACAAGGTGATGAAAAAACTTGTGCCGGAAACTTTCCTTGCGAATTTGACCCCAAGAAAGAACCGTGATGATCTATTTGGGCCACTCTTTCTGGATGTCGAAAGTGTAGTTCAGATCCAAATAGCACTTGTTGTCATCGTCAAGGAACTGGATTGAATCCAAATGGAACGGGTTTAACACAGATGAAATAAATAAAGATCGATTGTGTCTACTACCCAAGAATAGTTTCTTGATTGGCATCAGTTTTTCATTGGACAAAATACGTCAAAATGCAATGAAGTTTGCCAACAAGTACTTTTTACATATTGACCAATAACTTGTTTTTGTAACATTTGCTGATGTGAATGTCAAGTCTATCATCCTTTCACTAAAACCCTTTTCGTAAATATTTGCTAAACCTTTCTTAAACTTGGTTCCACGTCTATGTTACAAGATTCTTATATTACCGGTTAAAATAGGTATAAAATAGGAAGATTTTGAAACTTTATAACATCAATTGAGAAAAAAAAAATCTTCATTACAGTAAATAGGAACTAAACCGAACTTTGTTGCATTTTGAGTCATTTTACCCTTTTTCATTCAGCAGACACAAGAAAGCACAAATCTTGATATTTATATCGAAGCACGTAAAAGCTAGAAAAGCACAAATTTTGACATTGACCAAAACATCAGCATATGCAAAAAAAAAACACAAGTCTTTGTTTCTCCAAGCATTTGTAGACTGAGGGCACACAAATCTTGATGAAAGCATCAATAAAACCAAATCAAACCAAACGAATCCAATATGTCCACTGCCCCACGGGGTAGAAAGGTTGTTTCCATAAAGACCCTCCACTATACATAACATAAATCTTTAGGGGACGTTTGGTTTGGTGGAATGATTGAGGGATTTGGTTTTTGTGAAAAGATTTGGAATTGAAGGTTGGATTTGGAAAATTTTGGAATATCCGATGCATTTGATTTGTAGGATTTGAAATGGAATTGAATTCCATTGGTTATAAAAATAAGAGTAAACTACAATTTTGGTCCCTATGGTATACATGAATCTCTAAAAATGGTCCCTAGACTTCAATAACTACAATTGTCGTCTTTACTGTTCACATTTTGCTTTGAAAATAGTTCCTCGACTTAACTCTGTTAAAAAAATCATCCGGTTAGGGATATTTTCGTCTTTTTCACTTTTCCAAGGATAAACTATAAAATTTTGTTTAAACTGCAGGGACCAAATTGTAACTTACTCCAATTTATATTGATACTATATTAATATATATACCTATATACATACATACATACGCACACCACAATTTAACCACCATCCAACGACCAAGACGACCATCTCCACCATCCTCAGACCCTCTCAGCCCCACCATATTTTTTCGACCACCTTCGTCTTCACCATGTCAACTTTAACCATGCTTATCTCCGGTGACCAAGCAGCCATGTCCAGCGTCTCAGCCCTCTTTCCCCCATCACTACCCATCTCCATTCCCCTCGATGCCATTTGCGTTGTTTGAGTGTTCATCGAGCCATCTGCAACCTCCCACCTCCCTCCACCTCGTAGCTGCTACAGTACCCACAACTTCCAAACACCGAGACATATGTTGCAGGTGGGTTCTGTTTTCATCGAGCCATAGGTTGCAGCTAGGTTGTGTGTTCATCGAGCCATATGTTGCCGGTGGGTTGTGTGTGTATGTTGCAGGTGTTGTATGTGTGTGATGTGTGTGCTATATTGGGGGTGTGATGTGTGTGTTGTATTAGGCGTTATGTGTGTGTTGCGAGGAGGCTAGAGGTCGGCATTGATCGCCGGTGGGCTGAGGGAGAAGGGTGATCACCGGTGGGTATAGGGAGATGGCTGATCGCCAGTGAGTTTACTGAAAGGGGTGACCGTGGAGGAGGTATATATATATACACACATATTAATATTAAATATATATATATATATATACACATATATTCATATGTTTGTGTATGATTACATATATATATATGTGTGTGTGTGGGAGAGAGAGAGAGAGTAAAGACAAAAAAGGATTTACAGGTCCTTCCTCTTTGATTTGAGTAAAGACAAACAAGAAAATGACAAAAAAGGGTAAAAGGACGAAAGTATCCCTTAGTTAACTGAGTTTTTTAACAAAGTTAACGACCGGGGACTATTTTCAAAACAAAATGTAAATAATAAGGACAATAATTGTATTTGTTGAAGTCTAGGGACCACTTTCAGAGATTTGTGTAAACTACCGGGAACAAAATTGTAGTTTACTCTAAAAATAATTAAATTACTATTTTATTAACTGAATATTACAAAATGTTTTTAACATATTTTAAAACATTAGCATATACAAATCCTATGAAATCCAATGAAATACCAACCACCCCCAGGGATTTTGTGTGATTTCAAATCCCTGAAATCCTTCAAACTGAACATGGGATCAGAATAGAATCCAATTCCATAATCCCTCCAATCCATTTCCAATCCTACAAACCAAACGGGACCTTAATGTTTCTCAAAACAACGGCAGAAGCGAGAAAGTCCAAATGATGCTTCTCAAAGCATCGGTAGACATGAGAAAAGCACAAATCTTGATGTTTCTATAAGCATCAGTAGATGCAAGAGTGCACAAGTTCGAGTTATTTAGTTAAATGATCTTCTATGAAAGTCATTTTCAGGCCAACCTTCAAGTTTTTTCAAAGATATTACACGGGCAAGGCGTTTTACACCATAGGCATGGCGTTTAACATTAGAGGCAGGTCATTTGAAGGTCATTAAGTTAAATTTTTATTACTAAAAGATATGCTACTAATTAAAAGCTCGTTTTAAGGTCATTTAACTAAATGATAGCACAAATTCTTGATGTTTTCTGAATAATATTTTATTATGGGTTTGTTTGTTAGCTGCCTAATGAGCTTAATGAGACTCGTGGCTCATTCCGCCAGCTATACATGATTGTTTGGTAGTGGCTTAATGATATAGAAGGTGGCTTTTTCGGTAAGCTTCTAGGGGGAGCTTTGTGCAGAAAGCCAAGTTTTTTGCAAACCTGCCTTCCCAGTTAAAAAACATGGTCCTTCCATCTACGGAGAAAACCCTCCCAGATAAAAAGTTTCCTACTCTGTACAAACATATTAATCCACACAGACAACTTCATTCATACATGACTTAATGGAAAACCAATCAAACAGCCCTTAAGTATTAACTGAGGTGAAGTCATTCTTACCTTAGTGTTTGCCGAGTATGATCCTCTAGCAAACATACCCGAAGGAGTAGTTTCTTCCGTCATCACATGTATGTAAGGCTCAGCTTGAGGGCTAAAAGTTCCAAGCATCTGCTTCGAGCTGTCAACTACAATGAAAACAATTTGTAGCATAAAAGGTCAAAAACTTTATCCACTAAAACATGATTCTAAGGTAGCATTTGGTACGCAGACTAGATAGGACAGGACGGGACGGGACGGGACGAGACGGGACAGGACTAGACGAGACGGGACGGGACTAATTGGGTTTTGAATCTCAATTGGTCTAAGGGTAACATAGTCATTTTATATTTAGTCCCATGTTGTTCCACCTTTTTTGGTGGAACAAAAATTATCAAGTTTTGTCCCATGAAATTTAAAAACAGTCCCATCTTGTCCTATGTATATTTTGTCCATGGCATGCCAAACGTGGGACTATTTTTTTTTGTCCCGTCCCGTCCCATGTAGTCTGCGTATCAAACGCACCTAAAGGAATTAGAGTGGCAAAAGACTATACCCTTGATACCAGTTTTCCAGACAGTATTGGTATACTTGAGCCCACAAACTATGTTATTGCTGACCTTGAAGGAGAATCTCAGATTGTATCTACTACCTTCTTTTAGGGTAAACCAACGTCCCTTTGGGTTCCCCGACTCGGGGATCTCAAGTACGATATCGGGTCTATCAGCAGTGACTATGGCAAGGCTGATTATCTTCACATCAGGTTCTTCAATTTCTAATAAAAACCGATTAAGGTACATGTCAGCTATGAGCGTATGACATATAATGTAGCATGTCATTTGGCATCAAAATCGTTTAAAATTTGCATAAAGCATGGATCAGATTTCTTCATATTGTGCAGTACAAACCACAAATGGAGGGTGTGTACCAAGCCTTATAAACCAAAATTGTATCTAGCTACTTCTATGATGCAATACAACGTTGTATGTTGAATGGGGTGCCCGATAAAGCATGTTTATCTGGGGCCATTACTTGAATCATTTTTCTACCTGTTATATTTCCCGATTACCTGATATATTAAATCACAACATGGTGGCTTATTGTAACATCTTAGGCTAACCGTACCAGATATTGTCCGCTTTGTCCACACACCTAGACTAACGGTTTCAAAAGGCGTCTGATAGAGGAGGTATCCAGTCCCTTATAAGACAACCTTTGTTCCCCTCCCCAATTGAGGTGGGATCTTACAATCCACCCCATGGAAGCCCAGTGGGGACGTTGGCGCACCAGTCCGGTTCTTGGCTCTAATACCATATGTAACATCTCAGACTAATCGTATCAGATATTGTCCGCTTTGTCCACACACCTGGACTCACGGTTTTAGAACGCGTATGATAGATGAGATATTCAGTCTCTTATAAGGCAACCTTTGTTCCCCTCCCCAACTGATGTAGGATCTTACACTTATAAAGTCCGCAAGTGTGGGTATTTTGCCAAACAAGAACCAGATAGCATTCATCTTCAACATTGCTAATCATGCATGGACACGTCTACACGTGATATGCAATCCTTTTAAGAGAAGCGATAATGCTTAATGACAGCAAACACAAGGCCACATAGAACGAGACCCCCGCATAAGGTTTTCGTATCAATTGGGCCATGTCAACGACGCATCAGGATCAAGGAAGAGGGCAAGCGCCGGGTCTTGCAGGCCGACATTCTATCTAGCTAATCCCGTGATAAAATATCATGTTCTTTTTGAAGCATATACTCCATCCATCCCATAATAAGTGTCCACTTTCAAAAGTAAGTATTTACTTTCCAATTTTACCCTAAATTATAAGATGTAGTCATGTAGAAATTCATCACTCCCTCAATATAAAGATACTATAAGCAGGTCCGTTCCTGACATTTTATAGGCCCTGGGCGAACATAAAAGCAGGGCCCACTGCAAGAAATAAGGCTTTTGACAACGACTTTTGTTGTCGCTAAAAGTCCATTTATGATCAGAAAGAGTATATAACAACATGTCGTCGCTATAACTTGTGGCGGAATGTCTCGCTAAAAGGTGCATCGTCTAAGCTCACTTTTCTTGTAGTGACCCTCGGTAAGTATGGAAACAAATTCAATAAATGTTTTTCATTAGTATAAAATTAAGTACAAGAAATGCTAATAATTTACTGAGGAAATAAATCTTATTTATCTTTATTATAGATATATAAGAGAGTACTTAAAATTTACGTACTTCTTATTAGGTAATTTAAAACCAAGAGTACAGAAACTATGGTTGATAATTTTTTTATAAAAAGTAAGAATATTTTTAGTTCATAACAAGAAATATGTGTTATTTTGATATAAAAAGAAAATTCGTGTAAATGAAGTAATCGTGAGGGTCAATGAGAGATCAATAATAAAGAGAATTATCAAGTTTTTCTAGACAAATGAGGATCAATAAGAATATGAAATAAAAGATGATCCATTGAAATCCAATAAGAATAAATAATGAATTAAACATATAATATGCAAGCTCAACAAATGATTGTTTGAGCACTTAAATAGAATCTTGTGGTGTGGTGGAATCCCAATGAAAGATACATAAGTCAAACAATTGATGAAAATATTTAAATTCTATTTTTCTTCTTTATTTGCTCAACTGAAATAAGATGTTAAGATTAAAAGTTTATGGAACATGACATATATAAGAGACATTACTAAATACATCTAGTAGAAAAAATTTATTGATTAATCACAAAACAATTGAAACATGTCATAAATTATAAGAACAATAGATTGATGGTCAAACAATAGTAAAATATTTTATGTAGAAGCAAAAAAAGATAACAATAGTCAACAAAAACAATTAGAACAACATAACCAAGTAGCAATAGTCAATAGAAGCAGAAATTGATAAAAATATCCAACAGAAATATATAGCAATAGCAAGCACATGATCTTTACGTTGAATTGTTGAAGTACGAAAACAGTCAAGCATATAGAGATAGCAATAGCCAATATCATTGGACCTTGTTGGAGATAAAAAAAAACTAGAGAGGCAATAAACAACAGCATATAATGAATGACTAATTAATTTTTTTTATTTTCCTCTCAAATGTAATTAGTTGATATATTTTTGGGCCCTTATTGTCTACGAAATTATTTTTGTGTATTATTATATGCTACAATTTTTTGGATTTCTTTAATTTATTAAATTCTTTTTTACTACCATTGTATTTTAAGGGAAAATTTTGGGCCCCTGATATTTTTGGGCCCTGTGCGCCCATACCGCCCTCCCCCAGGGACGGCCCTGACTAGAAGGGTACTCGCACAATGCAGCAAGATACATCTCGATTTTATTGTTTTGTTTTATCTTTTTGTATCAATCGATGTTATGATACAGTTTTATGTGGTTTTGAGAAAGTGATAATGTTTTTATTTTTGAATAAAATATAAATACGAAGATATCATAAATAATTAAAAATATATTGATATTAGTACCAAACTAACTATTTAAAATTTCTCGTTTTTTGTATATTTCTTTAATGCATTTCTTTTATTTTTTGGTTTAATAATATAATATTTTTTATAAAGATAATAATTAACTATTTTGTTAGAACTCAATGATTACCCTAATTATATTTTAGATTTTTATAGTTAAAATGGAATGTTTATCCTCCATTTGATAATGTTTATCTGCAGTTAGTTACACGAATTCAAACATGAAACTCTAATAACGTGTACTTACACATTATTTACTTGTAATCTTGAATTTTAAGTAATATGCATCAATAAACAGTACCTCATGCATAAAAATGGTTTTTAAGAGTTTTTATCAAATGCTTTATAATATAGTATAGAATATTATTAAACCAAAAATAAATTATTTCGTCATTAAACCTAAATTAATTATGATAAAAAAATTGAATTAAAAATCATACACAAAAAAATGAAAACTTTTATATATTTTTTAATTTTCATGATATCTTCAAATTTATATTTTATAAAGAAAAACATTATTGACGGCTCAAAACCACATAAATTCGTATTATAACATCGACAGAGACTAAAAAATGAAATGAAACATTGAAATCGAGATATATCTCGCTGCATTGTGCGACTACCCTTCTAGTTTTACTAACGAGGTTAAATTATTATTATTTTATACTATAAGAGTATTCGTACAATGCAGCGAGATACATCTTCATTTTAATTTTTTTTTTTTTTGTATCTGTTGATATAATACGGTTTATGTGGTTTTGAAAAAGATAATGTTTTTACTTTTGAATAAAAATAAATTTAAAAAAATATATCGATATTAATATCAAATTAACTATTTAAAAATTCTCGTTTTTTAATACAATTTCT
The DNA here is from genome assembly GCF_001531365.2 of Cynara cardunculus var. scolymus. Lineage (NCBI taxonomy): Eukaryota > Viridiplantae > Streptophyta > Magnoliopsida > Asterales > Asteraceae > Cynara > Cynara cardunculus. The sequence goes on along the minus strand of NC_037533.1, from coordinate 16,306,238 downwards.
TTAAGGGAAAAGTCTAAAAAACCCAATGGACTTTAGTGTTTGGAATGATTAAGTCATTGGAAATTTTTTTGGAACAAATAAATCCTTGGACATTCCAAAACCTATTAAATAACTCCTTGGACTTTCTAAAACCTGTTAGATACATCCTTATAACCTATAAAACTTGTTAATATGATAAAATAATGGAAAACATCTACAAAAAAAACCGAATGGACTTTCATATTTTGAACGATTAAGTTACTAAACATTTTTTGAAAAAAAAGTACTTACATCTATAAAGTGAAATAAATATACCAAAAAGTATTTATATTTACAAAAAAGTACTTACATTTAAAAAAAATTATTGATGAAACTTATTTTAATTAAAAACAAAAAATATTTTATCAGTGATTTTCCAAATGAAAAAATAAAAAAGGATTCAAAAAAATTACTGATTAATTTATTTTAATTAAAAATAAAATATATTTCATATATGATTCTTAAATTAAAAAAACTAAAAAAGATTTAAAAAGGATTGCTGATGAAATTTATTTTAGTTAAAAATAAAATATATTATGTTGGTGATTTTTTAAATTAAAAAAATAGAAAATAATTTGATTAAATTACTGACGGGTTAACGATAAAATTTAACTAAATACATAATTATTATTTTTTTCTTTTTGAAGTATATAATATTTATATACGGCAAATGCAACAAATAAACTCACACACCCTCCTCACCTATGGTGAGGTTTGAACCCCTGACCTCCTAGAAGGCCAAGGGCTACGATACCGCTAAGCCAAAGGCCCTTTGGTTAAATACATAATTAATTAAAATTCATCGCTAATGTTCATTGGTATATATGCATGGATTACTTATATCTAATTGATGGCTAACTTGACCACCGTTAGGCGCTCTAACACAGTAACATGTTAATAAGTGTGAGAGATCGTGCTTGAATCTTGTCGGTGATATCATTTCACCAACGGATTAGTGACGAATTTTATTTAATTATGTATTTAGTTAAATCTTATCGTTAATTCGGTCAGTAATTGAATCAAATTATTTTCTATTTTTTTAATTTGAAAAATCAACAACATATTCTTTTTTAAATCTTTTTTTATTTTTTTATTTGAAAAATCATTGACAAAAAATATTTTATTTTTAATTAAAATATATTTCATCAATAATCTTTTTTTAAATGTAAGTACTTTTTGTAAATGTAAATATTTTTGTGGTATATTTATTTCATTTTATAGATGCAAGTACTTTTTTGGTTTAAAAAATGTTTAGACTTAATCTTTCAAAATATGAAAGTCTATTGGCTTTTTTCCAGATTTTTTTCATTATTTTATCACATTAACCAGTTGTATAGGTCATAAGGATGTATCTAACAAGTTTTGGAATGTCTAAGGAGTTATTTAATAAGTTTTGGAATGTCCAAAGACTTATTTGTTCCAAAAAATTGTCTAAGGACTTAATCATTCCAAACACTAAAGTCCATTGGGTTTTTTAGGCTTTTCCCTTTCTTTAATTCAATTTTGTATTATAATTTAATTTAGATCAAATAGTGAAATAATTTGTTTTTGGCTTAACAGTAAAATTTTTGCAAAGATAATGATTCTGTTAGAACTCAATGATTATCCTAATCATATTTTAAATTTTTTATATTTAAAATGAGATATTTATCTTGTATTTGATTATGTTTATCTGCAGTTAGTTATACGAATTCAAAAATAGAGCTTTAATAAGTTGTACTTATGCACAATTTACTTGTAATCCTAAATTTTAAGTATGCATTAATACACAGTACTTCATGCATAAAGAATAGTTTTTAAGAGTTTCTGTCAAATGTTTTATAATATAGTATAGATAATTGTCGTTTAGTAAAATAAGAAGTGTAACAATTACACATTTCTTAAACTAAGTGCCTTTTTCACCGTGGACATTTATTTTGGGATGGAGTGATTAATATCTATATAAAATATACTGCAAATACTCGCACACTCCTCATCTTTAGTGAGGTTTGAACCCTTGACCGCCAGGGAGGTTGGGCTCTGCTCAATGACCCTATTCTATGTTGAAATCACAATGTCAAAACTAATAAAGCATGGTTAAATGGTTTGGTTTTTGTATAAAGATATCAACCAGTTGAGCATTACTTGGGCTCTCGGCTATAATAAAGAATGTTAAGCATGTTGATGTGGCATTGTGTTTGTTGTCAATGAGCAGGTGTAGCCAAAGTATGTGCCATTAAAATCAAAGAAAATGACACACAAATACCTGCAACCGCATTGACATCAACACTTCCAAGCAGCTGCTCCTTCCACCTCCTCAAGCTCTCGTCATCCTGAACCAACAACACGCATATAATCAAGAAATGCATAAAAGCAAAACATAACGATTTTCTTTTTTGGGACAAGAAAGTAAGAACCTTATCCTTCTCAAGATGCTCTTTAATGCTTATCTTGGGACCCAACTCTATTTGGGCATCTTCATCATCCTCAGTCGCATAAATGGAGCTTTCACTTGCCTCTCTACTGAGAACCTCTCCAGATTCAGAGGCATCGTCTTTTTTTCCATCTTTCCCTTCATTTTTATCATCACCCATGTTGTCTCTGAATCTGAGAAGAATGCACAATCTTTAAGAACACCCACAAAATGCTACCAGTAGATACAATGAAATGAGAAACAAGGAACCAAAATTGTTTTAGAAAAATGACCAAATCGTAGAAAATCATTCAAGAAACAGAAGAAAAACTTGTATAGGTTGAAAAGATTATCAATAAATGATCCAATCTTTAAAATACCAACAGAATTGTAACAATAAATATAACTAGCCAACATAAAGCAACCAAAATTATTCAAAAAAATGGCCAAAAAACTTAAATTTTCAACAAGCACCATACGATTTTGGGTAGCTACGTTGAAAAGATCATCAAAAAAAGGCTTTAATCTTTGAAATAGCCACTAAAATGTATCAATGGCTACAATTAATCACATGAAAGCACCCAGCATGGTAAAATGATGACAAATGAGATAACCACAATAGAAATCGATTTGGAAAAGCCCTAATCAGGATACCTGTATGGGTGAAAAGGAATACGAACAAGTAATGATGGGTTACACCACCACAGAACCTTCAATTAACACACGGATCGGCATGAATTTGTTCACAGAATAGCACCCAGACAAAGAATGTGTAAATTGTTGAAAAATTATTGTTTGATTGAAGAGAGAGGGGGGGGGGGATTGTTCGACTGAAATTGAAATGGACGAAATGGTCATGTGGTGATCCGGATATGGTGAAGATCATATAACGAATGTTATGTGCGCAAAGATTGGGCAAAAAAAATCAACGATTACCAGGTTTTATGGAGCATGAGTCTTCACCTAAATTTGGGGGGATACATGGCAGTTTCGCATTACTGAAAACCTCCATCTTCACCGCATTGGTCTGTGTAAGCTTCTGTTACAGTCACCGTCATTATGTGGTGGCTCCGGCGACCGGCGTAGTCACCGTGGTGGCATATGACCACCGTGGTCCATGGATTTTTTCACCAGAAAGTTTGCATTTGTGGGTTTAGGGTTTCCAGATTTGAACACCACAATTTTGTCGATTTCCCACCAAATTGATTATTGCTTCATAATTTCATATTTATATATCTTTTTTTATTTCGGTGATTGTTAGATATTTTTTATTATTTTTATTGTTTATATTTGTATTAAAAGTAAGGAGCCGTTTATCAAATATTTACCTGATAAATGTTTATCGGTAAAATTTAACACTATTATGTACTTATCTAGTAAGATTTTAGTTCACCAAAACGACATAGTATACAACAATTTACCCGGTAAGCGTTTACCGTGGTAAGAGTCGTCGCATTCACTTACCGGGTAAGACTCTTGATCCTTATCTCGCTCTTATCGGGTAAGATTCTTGGTCCTTACTATATTCATCCGGTGAGGTAATGTTACTTGGTAAGCGCTTACCCGGGTAAGCGTTTGGCAAACAGGCCCATGGTTGTGGTGTTTTTTATTAGATTCAATTACGGTTGTTTTATAGTTGTTGAATGATTTGTTGTATGGTGATTAAAAGGCTCTTATGATATATTATAAAATGAAATATGTTTGTTTGGTAATTGTTTAAAATTAAATTATGGCGCTTAATGATTTACGGAGGCTCAAAATACAAAATCATTCAGAATCAGACTTTTTTCACAAAATAAGATAGACCTCTTAGCGATTCAAATACTGGTTCTTAATAAAAAAATATTAAGAGGTAAACAAACCCCCTCTAAAACTTCAAAAACTAATATAGATCTAATTTGTTGAAATTTACATTAGACAAATGAAATGAAATAAAAATATATAAATTCCATAATTGAATTACCATTTGTAAAAACTATAATGGTACTCGTGCAATGCAGCGATATACATCTCTATTTTAAATTTTATTTTGTTTTGTTTTTTGTCTCAGTCAATGTTATAATACAGTTTTATGCGATTTTGAGAAACGATAATTGTTTTTATTTTTGAATAAAATATAGATATGAATATATCATAAAAAATTTAAAAATATATTATTGATATTAGTACCAAACTACCAATTTAAAATTTCTCTTTTTTGTGTAATTTCTTTAATTCATTTTTTTTTTATTTTTGCTTTGATAATATAATATTTATAAATATAATAATTAAATATTTTGTTATAACTCAATGATTATTGTAATTGTATTTTAATTTTTATATTTAAAATGAGATGTTTATCCTCTATTTGATTATGTTTATCTGTAGTTAGTTACACGAATTCAAAGATGGAGCTTTAATCAATTGTACTTACGCACAATTTACTTGTAATCTTGAACTTTAAGTAATATGCATCAATAAACAGTGTTTAATGCATAAAAAATGGTTTTTAAGAGTTTTTATCAAATGTTTTATAATATAGTACAGATAAAAACATTAATAAAAATGTTGATGGATAATATTGCATTAAATTTGATGCTAAACAATGCAATGGATGTTTACTTCTTCTTCTTTTTTGTTACACTGTCTAATATAAGTTGTTTGTCTGCTTGACGGATGAGAGATCGTTGGGTTTAAGTGAGCTAAAGAGGGAGGGTTGGATTATCTTGAGGGATTTTTTTTTATATATATTTGTTTGGAATGGCTTAATGGAGCCTATAATAAGGGGTTCTAACTTATTCCACATGGTCATTTTAACTTAGGAGGTGTTTGTGATTGCTTATTTGAAATAACTTATGTTTTTCTACAAAAGTACTTATCAACTTATTACAAGTTATAATGGTTTAACTCCTTCAAAAACTATTTAATGTCGGTTTGGCACCGGTATAAGTTGTTTACCCAAACACTCAAAAGTGCTTATTACCGGTACCACACCGGAATAAGTCAATAAACTGTTTTAATAAGCAATCCCAAACATCGCTTTAATGACTTAATAATTAAACTGTAAATAGAGCAATCACACATGGATAAGCGAATAAACTGTCTATAGACCATTATGCTTGTAACACCCTCATACTCCACATTTGCATAAAACACATATTTCATTACATAGAAACATGGATTACATCAAAAGGTCCCACTAGTACAWGGATTGCTATATGTACAAAATCTACATATAAAATTTCCAAAACAAATCATGTACTACTACATGTAATATAACATGTATCTTCCAAAAGCAGACAATAGGTTAGGAAAATAATCACATTTTCCCTTTCCCTTTTATATCCCCGGACCCAGCTATTCCTGCATTGCATAATTTAAAACAAAAAATGAGGATTAGACCATACGGGTTTAGTGAGTAAATCCCCTATTTGCAAATGCAGGGTGACGAACACCAAAATATGATAATGTAATTTTGGCTTAGAAATATACTGCAATATAACAATTGATGCAGCTCACAATATCATGCAAAAAGAAGTATATCCAAGAACCTCACTTCTTTAAAATATCTATAAACAGAGATCTAACATTTCCAGTATCAAAACTTTTGAATTAAAATATCATTCCTTTAACAGGAAAGATTTAAGGCAAAACTTGTCTGATATGACAAACAATTTTCTCATTCTCAATAACATCTAAATTATTACTTCTAAATAGGAATAATATATTTAATTCATCAGGTCACAAAGAAATGATGATCTAAAGTTATTAAATCCAATTTAGTAATAATAATAAGAGTCATAATAATATCCACATATGACAATGACACCCTTATTCCAAGTACACCTCTCCTTGATATGTCACCCTTATTACTCCAATAAAACAGAGCTACTTATCAGAACAGACATAAGTCACCACATCTGAAAGTACTCATTCCCAGTTCCAAGCCAGAACAGACAAAAGTCACCACGTCTGGGGGAACTACCATTTAAAACTCACTTCCATACCAAAACAGACTTACGTCACCATGCTTGGTAGGAAGGTTTCTCAAAATATAGTTTCGTACCAAAACAGACTTACGTCACCACGCTTGGTAGAAACATTTCCCAAAATCTCGTTCTAATACCAAAACAGACTTACGTCACCACGCTTGGTAGGAACATATCATTTATTTTAAAAGATATAAAATAATCATTTTATGAATCATAAATAATTAAACATTAAAAACTTATATAAAATCTTCAATATAAAACTATCCAGACAAGTTATCCGGATTTGAAGTCCGGACAACACTGTYCCCTTTTGTCCGGTTTACTAATCCGGACAACACATCTCAATTACTTGTCCAAATTATTCAACWTTGTCYGGATRCTAGTCCGGACAACACATCACACCTTCATTGAACGGTTTAACACTTAGAATAAAATTCATATTGAACGGATAACAAATCCTGTCAACAGTCTGTTCAAGACTCATCCGGTTTAAGACTAAACCGCTCACCACTTAACCGGTTTACCAACTACGGTCAACAAACCGCTCAAGGTTTGTCCGGTTTATACTTGTCCGGTCACTAAACCGCTCAAGGCTTGTCCGGTTTAAAACAATTTGGTCAATAAACCTCTCAAGGCTTGTCCGGTTAACACTTAGATAAAATAAACATGCTTTCTTTTCAAATATGAACAATACGAAACATGCAATTGAAACCAGTAAAATCTTTATACAAAAAGGTTTAAAAACCACTCACCTTATAAAGCTTTTGACACCAAAACACTATAAATCAATCATTTTGAAACTTTGACACTTGAAATCAACTTGCAAACACCTCTTTTTTGCTAAACCGGACAACACTCTTCTTCCAAAACCTCTCAACTTTCTTAAGATAGCAGGGAAATGAATGAGGAGGTTAAGCCCCCTTTTATACCTCCCAAATAGGGAAGGTCGGCTAACCGCCTTCCTCCCCACCTTCCACCTCACACTTTGACACATAATCCATGCATACATACATATCCATAATAATCATATATATATATATATATATATATATATATTCAATGACTTCACAAATTCTCATACCGGCATGTACCAATTATCATGCAATCACGTAATCATTTAAATAAGATAATCACGTATTTAATACCTTAGATAATAACCAGGATCTGGTTATCACAATGCTCATTAAGCTATAAGTAAACATCCCTACATCCTCATACTCTGCTATATTCATCCTCATCCATGTTCACTTACTTAAAATTGAACCAAACTCCTCCTTAATGAATGATTTAACAGTCATTCGGATCATTTAAGGCCTGATGGCTTTATGCATCCATTGCTATATTACAGTTTGAACTGAAAAATATAAAGTTTGTTATTATAAAAGGATATAACGATCTATAATGAAGTTCTTTTTACTGTGTTATAAAAATGTCTTAAAATTTAAGTTTACAATTTATTACTGTATATGTTTAATTTCTTAAAACTTTACATTTGAACTACATATAAATAACAGATAAACATGTTTTTTTTATTAACCTGGATATCCAACCCGTTATGCGAGCCGACTAATCTCAGGGCGACCACCTGCTTTGCAGATAGCCCGGAATCACCGTATTTGAAACTTCTGTGGCCACAAGGGGATTTTTATTCCTCTTTTGATTTGAACTTAAGACCTCCTGGTACTTTTGACATTTGAAGCAAAGTTCAAACCAATCAGACACCACCCTTGTGGTTAAAATGCATACTAAATGTTGAACTTCACTAACATGTCATAATACTCAAAAGATAAAAACTAAAATAAATGACATTTTTTTACTTATAAATTTAAAATAATTAAATTATAACAAAAATTGAATTAAATAAATTGTAAAAAAAATTATATTAACTGGTTTTTTTTGGACAAAAAGTTGACTACTGATAACTCCAACTAACACAAGAAAACCTGTCTCAAAAAAATCAATGTAAATGAGTAAATTTCTTTAGTTCACTCAACAGCCGACGCCAACGAGGGACCTGAGAGTAAACCTATAACTATTTTATATTTAGATAAATTCATCTCATTTCTTTGCAAAGTGATCAATATATTTCAACGCTACATCTTCAATCCCATGTGTAATTTTTAGCTTTATTTAACATAAATTTTGAATTTGTAATTGTAATTGTAACATACCAAAATTTTCGAAAACTTAAGTATAACAAAACTAGTATCCCAAGATCAAACACTTACACTGCAGTGGAAATAAAATTTATAATCTTACAATTTATATCACTATCTAAATTACAATCTTGAGGAGTATAACTTTGTTTTATATAACAATGTCTTGATCTGCACATATCCTTCTTTGGAGCTAATCCTTATATCTCTTCATTGGACTTTTCTTTCCACTCAAAAGTCGCCTGGGTAAAAAAATTTAAAAGAGTTTTGGGTGAGCCTTAGACCCAGTGAATCCACGGTTTTCATGCATGAACAACAACTTTTATAATAAACAATTTTCTCGAAGCTTCATAAATTAGCATGCCTTGATGAGAATAATATTTTTCACAAAATAAATATATTATAGTGTGTGTCTACATTACAAAACAACGACGTCATGAGAGATGTCTACCTCACACAGCATTACCTGGCGAACTCACACAGTATGTCCGCACTTACGGCTTAGACAAGCTCACAAAGCATGCTCGTCTTTACAAAATCATACCGTAGTACATCCTCATTGACACACCAGTACTCTAAGCACATATTATAAAAATATCGAACTTTTCACGCATATGTAGCATATAAAAAATCTCGAGAAACTTCAAACCACTTTTGGATAATAAGGCATGCAATCATTTTAAAAATAAACCACGTGTAACTCACCATATAGGTCATAACTTCAAACCGTTCCTCGAAGTTCCTCATGTTCTCCCAAAAAACGCATCAAACTTGTTGCGCTTCACCAAATCATCCTCATCTTTCACCTCACTTATACGAGTTTCTGTTGGTCCCAAAAGGGTCTACAAGAATACTAAACAGTTTGTAGAAGGGGGGGGGGAT
>NC_037533.1:16290586-16296719 GCF_001531365.2 Cynara cardunculus var. scolymus | reverse complement strand
ACTAATTTCTTTTCATCGAGAGTTTCTCCAAGCGAGGTCGACTTCGATGCGATCCCCGACAACTGGCTCGCATATTCATCAATAGTGCTTGATTCCTTCATCTTCAAGTTATCAAATTCTGTGATGAGGGTCTGTAGACGGGCCTCCCTCACCCTGTCTGCTCCTAGATTCCGAGTTTTAATTGCATCCCAGATTACTTTTGATGTGCTCATCTTGCCGACTTGCAAGATGAGATCTTCCGGAATCGCTTGGAACAAGACGGCTATTGCTACATTGTTTTTCTTTTGGTCGTTTGAGCCTGGATCAATGGTGTCCCATACCTGATGTACGTTGAGAATTACTTTCATACGAATTGCCCACACCGTGTAGTTTGTCGTATTTAGCATTGGAACATGGAACGAAAACGATGATCCTTCCTTCATACTTCCAGTCGATGATGAAGCAGTTTCTGCCATGACTCGAGGCCCTCAATATTCGCTCTGATACCAATTATTATGATGAACACAAAGAATTGTAGGAATATCTCTTATTATAACAAAGAAAATAACTCAAAACTTTGTTACAATCTCTCCCTCTCGTGATACACTAAACTCGATATCAACCTAGCTATATATACTGAATGTATGAATGTGGATAACCACAAAATCAGGACTTTTAAACCTATCCAAATACCAACTCGTATTAACATATTTTATCCCTTTATAATAGGATTTATAATAGGAAATTACCAACAAAATTCATGTTCAATAGGTGTCATGTCAAATTGTTTCATCCGTAATTCGTGGGATTGTAGTGTTCCCAACAGGCTTTCTAATGACAAAGTTGCAAGATCCTTTGATTCTTCGATGGCAACTACAATGTATTCAAACTTTCGAGTTAAACTTCTCAAGATTTTCTCTACAATTCTCATCTTCAACGTCTTCTCCGTTTAATCTTATTTTGTTCATCAAGGCAATTACTCTATTATAGAAGCCCTCTATGGATTCTGATTCTTTCATCTTTAGATTATCGAATTCGGACCGCAAAGTCTGCAATCGTCTAACCTTGACTCTGCCCTCACCCTGATAGGTTTTGTGAAGCATATCCCACACTTCTTTTTGATGTATTTGATGCAGAAATTCGTTCGAATATAGTTTCATCTACTGCCTGATATATGAAGGAGAGAGCCTTCTTATCTTTCTTTCCGTTATGCTTTAATTCGATCGTTTGTTGAGGAGTCAATTCGCTTACATTTGCAGGTTCTCGTATCCCATCTTCTACAATGCTCCACAAATCTTGCGATTCATATAAAACTCTCATCTGAACACTCCAATGGTGGTAATTCTTTCCATTTAATTTTGGAAGTTGTGGTTGTATTATGTTACTGTTATGCGAGGCCATGAAGAAATATCCTTATCGTCGTTTTCTTTATTCGAATAGTCTTTCTGGAAACCTGTCTCTGACACTACTTTGTTGAACAAGATCACAACCCAGATATGGAACATGAACAAACAATAAACTAATATCAGATTTCTTACTACATAAAATCTGTTCCCACCTAACATACATAGACGACACATACTTCTATATATAGTACTTAGATTGACAGTTACATAGCAGTTATCAACCGCTATGGTAGTTAAATAACTGTCTTAACCCACCAAGTCTCGTTACACGGTTTAATACTTTGTCTTATTTAGTTTAGTGGTATTGTACACTCTCACATGCCTTTATTGTCCATACATATTCTTTTTTCTTACTTCTCCGTCGACTTTCCTAACCTGCTTGCATAACATTTATCTATTTTTTCTCTCTCTTTCCTCTCTTTCAAACTTTTGTCTAACTTTTACAACCAAATTTTTCTTGCAAAAACCTGTTCGTTAAATCTTTTTACAAGATGGGGGTCTTCAGGGAAACCATCTCTTTACTCCTCGCAATAGAGGTAAGGGTTTCGTACATCCTACCCTCCCCAGACCCTACTCCCTATGGGATTCATTCGGTTCATTTGGTATGGTCTTTGCTGCAGATCAACGTTATGCACCTGTCTGTTCTTTCTTGTTGTCCACTATAAACCTTATATGATCCGAGTGAATAATAAAAAAGCATGGTATCATTTAGCTCCCTTAAAATCCTAGGAAGGCCACACATACACTAACCAAAGAACACAATTTGGTATTTGCTTCATGGGATATTGCTGAAAAATATCATCACAGTTTAAGTAGAAGCATAAACACACTTATGACTGATAAAAGCTTTTCTGCAGTGGATGACATTGGAGGAATATGCAGCTCAACCTTGTCCTGAAGAAAAAAGTTTAAGGAAATACATTACTATGTTGGCAAAGGTAGGGAGAGACTACTCTGGATTAACTCCACTCCCGTTAACATTGGATCCCGAGGATACTCCAAGAATTTATTTGAACAAGCGAGATCTAAACAAAGAAATACAATAAGAAATCCTAAATATCAAGTGTGGACCATTTGCTGTTTATTGTAAACTTACTTTATTTTGTGTCATTCATCACATTTGCTTGTTGTATAATAAATATTTGGAATTTCATGTATTTATTACTTTTAATGTGATTTGAACGCAATCCTCTCTGCAGTATGCATGATGGAAAGTTGATAGTCTTCGGTTAATTTTCCTGTTAGAATAAGATCTGGGTTTTGATGATCATTTGGTTTGAACTCATGAAGGGATTAGAACCTTGTCAGAATTGCGCTCTTTTCAGTTGATTGCTTCCTCAAGATTGTGTAAATAAGTATTTTTAGGGGCAGCATCCTATATAAATGCCTTCATTATTGAAGATATAGGGTTGGGTTCCTTAAGAGTCCACCCTTGGATGCACATTAGGATGAGATGCACCGGATCAATCCCCGTGTCAAGCAAGATTCATGGGTGGGTTTGAGATTAAAGATGATCAAGGGTCCAGATCTTTTCTTCCGCTTCTCACCTTAACTCTCCTTCTCACATGATCCTTTGCCTATATATATATATATATATATATATATATATATGTGTGTGTGTCTGTGAGAGAAAGAAATGAGACTCAAATATGTGATTCAAATCTTGATCCAATGACTCTGAATTATGATTTTTCACTGACATTTGAATCTCAGTAAAATGCTTCATTCTTCTTCATTCTAGGATGTCTACTGCAGGGGCTTTTTATCATGGAAAACTCCATAACCTTCACGTGCCTCTCGGGATAGAGGGAAATGTCTTACATCCAACCCATGATCCCCACCTCCAGGTCAGATATACTGGTTTGTTTGATTTATCTCAACTTTAGTTTGTAGGGTAAGGCCTATTTTAAAAGTCGTTTGAAGTATATAACTATATAAGTAGTAGGGTTAGGTTTAGGGGAAAACCACAAAAAAATAAAAACCGAGGAACACGCTGGTAACTATTCAACTACTCATCTGGACGGTATGTACATGTGCATACAAGTAACTTGTAAGGAATTTGTCTGGTATGTACATGTGCATAACATGGACTCGTGCGTAGACACCAATAAACAACTTCAGTTACTTGTATGCACATGTGCATATCGTACAAATGAATGGTTAAGGTGTTCTTTAGTTTTTCATTTTGGGGTTCTCCTTGAACCTCCCTCATAAGTAATATATAATATTTATATGCGGCAAATATTCACACACACACTCCTCACTTGTAGTGAGGCTTGAACCCTTGACTCTACTGGTAATCCAATTACCGTTGAGCCAATGACCCTTTGGTATCTTTTAGGTGTCGTGCGTCCCTATTAGGTTCAGAAATTGATAGCATCCGATTAAAATTTCAGGTTTTTGGCCTAGTCCAAGATCAGTTTCTACCACTTAAAATGTGTTCAAATTGTCTATTACTACTTAACTGAGTCTGAGGTCAACTTTGACACCGCCATGTAAGCAAAATGATGAAAGGTTCGCTACGTGGCGGCAAACGACCCTTTCCAAGTGTCATGTCAATGCCATATATGTCCGTGCCGAAGGTCATAATCGGTGCATATCTTAAAACTTACATATGTGACCAAAAAACTATAGTCTGCTTACTTTTCTCCAAGAATTTGATCATCAGGAGCAATGTTGTGGTCATATTTCTCTTTCTTTACTTTACTTTTCTTCCTTCTTTTCAACTCAATTTTCATCGGATCTCCGGTGGTTTCTGGCGGTGATGCTTTGCCGATCCGCTGCGAGTATCCCTGCCAACCAGCTCCTCCTGGTCGTGTTCCATTATATGGAACACCACCACCACCACCATCACCACCAAGTGAACCTGTGTATAAATCCCCACCACCACCACCACCACCACCTGTTCTCCCTTCATGTCCACCACCACCAATGCCTACCAGTCCTGTGTATGGAGTACCACCACCACCACCACCAATGCCTACCAGTCCTGTATATGGAGTGCCACCAGGACCACCCTCAATTCAGGGGACATGTCCACCTATGCAGAACTGTGTCTACCCTTCTCCAAATGCAGACATATATCAACCTTTAAGTTCTGCATCTCATTTTCCCATACATTTCTTATACAATTTAGTGTTGATGTTTCTTCTCTTGCTTCCCTTTTAGAGTCAAGTTGATGATACTTGGCTAATTGTCATCATAGCATTTCAGTTGTTCAACCTTTATGTTTGTATTCACATGTGAATCATAAAAACCATGTATGCATATTGTGTTGGTATAAATTTTTTTTGAAGTATATAATATTGGCAAATACTCACGCGTACTCTTTGTTTTCGATGATGTTTGAAACCTTATCTTCTAGGAGGCTAGACTCTACCGGTAACCTTTTGATGAATTGGTATTAACTTCTTTTAAAAGTGTATAACATCGATCAATACTCATGCATACCACTTACTTTTTGTGACGTTTGAATCCTTGACCTTCTGGAAGCCTAGATAGACTCTATCTGTAACCCAAATATTGCTAAGATACCCTTTTGGTGAATTAGTGTTAACGTTTTTAAAGCTCATACACTTTTTATTTTTGGTGAAGTTTGAACCCTTGACCTTTTGGAAAGTTAGACTCTACCAGCAACTGAGATACTGTTAGACACTCTTTCGGTGAAGTTTGAACCATTGACCTTCTAGGAGGCTGGTCTTTCGGAACCCTAGTAAATTGGTTTTAACATCTTTTAACAGTATATATTATCAGTAAATACGTAAGCACACTTCTTACTTTTTCGTTATTTTTCGTGAGGCTTGAACCCTTTATTTTATTTTGGTAAATTGGTATTAATTGGTTGTACGATACAAGCGATTGATGCATGAAAGGAGTTTGGTATATTTATGTTGACGGTGGGATGATGATACAAGGATGACACCTAACACGTGAGACTCAATACTCATGCCATTTGTGAATAAAGGCGAGATGGTACCCCTCTTACTCTTTTTGCATAACGTGTTTCGCTTTTTTTGTTTCTATTTTTGGAAATAGTACCCACCCCATCCCCACATTTATATATATATATATATATATATATAGAGAGAGAGAGAGAGAGGAGTTGGTTTAAATGAAAACCACTCAATTTGTAAAAACCGTAAAAACCTTATTCAATCAATCATAATTTTTCATTTTGTTCATTTTTTTTGTAATTATGAGAGGTTGATTAACCATTTTTATTGTGGAGGGTGTTAATCATGGATATTATCATCTTCATTATTTTAATTTTAGAAAAATACATGAAACAGTATTATTAAAATTTCATTAAGTAGTATATGAAACAATTTCATAACCACATATGAAACAACTTCATCAAAAAAAAGTATTATATGAAACAATTTCACAAGATTAAAAATTTTATGAAAAAATTTCATAAGATTAACGACGGATGAGAGTAGTTTTTACGGTTTTTACAAATTGTAGTAGTTTTCATTTGATTGCTCCTCTCTCTCTCTCTCTCTCTCTCTCTCTATCTCTCTCTCTCTCTATATATATAGAGGAGTGATCAAATGAAAACCACTCCAATTTGTAAAAACCGTAAAAACTACTCTCATCCATCGTTAATCTTATGAAATTTTTTCATGAAATTGTTTCATATAATACTTTTTTTGATGAAGTTGTTTCATATGTGGTTATGAAATTGTTTCATATACTACTTAATGAAATTTTAATGAAACTGTTTCATATATTTCTCTAAAATTAAAATA
>NC_037533.1:16262098-16290551 GCF_001531365.2 Cynara cardunculus var. scolymus | reverse complement strand
AAAAAAATGAACAAAATGAAAAATTATGATTGGTTGAATGTGGTTTTCACGGTTTTTACAAATTGAGTGGTTTTTATTTGAACCCACCCCTATATATATACATATATATTATAGAGAGAGAGAGAGAGAGAGGTGGAGGTTCAAACGACAACACCTTCATTTTACGAGAACGCAAGAACATCTTTATCACATGTGATGATACGCATGAAGGGACCATGTGATTTGCAAACGACGTAATCTACGACTTAGCCCACGCCAAAGGTTGTTTGCGCTTATAATTTAGCATCACATGTGATGGTTTTTATGGATAATAGTATCATATCAACAACACTCTTATCACATGTGATAATACATGTGAGGGGCTTAGTGGAGTAAGGGCGACTTGGCTCGCAACCAAGATCACATCGAAAATCGCTCACGTCTTTGATTTAGTATCACTTGTGTATCATATATGATAGAATAATAGTATCACATGTGATTGTCTATAGTAAAAGGGTGTTCTCGCATTCTCGTAAAATAAAGGTGTTCTCGATTGAACCATTCCCTATATATATACCATTAAGAGTAAATTACCATCTTCGTCCATGTGGTTTGTTAATGTTTTTCATTTCAATCCTTATGGTTTAGAAATTATGATTTTAGTCCCTATGATTTACAATTTATTGTTATTTTTGTCCTTGGACTAAATTACTATCTTATCAGTGCAAGAAACCAAACCAGTAAGCAATTGTAAACCACAAAGACGAAAACTGCAACTTCTCAACTACAAAGACGAAAATTGCAATTTTTTTATTAAACCACGACGACAAAAAGTGTAATATACTCTAAAATTAAATTATTTATAAATAGATATATGTTCGTTTATTTTAGTAGTTTTATGATTATGATTCAATATTTTTCGTTAAATACATGTGATCTGTTAAACACGTGATGAACAAGATATCCTTTTTTTAATCACATGATTTGTTAAATGAAACCTTCGGCTTTAATGACACGTACATATAATCGGAGATATTTAGGTATATGATTTTAAAAATGAGATTTTAATAGGCTAAAAATGTGATGGACTGAATTAAAATATCATTTAAGATTATTTACATAAATGACTGGTGAGTACACCTACGTAGCACCATCGGCTTTGTTACCATAATTTTATGATGGAAAAGCAAATTTATTGTAACTTTGTAAACAAAAAAATTACTGCACTCAGAATAAATGTCTATAATTTAAATCGTACAAAATTTTGGAATGATTATTACATCTTTGAATCAACTACATAACAATTTTACTCTTGACGATAAATGGAGAAATGAATTTATCTATCTCATATAGTGATGGCCAAAAACAGGTCACTGGCCGAAGCCGGTCCCGGGCCTCAACAGTACCTGTCATAATCGGTCCCGGTTGAAATTCCCAAGCCCGGTAAACCTGTTCTATAACCGGTTATGGGTAGGCGGTCCTGGTCCCAACCGGTCCCGACCCAAAAGATATTTTTTTTAATGATAGATTTTTTTAATACATTATAAAATTTGTAGTTGAGTCACTCAAATACATTTTAAAAATGAGTTTTATTATAATTAAAATTACATTAAAATATTCAATGATACTTATATATAGGGTTTAGAAGTCAAAAAAGACCAAAAAATGGTCATAAACTTGAAAAAACGGTTATATTAACGACTATATTTATAAAAAAATGGCTATTTTTTTATATAAAAAAAAACCGGGTCGGGCCGGTCCCTCAAAACCTTCCAAAACTGCAACCGGTCCCGATTGGCAGTCCTATAACCGGTCTCTGGTTCCAGTTCTCTTTGGACCAGGCTGGTTTAGCCCACTAATCTCATAACTAAATATAGATTCGAAAAGTGGGTATATTTTTTTAAAGTTAACATTTATTTTAAAACAAACTAACATGAAAATGTGAATATTAATTTTAGAATTTGTTTGTCATGAATGGATTTTGAAAGAATGTAAAGTATGTTCAATTTTGATGTAATTTAGGGGTTATTTTAATAGGATGAATTAGAAAACAAAAATTAGAATTGTGTTTTATTGAGTTTTAAAAGGTGAAGTTGGGTGTGTAAAAGAAAATATGTGCGGCCTAAACAAAGGTAGTAAGAAAATAAGGATGGTACGGTTGTGTTGCATGTGAGTGTGTCTTGCTACAAATAAGGGATATATGGATACAAGACCATAGGACCCTTTTTCCTTTCTTTCCTTTTATCTCTTTACTCGTTTTTTGTAAAAAGAAAAGGTTCATTTATGTCAAAATGAAATCAAATGATTTTAGTATTTGAAAAAAACTCTTTAGAATCATTTTTATGTATAAAATATTGTTTATTGATGTATGTAACAAGTAGATTGTGTGTAAATATAACTTATTAAAGCTCCATGTATGAGTTCGTGTAACTAACTGCAGATAAACATGATCAAATACAAAATAAACATCTCATTTTAAATATAAGAAATCTAAAATATAATTAGGATAATTATTGAGTTCTAACGGAATACTTAATTATTATCTTTATAAAATGTTATATTATTAAACTAAAAATAAATTACTTCGTTATTAAACTTAAATTAAATTATAATAAAAAATTTAAATTAAAGAAATTACACAAAAAATAAGAACTTTTAAATAGTTAATTTGATACTAACATTGATATATGTTTTTCAATTTTTTTATGATATCTTCAAATTTATATTATATTCAAAAATAACATCGTTATTGCTTTATTAAAAACACATAAAAAACTAATATAACATCGATAGAGATAAAGAATAAAATAAAATATTAAAATCGAAATGTATCTCGCTGCATTATGCGAATACCCTTCTAGTATTAAAATGTAAAAACTAAATCTTACTATTGATATGTATGATTTTTTTTACTAAATATGAATACATTTAACAATATATAAAAATGTATTTAACGAAAAAAAATGCCTACACATCTCTATATTACTTCAAAGCGTTATCATTTTACAGGCGTTTTTGTAAGTTCTAAAACAGAAAGAGTATAATTTTTTTTAATAAAAGCCTTTGGTTAATAATCAGATGCTCAAAATACTATTTAATGAAGAGAAGTGGTTGATCATAATTATTCACACTAATATATATATATATATATATATATATATATATAATATATACAAAAATATTAGAGATCATACTCCTCACATTTAAGAAGTTGATGTAAAGAATGAAATATATATTAATTACTTAAATTATGCTCCATATGTTAACATATGTACCTTATTTTAATATTTTTTTTTTACTTTTTGAATTAAATGTAACATCATCAACCATAAAAATGGATTGTTCATAAGCATCTCTTATTCGGTAAGTAACACTCGAGTAAGGGTCGTTTACCAAACACTTACCCAAACAAACGCTTATCAAATCATTACGTTACCGGATAAATATGATAAGTATCAAGAATCTTATACGGTAAGAGCAAAGGTAAGTACTGAGAGTCTTACCCGGTAAGTGAGAATAATGACTCTTACCATGGTTACCGCTTATCGGGTAAATTGTTGCATTCGATATCATTTTGATGGATTAATATTTTACCCAATAAATAGGTGATAATGTTGAATTTTACCAGTAAACACTCATCAGGATAAACGATTGGTAAATAGCCCCTAAATATTTACTCAGTAAAAATTTGACATAGAGCCTCTAACCCGTAAAAACATTATATATGATTCCTAGAATAATAGTGCATCACATGGGGATATGTGGATAGCTACCTTGTAATACAATGTCACTTTGTATGATTCCCTCAATAATAGTAACATCATAAGTACAAAAACAACATTCAATACCACTTGAATTAACACAAGGGACTCGTGATTCTTGCTAGCACTTGAAGTTATGATGTTTAAGTCAAAAACTAAACCTAATCAAACCGTAAAAGACACACACAGATATAGAGCCGGGACTCGACTCTAGAGGTAGGATGTACACAATAAAAGACGGACATTATTTCTGTACAAACCTTATACATGCTGGGGCTCCAACACTGCCCCCTCTAATAAAGGCTAGATGGACGTTGATTATCCCAGAGTGTCATGAGAGGGCTACCCAGGGTGTCGGGTCCCTAGAATGGTAGAGTAACTCTGATACCATATGAAAATATATGAAACTCAGATCATTCAACAAAAAAATACTTGAAGAGAAGGGGGAGGTTCCACATATGTACAGAAAAAATGGTCAAAAGTCCAGTCGATTTGATACTCCTCACACTCGTGATGGATAAGTCACTACACCTCAAATAGTCATGCTTTTGATGCATTATTGCACTTCATAACATGTTCCAACACAATAATTAAATGAAAAGTGAATAGAAGCACATTTATATCTATTTTGCCAAGAGAGATGAATATGATGGATGATTTTGCCTTTTTATCACAACACAATTAATTAAGTCCCTTTCCGATTGAAACCAATTTTAGGATTATATTTTCATCCCTGATTCTTGGAATTCGTCCCTGCATTCCAATCAAATCATAATTTAAAGCTTAAGACGAAAATCATAAATGCCCAAGTTTTTCATTAGATCTCATTGTATTTTGTTGTATACAAATAATATACTAGAAATCATCAAGAACAATACTAATTAAAGCAAACCTCATTTTCTTTAACTTCAAAACCACACACACACGCAATACACGTTTGATTACAAATAATTAATGAAAAATATTACTTCCGCCCTCAAACTCATATTCAAATTTCATTATGTGATCATAATGAAATGGAAATATAATTTCTTCAAGTGTAAATGACAATTTCCTGGACCAAATTATTTCACTAAGAGAAGGGGAAGCAAAGGGAGGGAACTTACATGGCAAAAGAGGCAAACCAAAAACTCAAAGCCACAACAGCAAATCTGAAACCCTTGATTTCCGCAGCATTGTTGCTATCTGATTGTTGATCGGCTACGTCACCATCCGGAGAATCTGCCGGAGAATCAGACGGAGAATCGGACGAAGCTGGTGCTGGTGGAGACTTGTGCTTCTTCTTCTTCGAAGAATTTGGTGAATCAGCCGTGGGAGCATCAGCCTCGGGCGCAGGAGCTGGAGCAGGGGAAAGAGCTGCTTTGAAAAGCTCCTTGGGCAACAATACCTTGTTGATGGTGAAAATGACCAACGGTTGTTGGTCAATCAGTGTACCTACGATCTTCGACGTAACGAGGCTTGTTTTTATTGTTACTTCCTGGCCGTCGTTCTGTACGGTGAAATCGTATTTGTTAGCACCGTCGGTTGCTAGTGTGTTCATCAGGCCGTTGCTTGATTTTAGCATCGACATCGATTGATAAACAGGCACACCGTGAAATTCAAGCAACGATTGCTTCCCGCCGACGGTCAAATTTTTGTATTTTGGAGCAAAGCCTTTGAAAGCATCGTCGAGAGGGCAAAAAACCGTCAATCCGCCATCGATATTGTCTTCGTAGGTCTTCATTGCGGCAGATGCTAACAGAGCCTCAGCAAAAAACTTACATCCATGCGCCGACATTAGAGAAGTAATGTTGACGGCGGCAGGTTCAGGAGTCGGAGCTTCAGCCTCCGACGACGGCAACATGCTGCTGATCTGGATAACAGAAATGTTATAAGGAACCTCCTGCAACGATTTAACAAATGTCGCATCCGTTCTGCCACCATCTTCACTTCCAAATCCAACCTTACCGCCTTTCAGATCCGTAATGTTAACGAATCCAGACGAACCAGAGGCGGTACCGGTGGCTTGAAACATTGTGGCTGCCAGGGCGGTTCCATTAGTGATCTGGTGGAGCTTCTTCGCGCCGAAGTAGTCGAGCAACACATGAAGCGATAGAACGTTCTTCATGGCGTACACAGAGAGGTGTTTGCTTAGCAGATCTGACATTCCAGCATTGTTTACTGCACAAACGGTTATGGTCTGTCGGTTGTTAATGTCGTCGGCGAGGTGTGTAATGGTGAGATAATGGTTGAAGGTCGAAAACTCCGGGAACTTTGCTAGAATGGTGGTGATGTTGTGCCCCTCAACTGTTGCTTCTGGCAGTAAGACAACTAGCACGGAGACGAGCACCGCCGCGACGGCCGCCGTAGAACGGAGCTGCATTGTTACTTCCCTAAAGATAGAGAGAGAAGGCAGAGGATGGAAATGGTAGTAGAGAAGATCTGAAGATTTTGTTGATTTAAGAGACTTTTATATTCGTGTTAATTACAATAAAGCCACTATAGTGTTCCCAGCTGGTCCAGAATATTTACAATTTACCCCCTATAGTTTTATAAATAGTCAAAACTTGTGTAATATATAATATATTTTACAATACCGTCTCATTTTGAATTTAAGTTGATTTCAAAAGATTTGACTCCATTTTAAAGTTACAAACGAGGTGAGTTTTTATTATACACTCATAGGTGATTTCATTTACAAACACAATCATTGATATAAGTTATAAAAAAAATCAATTAATTGAGATATTTATTAATATAATAAAGATTTATTTATTTATAATTTAAATATTTATAAAAAGTTATTAGAGTTCTTTTATTATGATCAACGTTTTATATTAGAAAACAACCAAGACAATCATTAAACCAGATATTAATTAGATTAGACGGACGGTTGAGAGTTGTTTGTATGGATTGTACTAATTATAGGATTTGTATTTGAAAATCTCTCTCTCTCTCTCTCTCTCTCTCTCTCTCTATATATATATATATATATATATATATATATGCAGCGAGATAAATATATACTAGAAGCGTACTCGTGAAATGCAGCGAGATAAATCTCGATTTTAATGTATAATTTTTATTTTCTGTCTCTATCGATATAGTACGATTTTATATGGTTTTGAGAAAGCGGTAATGTTTTTATTTTTAAATGAAATATAAATTGCATTTGGTTTTGGTGTAACTCTTTTAATTCGATTTTTTTTATTATAATTTAATTTATATTTAATAACAAAGTAATTTATTTTTTATTTAATAATATATTTTTTTATAAAAATAATAATTAAACATTCTGTTATAACTCAATGATTATCTTAATTATATTTTAGATTATCTATATTTAAAATGAATGTTTATCATGTATTTGATTATGTTTATCTGCAGTTAGTTACACGAATTTAAAATGAAGCTTTAATAAGTTGTACTTACGCAAAATTACTTGTAATCTTGAATTTTAAGTAATATGCATCAATAAACAGTAATTCATGCATAAAAAATGGTTTTTAAGAGTTTTTGTTAAATGCTTTATAATATAGTATAGATATATAGTATATTTCAAATGCAAACATGTCCATTTGTACAACCAATACAACTCAATCAATTGAGATATTTATGGAAATGATGAGGGTTCATTTATTATGATTTAAATATATATGAAAGATGATTAGAGTTTATTAATTATGATCAATATTTTATATTATGAAACAATCAAAAAATTTATGAAATCACACATTCATCAAATTAAATGAACGATTGAGATTGAATTGTATTGATTGTAAAAATGTAAAGGTTTGCATAATAACTCACCTATATATATATATATATATATATATATATATTATACATGTGTGTGTATAAAAGCTCAAACACATATGACGAGTCAACTATGAGTTTATAAGAATTCAAGTCGATTTCTTATCAATATTTTTACATCCCATTTAGATGTTAATTTTGTCTGTTTTTTTAGGTAAAACTTAAAAAATGATTCATCTATTTAATAAAATTAGAAGGGTATTCGCATAATGCAATGAGATACATCTTGAGTTTAATGTTTTGTTTTATATTTTGGCTCTAGCGATGTTATATTGCGATTTTATGTGATTTTGAAAAAACGAAAATATTTTTATTTTTGAATAAAATATAAAATTAAAAATGTTATAAAAATTTGAAAAAAAATAATCGATATTAATATTAAATTAACTATTCAAAAGTTCTCGTTTTTGTGTAATTTTTTTAACTCAAATTTTTATTATAATTGATTTGAAGTTTAATAACGAACTAAATTATTTTTAGTTTAATAAAATATATTTTTTAAAATAATAATTAAGTACTCTATTAGAACTCAATGATTATCATAATTATATTTTTTTTATATTTAAAATGATATTTATCATGTATTTGATTATGTTTATCTGCAATTAGTTATACGAATTCAAACATGAAGCTTTAATAAGAAATAATCACGCACATTCTACCTGTAATCTTGAATTTTAAGTAATATGCATTAATAAACAGTATTTTATGCATAAAAAAATATTTTAAGAGTTTTTGTCAAATGATTTATGTAATTTATTTAATTCAATTTTAATTTAATTTAGATTTAATAACAAAGTAATTTATTTTTGTTTAATAATATAATTTTTTATAAGGATGATAATTAAGTATTCTGTTAAAACTCAATGATTATCATAATTATATTTTAATTTTTTATATTGAAAATGAGATATTTATCATGTATTTGATTATGTTTATCTGCAGTTAGTCACACGAATTCAAAAATAACGTTTTAATAAGTTGTACTTGCGCATAATTTACTTGTACTATTGAGTTTTAAGTAATATGCATCAATAAACAGTACTTCATGCATAAAAAATTGTTTTTAAGAATTTTTGTTAAATGTTTTATAATACAGTATAGATTAGATGGATGGTTGAGATTTTTTTGTATGTATTGTATTAATTATAGGATTTGTGTTTGAAAAACAAAGTCTCTCTCTTTCTCTCTCTTTATATATATATATATATATATATATATATATATATATATATATATGGTATATTTCAAATGCAATCATGTTCATTTGTACAACTAATGCAACTCAATCAATTGAGATATTTATGAAAATGATGAGGATTCATTTATTATAATTTGAATATTTATGGAAAATGATTAGAGTTTATTAATTATGATCAATAATTTATATTAATAAACAATCAAAACTTTTATGAAATCACATATTCATCAAATTAAATGAACGATTGAGATTGAGTTGTATTGGTTGTACAAATGTAAAAGTTTGCATAATATATATAAATGGACGGTTGAGATTGAGTTCTATATACATATGAGTTTTATGAAATCACATATTCATCAAATTAAATTGACGGTTGAGATTGAGTTATATATATATATATATATATATATATATATGTGTGTGTGTGTGTATAAAAGCTCAAACACATATAACGAGTCAACTATGCGTTTATAAGAATTCAAGTCGATTTCTTATCAAGATTTTGACATCCCATTTAGATATTAATTTTGTCCGTTTTTTAAGTAAAGCTTAAAAAATGATTCTTCTATTGAATATAACTAGAAAGGTACTTGCACAATGCAATGAAAATACATCTTGAGTTTAATGTTTTGTTTTATATCTTGGCTCTATCGATGTTATATTGCGATTTTATGTGATTTTGAGAAAACGAAAATATTTTTATTTTTGAATAAAATATAAATTTAAAGATGTTATAAAAATTTGAAAAAAAATAATTGATATTAGTATTAAATTAACTACTTAAAAGTTATCGTTTTTGTGTAATTTCTTTAACTTATTTTTTTATTATAATTCATTGAAGTCTAATAACGAACTAATTTATTTTTAGTTTCATAAAATAAATTTTTAAAAATAATAATTAAGTACTTTGTTAGAACTCAATTATTCTAATTATATTTTACATTTTTTATATTTAAAATGATGTTTATCATGTATTTGATTATGTTTATCTGCATTTAGTTACACGAATTCAAATATGGAGCTTTAATAAGATATAATCATGCATATTCTACTTGTAATATTGAATTTTAAATAATATGCATAAATAAACAGTATTTTATGCATAAAAAATTATTTTTAAGAGTTTTTGTCAAATGATTTATAATGTAGTATAAATTATGATTAATACTTTTAAACTATTTTCAATTATTATATCATATATAATTCTTATAATTATTTTTGAGCTTTGAATACGCACTAAGAAGACAAGTCACATTATTTAACCTGTATTAAGGGATTGTTTGTTTACTTCTTAATAGTTTCATTAAGAGGCAACATGCGAATCGTTAAGAGGTGAATCTTGTTTGGCAAAATAAACCTGTCTTTTAATGGTTCTAAAATCATTTGAATGAATTTGTATCATGGCCTCCTTTACCCATTAAACGCCTTAATTTCATAGTAAACAATTACCAAACAATTATATTTCATTTTGCATGATATCATGAAAATCTCGTAATCATTCTAACCATTTAATTATTTTACACCAAACCATTCAGCAACTATCAAAAAACCCCTAATTAACAACCTTAATCACTCAACTAACAATCAGATCATTAAATAGAGTAAATAAATAAAAATTACAACAACTAATATAAAACGGAAGGCATGAAATTGAAATATTTGGATTTTGAAAAGACAGTTAAAAAAAGTAGACAAAATTTAAAACATTAAGGGACCGTTTACCAAACACTTATCCAGCAAGCGTTTACCAGTAAAATTTAACAACATCATTTACTTACCGGGTAAAATTTAATCCACAAAAACGGTATTGTATGTAACAATTTACCCGGCAAGCGCTTACCGTGATAAGAGTCGTCGCCCTCACTTACCCGATAAGACTCTTGGTCTTTGTCCCTCTTTTACCGGGTAAGTACCTTGGTCTTTACCATATTCATTCGATAAGGTAATGTGACTTGGTGTTTATTTATCCGAGTAAGCATTTAGTAAACAGACTCTAAGTTTTAAGAGTGGATTGATATATTTGGGTGGTGAATATTCAAAGGGTGTTTTATGTAGTTTCCTGAAAAGAAGAGGGTTAGAAATGAAAAAAAGGAAGACAGCTGTGCATCCAGTGACATCAGTCCACGTCGGTAGAAGATGTAATACGTTTGGTCCAGATGCTTCCACCGACAAATCACCAATTAAAATTCTAATAATTTATGTTTCTAAATATTTATTATACACCCGACTTCCAAAAAATATATATATTATAATGAGTTTTTTAATAATAAAAAATAATTTAATAATCCTACATATTTTTTCTGAAAATCTGATGATTATACAGTTGGGTTCAAACGAGAACAGTAATAAAATATAATGATACGAGAATGTTAAATTACATAAAAAAAGTAACATACTTTAACTTGATTCTTATTTCCGGTAACGTACTTTCAAAACTTCTATTTTGGTACCTAAGATGTAAAGTTTTAAACATATAAGTACCCGAACAATCAGTTGAAGTATTAACCGGTTACCATGTTGATGTGGTGACTGATGGGATGAAATTGGGTTGAATAGCAAATAATACAGAGTTGGATACAAAATCACTCGTCACATCAGCATGGTAACCGGTTAATGCGTTAACTGGTTACTCGAGTACTTAAATATTTAAAATTTTACATTTTAGGTACCAAAATGGAAGTTTTGAAAGTACGTTACCCAAAATAGGAATCAAGTTAAAGTACGTTATTTTTTCATGCAATTTGTCCTTTAAATAAACCCAACTGTAAAATATGTGAACTTAGCTACTGACTAGGTTACCTACATACCCTTACGTTAGCTACGTCGGTAAATGCATTTGATTTCAATACAAAATCATATACAATTTGATCATTCTCGATGTTCTCTTATTATTACTTTGTCGTTATTTGATCCTCCCTCTACGTTAACAACCGTATTATTTTATCTAATTTTTTTTATTAACCTGGATATCCAACCTGCTATGCGAGCCGACTAATCCCATGACGACCACCTGCTTTGCAGATAGCCCAGAGTCACCACATTTGAACCTTTGTGGCCACAAAAGGGATTTTTATTCCTCCTTGGATTTGAACATGAGACCTCCTGATACTTTTGACTTTTTGAGCAAAGCTCAAATCAGATCATTACTGGTTTACTGAAAATGGCTCGTTGAAAAATGATGGAATTCTTACGATACTAAAAAGAATCAAACCACATCATTACGCATTCAAATTAATAATGAGTATAAATACATGTTCAATCGTCCAAATACCTCAGAAAAGAAAGATTGTTAGCTGATCGATTTTAGATCATTTATAACAGCATACGTTAGCAGTAATATTTTTGCATCTTTAAGATATAATTTTAAGCATTCAAAGCAAACAATTAAATAGTTACTCTTTAATTTTAATTTTTTTTTATAGAAAATGAAATATAATGGGTTGTTTGAGTTGATAAATTATAAAACGACCACCAGAAGCACATGGCTATAATTGCGGTATTTGTTTACTGAATTTGGAGAAAATCAACCACCTCTTCTTTTCAAATCAATATTTACTTCACACGTTTTACTAAATATTCAATAAAAATATATAATCAAATATATATATATATATATACTTAGAATCACGTGAAACCAACATGTTTTTGTGAGACTCATGAGACCATTTTTTTTACATTTGAAACTTCACAACAAAACGCCATGAAGGTAACCTTCACAGTGTTTTTGCTATAAAGGTTCGGTTTTTTTTTTTTTACCTTCACCGCGTTTTTACTGTGAAGTTTCAAGTGTAAAAAAATAGTCTCACAGATGTAACGAAAACATATCGGTCTCACAACCTCTATATATTTTATAAAATAAAATTGTCACGACGTATAAACTTTTGTCCATCATAAAAAGATATGCTTGTGTTTATATAGGCAACATATAATGGAACATAATAATACAAGAAGACGATCGTGACAAAAATGCATATTACATTTGCAAAAAGATTGATAAATTACTAAACTACTTGCCACAAATTAAAATCTTAAAACATTCTACAATTCTTTCACCCGCCTACCTTACCTCATTCATTATGTCTTGTCCCTTACCAAACACGACAAAAGTACATCACACGTATCCTTGTATAAGTTATTTTCTCAAAAGAATAACGAACATACACATCCTAATACCTTCTCCAGGGTGGATCGGGGAAGGTTACAAAACTGACAGATTAGGTAACCAAGTCTCATGATACACGAACTCTTTATATGTTTCAATGGCCTTACTATTTACTAGTCGTTATTCCTCTTTTCCTTTTCAGCTCACACTTTTACACAACCGAATGTTGAGATATGCTACAATTATATTGTCTTTATACCTTACTTTTGAATGAGATATACTGTGTTAATTTAATAACAAACGAATCCAGCAACGATTGTGTTGCATTTATGATCATTGCTAGGATTTTAATACCTACATTTATATTCATTGCTAGGGTTTTTATTGTAAACTCAAACGCCTTAAAACAACATATTTTGGTTCATTTAAGGCTGGGACTCTTACTTTTCATAGATCATCAGTTTGAGTCCCTCCAAGATCACTAAGGACTTTCTTGACTGTTTTTTCCAGGTCCTTCGAGATTTTAGTCCAGATGCTGCAAACTGTCCCAGATACCAACGGTTAACAAAAAAAAAACATTGGTTTACTTTAAAAGATCTAAAATTGAAACCATAAGGGTGGTGCTTGATTGGTTTGAGTTTGGCTCCAAAGGTAAAAGTACCTGGAGGTCCCAGGTTCAAATCCAAGGAGGAATAAAAAACCCTTTGTAGCAACGGAGGTTCAAATGCAATGACTCCAGGCTATCTGCAAAGCAGGTAGTCGCCCTGGGATTAGTCGGCTCACATAGCGGGTTAAATATCCATGTTAATAAAAAAAATGGAAACCCACAAAATGCTATCAAACTTCTTAATGTATACAACCCTACAACTAAATCCATTCTACTTTATAAAGGCTGCTTAATTTCTCTTTGATTAAATGTTTAACTTGTACAAGAATTCAGGAATCATGCAACAAAAGTTTAGCAAGAAAAACAGGATGCCACAAGAATAACACACTTTCAAGTTCATCAAAGGAAAAGTAACCAACAATTGAACCACGAAAACGAAACTCCTCAATAACGCATTTGTTGCATATACGTTGGTTTGTGTAATCGTTTTTTTATGTCTACGTGTGTTCATCGTGGTGATTCAGTTTTCGTTTTGTATTTGAGGTCAAATTGATCCCAAGCCTTCAGGTATTCAGAGATTATTGATTAATTCAGTCTGTTGGAGTCCCACATCAGACCATCGGTAGGCATACATGTAGGAACCTGAAACCCCTCACTTGTCCCCATTAAGCCATCTCAAACAAATTAATACTAGAAATGTCCAAAAACAATCCAACCCTTCTCTATTTGCCTCCCTCAAACCCATTGACCTTCCATCGTCCTTCAAACAGACATCTTAACCCATGTAGGGCTTAATATAGAAAAAATAAACCACCTCTAAACCGTGGTAGCTAATTTAGGGCTGCACATGGGTTGACGGGGTAGAAGACATTTGAACAACCCAACTTAACCCAAACCATGCAAGTTAGGTTAGGTTACAACTTTGGTACATCATTTTATAATCTAGCTATGCACATGGGTTGATGGGGTTGAAGGCATTTGAACAACCCAACCTAACCCAAACCATACATGTTAGGTTGGGCTACAACTTTGGTACATCATTTTATAATCTAGCTATGTATTTGTGCTTAACCGAAGTAAAATTAAAATGAGAACATACAAAAAAGGCTAAGAGAACTCAAAAAGAAAAGGTTGAAGGTTCATAAAAATAAGAACATAAAATTACGATTGAAATTGTAATATAATTTTGAATATAATTAATTACTGGTTGGTCATATATATATATAGAGAGAGAGAGAGAAATGAGTTATTATACGACCCGTTATATTTATACAACTAATACAACACAATTTCAACCGTCCATTTAATTTGATGAATATATGATTTCATAAAGTATTGATTATAATCAATGAACCCTAGTCATCTTCCATAAATATTCAAATCATAATAAATGAGCTTCCATCATTTCCATAAATATCTCAATTGATTAAGTTGCATTGGTTGTACAAACGTGATATTTCCCTTTTACTATGTGTAAGGGGTCATCTAGGATCGAGTTTTTTTGGATTTTCTTACGTTGGGTTGGTCGGGTTTCCGAACACCCCTTTTAGCCAACACCATGATTGAAAGCTTTTAGTAGTTACTATTCTTATAGCAAGCATTTATATGAAAACACTACATAACATAAGAATGAGCAGATTATGAACAAGAAACAATCCATAAAAGCAGGGCTAAGAATCTTCAATACAAATTGGAAATCAAAACAGTGTTTGATTACATAACTTGCCTGTCAGCAGCATCAGCAACAATGGGTAATCTAGGAACCTGCCCCAAAAAGCAAGAAGATGAACCATAAATCAAAGAAACCAACAGAAACAAGAACACAGTGCTATCCAAACTCATCAGCAGATCTAATCCAACCCCATCTTTTGGATTAAAAGTCCTCTCCAAAAGATCAGGAAAAATCAACAGCACATCAAGCACTATCGCCTGCATAGTGTTAAACCTCACATACCTACTGAAATTAGGGTTCCTAACAACAATAAAGTAGAGTGTCAAAAACACTAAGAATCCATTGAAAGGGAAGCTTTTGAAAACCCTAATTGCAGGTACAAGAGGTTGAATTAGGGTTTGTAGAAAGGAGAATTGAGTGATTACGTATTTGCCGTATTGGATTCCGTCGAAGAAGGGGTAGAAGTAACAGACAGCGGAGATTAAGCGGTCAGGGCCGTCAATGGAGTCGCTGTCGTTGGATTTGGCGATGATGAGGGTGGTTTTCCGATTGGGTTTGAACCGGATCCGGTGGGAAGATAGAGAGAGAAAGGAATTTGGGGGTTTGAGGGTGAGGGAAAGGAATGG
Source organism: Cynara cardunculus var. scolymus (assembly GCF_001531365.2). Taxonomy (NCBI): domain Eukaryota; kingdom Viridiplantae; phylum Streptophyta; class Magnoliopsida; order Asterales; family Asteraceae; genus Cynara; species Cynara cardunculus. The sequence goes on along the minus strand of NC_037533.1, from coordinate 16,274,808 downwards.
AGATGAATAAAGGGGAATGGTTTTCCTGGAGGAATAAGGGGTTGTAGGTGATGATAGAGTGTTGGCCATGGCCATGGCCATCTTGGTGATTGCAGTTACAGAGAAAGAGAGAGAGAGAGAGAGAGACGAAATGAATGGGAAGGAATATTCTGAGAGGTCAAATGAGAGAAGAGAAAGGCAGGCGCCATGGCTGTTTCTCAACCATATCCTTTCAAAGGTCCATAACAAAGGCCCAAAACCAACAATAACATCAACAATAGCCATATATGGAAATTGATTCACGATGAAATTAAGCCTGCCTTTCGTTTACATGATTCTTTTTAAAAGGATTTAGATTTTACATAGAGATTTAGATTTGAAGGAATTTAAAATAATTGATGTATTTGGTTTGTAGAATTTTGAATGAAATTGGATTTCATTATTTTTATAAATAATTATAAACATAATTGAATTACATTTTCTATTAATCGACTATTACAAAACAAATGTTTTTAATATTTTATAAAACCTTATTGCATACAATCCTACGAAATCCCTAAGAAATCCCGAGCTCTCCGTAAGGATTTCAAATTCTATGTTTGAACCACAAGGGTGGTGCCTGATGGGTTTGAGATTGGCTCCAAAGGTCAAAAGTACCAGGAGGTCCAGATTCCAATCCAATGAGGAATAAAAATCTCCTTGTGGTCACGGAGATTCAAATGCGGTGACTTCGTGCTATCTGCAAAGCAGGTGGTCACCCTGAGATTAGTCGGTTCGCATAGCGAGTTGTATATCCAGGTTAATAAAAAAAAGTTCTATGTTTGAAGGATTTTAATTAAATATTAGGATTTCAAATCCAAATAATCCAACAAACTAAACATAGGATTTGTAATGGATTTGAAATGCAAATTCCCCTAAATCAATTCCATTTCTTCAAATCAAATGGGACCTAAGGGGTTTTTCGGTTTGATTTTCCTTGTTTTTTATGGATAAAATTATTTGTATTAGATTAACCTGTTTGAAGATATTTGTAAAAGTTTTTTTTATAGAAAGAACGAATATTTAATTGGAATGACAAATTTGGAAGAGGAAAAAAATTGTTTTCTACCCAAAACTCTTTCCTAAAAGTTTATTGAATAAATCATTTTCTATATCATTAAACCACTACTAAACAATCATGTATAGTTGATTGAATAAGCTATGAGTCCAATTAAACTGTTAACAAACAGGTTCTTAACTTTCATCTGATTTCTGTTTTAAGATTTGATTGACTTAATGTTTTCAAATCGCAACGGTTATGGTTTTTGAGGTTAAGCAAGGTTTTCGTATATTTATATGCAATCAAATTTGGTGGCACCCTATAGGAAATATGAAGATTCATACGGGACAAATTGTATTTTTTTATGATTATAATTTACGTCACAGCGATCAAGCCTTGTAAACAAAAAAAAAATGGGGTTAACCGGTTTAAAATGTAACAAGTTACGCATTGCTATAATATTATAAAAACCGACACAAAAGAAAAAAACAGATTAAGCACCTTGAAAATCATGGTTTAAAGTTAAAAATGGTTGTTTATAACACATGAATGAAGTTGCAATAATATTGTGTTGTTTAAAAAGGTAAGATTTTACAAATGAGTGCTCATCCTTCTCACAAATGGTACAAAGTTATTCCAGTTTTCAACTCTAAATATCTTATCATTCATTCTGAAATATGTGAATGATCTCACAGCTTCTGCTTGTGAATCATAACAATTTGAATGTATCTGCTTTAGTCCTGCCTGCAACACACGTATACATTTCTCAAATATAAAAGATACATAATTACCACACTAAATTGTTGTTTGTTTAAGTCGTGTAAAGTTGTCTGTGTGGATTAATCTGTCTGTGTAGATTAGTAAACCTTTTGTTTGGGAGGGTTTTTTTCGTAGATGGAAGAAGCATGTTTTCCATTGGGAGAGGCAGAGTTGGAAAAAGACTTTGCTTTCTGCATAGAGCTCTCCCCTAAGAAGCTTACTAAATAAGCCACTTTCTATATTATTAAGGAGTTACCAAACAATCTTACAATCATGTACAGTTGTGAATCCCATCAAGCTCATTAAGCTGCTAACAAACATGCTTTATTAGTCTTGTATATTTGTTGCCACAAGCGGATCCAGAAAAATTTCCAGACGTAAGCACAAAATAAATAATATAATATAAAATAATCATAAAAAATACTGTTTATTAAAGTTAAAAGTTGACATACAAGTGGTTTTGTTTTACTTCTTTTATGCTATTGTTACTTAAAAATTGAAAATCCAAAAGAGATTTGAAGTTTTGAACTTGCAACCTCGAATGTCACATGCAATGATACTACCAAATAAGCTACAATCACTCTTTGTTAACTTGGGGAATCACACATCAATTTAAACAAGCCGCACCCTAAGACTAGAATTTCCACTTATTCGTCAAGAAGGCTAGGGATGTTCATGTTTTTGTGCAGGAGATAATGAAAGGAAAGATATCAAAATATACCCTTGTTTACTTTCCCCCTAACTTTCCTACCCTTTCTCTCCTTTTCCTTCGTAAAAGAGGACTCAAGAACGCATCGTAAATTGGGTTTATTTCGGTAACTTCCAGTGATAGCACAAAGTGTACTACAAGACGAAAACATAAAAGAGTATATGAACTAGTTACCATTTTTGTGCGACCATTTTTAGAATTGGGTTGGTTTGCTCATTTTTTTTGATCATTTTTGTTGTTACTTTATTTCTCGTTTTGTGCTTAGTGCCGGTCATTGTTCCTTCTACCTTTTTGCTCACACTCTTGCACAAGCCAGGGAAACAACCACTCCACTCTTTGGGGTAGAGGACATGTACGCATACATCCCACCCTCGAAGCCTACTTTCCAGTAGGAATACAGGTGCATTTGGTATGCGGGAAGGACAGAACAAAACTTGTTGCCCCATGTTTGACGTGAGATTAAACTAGGACAGGACTTGACTGAGTGGACAAACATGCATAGGTGGAACTAAAAACAAGGGAGATGGGAGAAGATTGGTAAATAACTAAACTACTTATGTTAGTTAACAACCCTAAAACCTTCCATGATTCTTTCACCCGCCTACGTCACTCTCGTCTGTCCTGTCTTGTCCAATCCTATTTGGTCACACCACGGATTAACTTATTACACTTCTTTCTTGCCATATGTTTCAGTATTGTTACAACTTTATCCACATACGAATTGTGAAAATACCTTGAGGGCACTAGAACCACGGTTTTAGAGATCTTGCATAAAAATAAAAGTCACATGTAAAAGGAAAACACATACCTCATCAAACCGTTCATGTGTATTTCTTCCGATCAACTCTACTACCCTTTTCTTTGAGGCAGTCCTTATCTGGTAAGTAGTAGATCATAAGTCAGCTATATTACAGCATGAATTTTAATAGCACACAATCATACGCATCACAACTGTAGAACATTGGCATAGCACATATTCACGGCCCTGAAGAAATTGTGTTTGGAGATTGCATACATATGTTACATATACAATATGAAGAACTTCTATGACACTCGAGGTCAGCAGATTTTGGTATCACCACATATGTCATTGCTTCTCAGAAGGAAATAATAGAGTTCCTCCAAATAAAGTATTAGGTTCTTTCTCTATTTTTCTGTTAACAATAAGAAATTAAAATTAAAGATACATGAGAATACATAAGGGACTAGGGCTTTGGACTATAGGTAGGGGCCTGTAGCATTAATGGAGGATGTAACTTCTGGAGAAGATAGAGATTAGAGGGGGAGAGGTAGCGCCGTGGCAGTTAGGCTACCGGAGTCTTAGGTCAGATAGAGGTTGTCTTGGTATTTCCTAGTTCCTACTTTTCATGTCTACCTTTGCATCTACTAGTAGGTAGATGGTAGTACACTTTGTGTTTCCTTCTTTGTTTTGTCCTATCTTTCTCATGTTTGTGCATGTTCCCTTTTCTGTTATTGTTACTATTCAACTATATCCGTCCTTGTTTGCACACACTTGCACCTGTAGCTTGCTCTCTTGGGATAAATGAAAAAGTCTCTGTACATCCTACTCTCCTAAGACCCTAGCTCTTTTGTGGGATTTACTGGGTTTGTTTGGTTTGATTTGGTTTTTGAGGATACATAAAGGAGTAGTCGACTATGGCTATGGGATGTGATGTGCCAATATGGTTTGGATAATTAAATTATATTTAAGTTGGATTTGTCAAGAGTTAAACTTCTTTTAGACAAGTGCAAGAAACCTTAACCAATTATAACAGAATTATCTTCGGGGTGTGATTGTGTATGATGTTAGTTTATGCCTAACCAAGGCCCCTCATGTTCAGCTGCTGGTTGATTGCTTTGGCAACATATAGTTACAGAGGCCACAACTGGAAATGAAGAGCTGAAAGCTAAACATACTAACCATGACTTTTTCCCCCAAACAGCCTTCACAAGCTCATTTAAGAGAATAAGCTATTCGTGTACTATTAGGAGTATTTCAATAGAAATGTTAATTAATCCCGACTCTGAATTAAGCCAATCACATTTTAGATATCACACAAGAAAGTGGAGCATGATATAGTACCAGAAAGGAAACCAGTAATGGTTAAGAAGGAAGGAGATTACCTGCTGAAGCAAACCTTCCGGACTGCACAAAAAAGATTTGGGAGTTTCATTGTCCAACATCTCAAAGCAGCTACAAGGTAAGCAAAAAAGAAAGCATTGTAAAAAGATTCATCTAGCTAATAAGCATACCCCACAACTACTTGATCTAGAAAGTCCATGTAAAATGTGAAGGGATTAGCAACACAAAGCTTGTATTAAGCAAACCAAACTTTTTGACGGGGCTAAGTAGCTATTTTTTGTCATCTTAATGCCAGAAGAAATGAAGAAAGTTTTATTTTTCATCATCTTAAAGCTGTGGATATGAAGAGATTCATGGATCGCAAATTACGAAATCTGCAGAGCGGCTCCATGACGAGACAACATTGAAGTCAATGGATCATAACCATCCCTAAAAGCAGTGTTGTAGTAACCCGCAGTAAGCTCAGCTGGATGAGACACTGTCTGATACCACCAATATAGTAAACCAATTTTAGCCACAATACGTATAGAATTTTGCTCATTTTCTTGATACTTTTGCAACAACTTTGCTGCCACTCCAAGAATGGAATCTGCATGACGGAGCAATCTATCACTGTACCACTCCTACAAGGCAAAATTCAGGTAGAAATCAGAGATGCTTTCGTGAACTTGCATATAACATCTTCTCATAGCCCTTCAGACTTGCAATCTATCATGAAACATTGATGGAGTCATGCTATCTAGTAGAGAATAAAATGTGTCATCCTTTTCTTAGTCTTATGTCCCTAATCCCACACATAGAGATAATGTATAAAAAGTACATATTAACCGCGAGTCGGCATTCAGCATCATTATGACCAAATAGATATGTAGATACATATTGAAAAATTACCCAAATTGAAAATATATTATCTTTTTAGGGTTTGACAGCAAATTTTGCACTCAGGATGATACGATTTACACACTAGTTTGATTAAAATCCCGATGTTGGAGCACCAAAGACATCTTACTCATCGGCCTTTCATCACATCGGTCTACTCTATAGAATTTATCAGTTGTCACATGGTGAGGTCGTGTGGGCTTTTAGTCCGAGGGATTGATATAACATCACCAGAGATGGATGGTCCATTGGAGGACAAAATCTTCGCTTACTAATGTCCATAAGTGAAATAATGAATGGCTTACCAGGAAAAAATGGCCATGGTCAGATAGAAAGCTCCCCTCTCCTTCTTCAAAGAAAGGAACATCAGTTGGAAAACTATTATAGTCACCAGCATCTGGAGGTCCTTTATTTGCCCAATCAGGCTTCCCTTCTTGCCAAGCAACTGCCCGCAAGTCTTCCATCCTAACGGTACAGAAACAAACACGATAAATGTGAATAAACAAAGCAGCAGAGGAAAAAGGAAAAGCTGCACCCATCATGCATTCCCCGAACAGTGTGTGCATAAAATTAGTTGGTTCATTAGACTTTAAGCTGCCATACATGTATTTGTCATAACACTGAAATGCACCAATTCCAGGAAACTGCCATCTACCATCTTGAAAGGGATGAGCAGGATACCTGCATTTTGTGATCAACAAGATTTATCTTCCAAAACAACTGTACATTCATATAGAGAAAAGTAGATTAGTACCTAAGTTCCCCAGAAGGTCCAAGACCAACACAAACTTCTTCAATTACGGTTCCCATCAAGGAATCAAATTTGTTTGCAAAACTGCAAATAAAGTCTTCATAACACTGAATAGCAGTACGTCCATGAAACAAAGGAATATTGTCTACCCCTAACGTAAGATAATCGGCATTAGGAAACCCATTCTGGTCTTGATAGTAAATGTCCTTATTATGACGACCAATCTGAAAAACAAAACAACACATCCACATTTAAGAGGTCTGACCCTTTTCTGTAATGAAAGCAAACCTACTAACATGATCAGTGGTGGTAGAAATTCCAAAGTACAGAAGCAAACCTCTGTGATCCACTGTGGAAGGCTAACACCTTGTACTCGTGAAGATAAATGAACATTTGAATGAAAAGACAATGCAACTTGTAACTTTAACCCCATTTCAGATACCAGGTTGAAAAGTTCTTCATATAGAGACCAATTATATGCATGGGGGAAGAATCTCTCTACAATCCCCCACCAAACCTCAACTGCGATTCCGTGGACACCTGCCAACTTGAGTGCTTTTAGAGATATAGTTAAGGCCTTGATTCTGAAACAACAAGAGCGATGTATACATGTATACAGGTCACCACCGAAATTGGAAAAAGGTATGCAGAGATAATAAAATATAGATTATTAAATCCAAATTTATCCATGTGTAAGAAGGCTATTTCTCCATTTCCAAATTGGCATTGGAACTACAGGAAATGATAATTACTTTCTGATTCTTGGAGTGCCAGATGTATCAACCCCAAAAGAGTCGATTGGCATCATAACATAGATTGGAACCCGCTTGTGTTTAGATGTCTCAAACAATGTGGATCTTGATTTCTCCCGAACATCCATACTGCAATGTGTATCTATCAGATATCAGGATATGTGCTATTTTTGGTAGCAACAATAAAGCGTAACAATGGCATAATATCACATCAAGTATTACAATTAATGCACACAAAAAATCAATACACATGCTTTAAATGTATGACACTTGTTTCTTTTTCTTGAAGTTTACACCAAAGGTTACGAGTGGATGATTTAGAACAAGACCTAAACTCTGTATGCATTTTTCAGATTTTTCACAGTATTTTTCACAGTAATACTCGTACATGGACGAACCAAATGTTTCTACAGTACCACACCAAGAATCAGCTAAATCCTGAAAAGTGGAGATAACTAGACATTAATTTCAGGGCAACATTGTCACAAGCATATAATCTCAGACCACATTAGGCCTCAACCTGTTGCTGACCAAGATTCTTGTTAGTAATGAAATAGATAATATAATGCAAACCATAAGACATAGGGCACGTTTGGAGTATTTAGAATGGGAATTGAGATGAAACCTTGCACTCAAACACTACCATAGTATACACATTCACAGCTAAAGAGAAACGAGACTGTTATCAACATTTCATACTCGCAAGAAGTAACATTTTAAGTTTTGTTCCACCCCCCAAAAAGAGAAGATATTAAAAGAACACTGCATCATTTCACCTTGCAAGTTGCAAACTTGTTACAATAAACAAATCGAATTGAGGCGTAAATGGCATGGTAACTCTCTTAGTCTTTGGCAAGTCATGCAGGTACGTCGATTGTATGTGAGAGAGATACTTGAAAAGTAGCTTTGATTGGTTTGTTATAAACGTGAGATGTACTCCAGAATAGGTACATTCCTATCTTGAAGTATGATCATCATGCATTTCCTATATTACCTTCAACTAAAAACCCCACGCTTATTTCTGAAAGCAGTTTGATTTTAGGAAACAAATATACATTAAAAACATCCTTAAAAGTTAGAAGTCAATAAAGACTATCCTCAAAGATATCCAACCCTCCCTCCCCATTTTTTTAGTCTAAACAAAATCTTATTTCCAAATTTACATAAATGTTTATCTAGCCTAAATCACACATTTTGTTAATTTGCATTGGTTCATGTGTGAATATGATCATAAAGATAAAGTTATCTTGTAGATCCTTCCAAATCTCTGAGCGAACTGTTTCTGCAACGGATGGAGCACATGATTTTATATAATCGGAAAAGGAGGCTGGAAAGGAAGAAAAAATAAATAAATAACTACTGATAACGATGCATCCAAAAAAAATTAAACCTGCAGAACAAATTTACCCACAAAACAAATCACCAGCTGTACAACAACACACACACACATAAAAGATAAGAAGATCCACTAAGCACAATCCACATAATATTCCTAATTTAAGCCTCTTTTAGAATCTAAAAAACTGTAATAAAAAGACAATTTCTGAAAGCGATCAGAGATAAACAAATCGGTGAACTGACCTTATAATGCAACTTTTGCCGGAAACAGATCGACATCTGGAGAAACTCCGTTTGAAAATCGGAATCGTGGATACGTTTCGCAGATTTTTCCGATTGAATTTTTTCCTCTCCCTGTCGAAACAAAATTCCCTAAGATTATTAGAGTACATTACGCTTCTCCTTTCGACGCTGCATTTACACGCCATCCCGATCGATCCATCGATCATCTCATCGACAAAATGAGACAGCGATGATAATCTCTCTCTCTCTCTCTCTCTCTCTCTCTCTCTCTCTATCTCTTTCTCGTGTGTGTATGATAAGAGCTACGAAATTTTCATGGCCATGTTTTTTGTTTTGTACCTTTTTTTGCTCTTTTTTGTGGTCGGTTCTGGTTCAAAACTTCAAATACGTTTTGACAGATACGCACGGTATATGCGGTTCGATACATGATTTAGACCCATTGCAATCCGGTTTGCATCATAGCCGTAAACGAACCGAACAAACACGAACGGAAGCTTGTTCAAATTCGTTCATTTAACTTAACGAACAAACGAAAGAACATGAACGGTAAACAAACGAAAATCTTTATGTTCGTGTTTGTTCGTTTAGAATTCAGTTGTGTTCGTTTTCGTTTATGTTCATTCGTTGACATGCTAAACGAACGAACATAAACGAACGGTCTAAACGAACATAAATGAACGAGATAAATGAACATAAATAAATATTATTTGAATTCAAAGTACATAAATAAAAGATTATATATTAATTTTAATATATAAATGAACAAACGGTAAATGAACGAACGTTCATGAACATAAATGAACGAACGAGACTTTGGTTCATGTTCGTTCATTTAATTAAACGAACAAAATAATTCGTTCATGTCCGTTCATTTATTAAATAAACGAACATAAACAAACTTCCCACCGAACGGTTCGCTGAACGTTCGGTTCGTTTACGGCCCTAGTTTGCACCAGGGGTGTTTATCAATCCGACCGATCTGATCAATCCAATCCAACGTACGATAATATAATTTGATATCTAATCGAGTTGTAAAATCTTAAAACCATAATTACATATTGAGTTACTTATATTTGAACTCAACTTGATGAACTCGATATCCTTTTATTTCTTGTATTTAGTATGATTGTTGAGTCTCTATTAATATGTACATTAGACAATTACACCATCAGGCAACGTCTTTATATACATATATTTTCAATCTATTATACATTTCTATATTACTCATTTGTATATATGTTTAGTAACCATGAGCATACACACAGATATATAAATTGAGAAAATTAATTGAATGTTATATACTTAAGAAGTATGGATAAGTTGTACCAAATTGTTGATGATGAAGAATAAATTATGAGTAGACTAGAGAAAACAACATATTCAAAATTAGAAGAATATTTTACTGTACCAAAGTATCAACCCGACCAACCCATATGAGTTTGGATTGAGTTGGGTTGTACTTTGATTTGAGTTGTTCAAATGTCTTCAACCTGATAAACTCAACTCATGAACACCCCTAGTTTGTACCTAACGTACATATCGAATATTATGAAGTTATAGCTTTAAAATAAATGCAATAATGACGTGTTCATATAATTAAGGGAGCGTTTTTGGTTTGACGAATGTTTTTGAGAGATTTAGATTTCGTGGTAGGATTTGGAATTGTAAGGGTGTGTTTTGATTTATAGAATCAATGAGATTTCAAGGGAATTAGAATGGTCAATTTCTTTGACGAAATTCCAATTTTTTTTGTTCGGTTCATGGATTCCCTAGAATTCCATGCATCAATGAATTCATCGTTCATCGTCATAAATGAATGAATTGAATTACATCCCTCGGCATCACTTGTAACCAACATCACCCACTCCCTTGCCCACCCCAACCGCCACAACCACCACGCCACTATTATCCACCATCACAGCTGCCACCCACCTTACCTCAACATGACCACACTACCACTATCACTGTATCGCCCGTCACCTCACTCACCCATCACCACGGTACTACTTTCGTTGTCACAACCGTCACCCACCTTGACTCACTCACTACCACGCCATTACTTTCGCCATCATAATCGTCGCCCTGCACCCACCCACCCTACTCGCACCCACCGCCACCCTACTCGCACCCACCGCCACCCACTCACACTTCCCCCTATCCTTGCCCCCCTCCCCACCTCTATAATCACCATGCCACTATTATTTTCGTTACAACCGCCACCCTCCACCACCACTCCCTGCACATTAGAGATGGCCAAAAACCGGTCCCGGGCCGGTCCCAATCGGTCCTTATCTTTCTCATAACCGGCCATAACCGGTCCCGGCGTAACCGGTCTCGGTCTCGGTCCCGATCCCATCCGAAAATGATAGGACCGGTCAAGTTACTTCATAACCGGTTATGGGCCGTCGGTCCCGGTCCCGGTCCCAACCGGTCATTGCATTAAAAAAATAAGATTTTTTTTTATTTTTTTAATGATATATATTTTGAATACATTATAAAATTTACAATTTGGTCACTCAAATACACTTTAAAAATGTGTTTTAATATAATTAAAATTACGTTTTCTTATAAAAATACATTATAAAATTATTTAAAAATACATTTATTTAATAAAATTATTTAAATTTTCGGGGCGGGCCGGGCCGGTCCATAGTCGGTCCCATAACCGGTCCCGGTCCCGGTCGGTCCCAGTCTCACGAAACTACCAAAAACCTCAACCGGTCCCGGTTTTCGGTCCCATAACCGGTCCTTACCGGTCCCGGTCCCGGGCCGGTCCTTTGTCGGTCCTGGTCCCGGGCCGGGCCGGGCCGATTTGGCCATCTCTACTGCACATGCATATTTTAATGCTTTTGCAAGGTTCCATTTTAAATTCTTGTCAGCCAAACAGACACTCAAAATTCATTTCAATTCCTTTGATGTATTCCACTTCCATCAAAACTACATTTCGTGAACCAAATGCTCCTTAAAGATTTGAAATCCATGGCTTATTTGGTTCGTAGAATTTGTAATGAAATTAAATTCCATTTTTAATAAATAATTTATGAAAATAAATTATAAAAATAATTAAATTCTTTGATTATAACCCAAACATGTCATGACCCCCGATAAGTCGCTTGGTTTAGTAGTTCAATTAATCAAAGACATTGACTTAAATATATCACCATTTTTTCCATTAAGAAATGTAGTTTTTCAATTAAATATAGTTTAAAAAATTACTAGAAGGGTATTCGCACAATGCAACGAGATAAATCTTGATTTTAATGTTTCGTTTTATATTTTGGGTTTATCAATATTATAATGTGATTTTATATGGTTTTGAGGAAAAAAATGTTTATATTTATAGATAAACATGGCTTATATAGCCAAATGAACCTTTTAATTTTCAAAAGAAACTCATATTTCTCTTATATACTCATTTTCCTCATTGACGTATCAATTTCTAATCAATATGGATACCCAAAATCCAACCACAATGCAAGAAATTTAAAATATTTGGTTTTAATGATGTCACCTTATTATTTTATAGCTTTCTTTTGTATTGATATATTGATTTTTTATATAGACAACTTTTTTGCAAATAGAGAGTTTATCAAAATGAACAAACCCCATGAGTTTAGAAGGTTAGCCAACATGAACCATTGATATGAGTTTATAGAATTAGCCAAGAGAACCCAACCCCGTGAGTTAGAATAAAGACACATCAACCTCTTCTTAAGTACCTACCATCAATTGTCGATCTTTCATTTCTTTATCACTGTGGGATACACAAACTCAACCTCAATGCAAGAAATATAAAATACTCAATCCTTAGGGTGACACATTATTTCTTGTGAATTTTACTTATATATAGAGAGAGCCCAATATATATAAAGATTTTTTTTTATAAAGATGACTTCTTTGCAAACAAAGGGTTGGCCAAAATGAACCAATCCCATGAGTTTAGAGGGTTAGCCAACATGAGTTAATGATATGAGGTTATAGAATCAATCAAGAGAATCAAACCCCATGAGTTAAAACAAAAAAACATCAACCTCATCTCATATACATACCATCAGTTGTCAATCTTTCATCTCTTTATCAATGTGGGATACACAAAACTCAATCTCTATGCAGAAAATATAGAATACTCAATTCTTAGGGTGTCACATCATTTCTTGTGGATCTTACTTTTATATATA
>NC_037533.1:16251323-16260813 GCF_001531365.2 Cynara cardunculus var. scolymus | reverse complement strand
TTTTTATATAATAAGATTTGTTTTGCAAAAGAGAGTCATCAAAATAAGTTAACTTTATGAGTTAAGCCTCTTGAGTTGATGCAATGAATTTCATTCTTTTTTATACACATCTATTTATTCCAATCTTCAATCTTTCATCAAAATGGGATATCTCAAACTCAACTACAATTCATCAACACTTCAATACTTAATTCTCATGATGTACCTAATTACCTCTTGGTTCTTCTTTTAATATATATATATATATATGTATAATATTTGTTTTGAAAAAATAGGGTCATCCAAATAGGATAACCTTATGACTCAAATCTCATGAGTTGACACAGTATAAAATTTGTTTTAAAAAGATAGGGTCATCCAAATAAAATAGCCTCATGAGTCGAAACAATGACTCTCATCTTTCATTCTTATACACACCTCGTTACTTCAATCTTTCAATTTCTTACCAATGTGGGATACCTCAAACTCAACCACAATTCATCAACACCTCGATACTCCATTCTCATGATGCCACCTCAATACTTTTGGTTCTTCTTTTAATATATATAGATATATAGATATAGATTTATGGGAAAAGAATCTTCTGAAAAGGTAATGGTTTTTGAAAGGAACAGGGAAAGAAGAGTATGCACCTTTGATTTTTTTTTTCTTTATTTTATTCCTGGATATCCAACTCATTATGCGAGCCAATTAATCTCAGGGCAACCAGTTGTTTTGCACATAGTCCGGAGTCACCGCATTTGAACCTCCGTGGCCACAAGGGGATTTTTGTTCCTCCTGGACCTCCTCCTGACACTTTTGACTTTTGGAGCCAATTTCAAACCAATCAGGCACCACCCTTATGGTTACCTTTGATTATTTTGTTGTCTATTATGGACTTTTGACCCTCCTTTGGTTAATCGTATAAGATATTGTTGGTTTAATCCACATATAGACTCATGGTTTTAAGCGTGTTTGATTAGATGAGAGATTCAGTCCCTAATAAGGTAACATTTGTTCCCTTCTCAACCAATATAAGAACTCACATGTCTTCTCAAATTAATATTTCTTGGCTATTATTACAGCTCAAAGGAAAAGTGATTCTCATTAAGCCAGGGATCATATCTTGAGGATAAGATATGATATAGAAAATCATATCTTGAAGATATGATATGATATGATATGATAGTAATTTTATACTTAGAATATATGATATGATACACACAACATGTACAAATTAAGATGTGATTTTATCCTTAACATGCCCCCATAAGACGGGTGGTCGATCTTGGACATCAGTGCTTCAAATTGAGAACGAGCTAAAGGTTTTGTGAGGGGATCAGCGAGTTGGTTCGTTCAAGAAGATCAATAATATATTTCTGTTGACTCGAGAATAATCCATGTAGAGATGGTAAAACCTCTACACCCAGAAAGTATGAAAGATTACCAAGGCCCTTGTGTGCAAATTTGTAGGCTACCTGATATATGAACTCCTCTTGGTCATGTGAGAACTATGTCATCCATGTAAATAATGAGATACATTGATTCCGACTATGAGGGATTGATGAATAGTGATGCATTTGATCAGCAACAGACCGTTTGAACCCATAAATTGCCTTTCGAAGCTTGCACACAAACTTGGGAAAGGTAGTATCATGGAACCCAGGAGGTTGGGCCATGAAAACTTGTTCTTGAAGATTGCCATTCAAGAAGGCATTATTAATGTCAAGATGCCACTTATTTGCCATAGCCAGACCAAGGGGAGTCCCTAGTGTGCTTGGTTTCACTACCGGCCTGAAGGTGTCTGTGTAATCAACACCCACACGTTGCTGAATTTTTTTTTTTGTTCGGTTCACGGTAATGCTCAATAGAACGGTCTCATTTGTACTTATTGCGAAACACCCATTTGCATCAAACCAAGTTTTGGCTTGGATCAGGTGGAACAAGATCTCATGCCCAAGTTTATGAAGAGCTTGTATCTCATCAAGCATAGCTTGCCAGCAGTCATGAACTCCGTGATTGATCTTGGACCTTTGGTTGTATCTTTGAACCGAGCCTTTAGTTGCTTGATGTGACCTCAAGAGGAGCTAGCAAAAGTTGTGGCAAGAGTGTCCCACAAGGCTTTAGAGGTGGTGGTGGGACAACCCAAAGGAACAACTGTCTGATCAAGGGTGCCTAAAGAAGACAATCTTGACGCAACCATGTTTCATATTCCAGGTTGGAACTTGATTGGTTTTCTTTGACGATGGTTGTGGCTAGAGGCAAATTTATGCCATTTAGAAACTTGAATAGGCCGAGACCAACAAGTGTGGCCTCTATTTGAAGCTTCCATGAGATATAGTTTGTCGAGGAAAGCTTGATGATGTTGGTGAGATTAACGACAATAAGGGGTTTCATTGGATTGATGTCATTGGGTATGGTGTTTGTCGCCATTGGGTAGATACATTGTAGGGAAAAAGGATCAAACACTCTGCTCTGATATCATATATTCATTGAACGAACGTCATGCCATTTAGAATGTTAAAGTTCTTTGCAATTTAGTCTCACAGAGACGTTTAGAACCAGGAGATGACAAATTGCATCAAAGAACAAAAGACAGAGGATGAGAACGAGAACGAGAGAAATATTTGAAGTGATGGAACACCCACTTGTGAGAGCAAGACAGGAACGCCCCCTTTCTTATCTACAAATACTGAACCCGACATGATTGATATTTTTAGCCTACTGTACATTCGGTTTTTGTTGTAAATGTAGTGATGTTTTGACATTTGTACTCAGATATGTAACGTACAACAATGAGTGTGGACGTATACGCCACAGGATATGTGAAGGAAGGTATAAATAGGAGAAGTATGTAAAGGTTAGTTGATTTTCGTTAAGTCTGGTAAGTTACCATTAGCACACATGTACAAATGGGAGAAGTACGTACACAAATTCATTCGGTAAGTGAAGAGATCATCTTTTTTTCAAAAAATATAAATATGTTTGTATCAATTTTAAAAGTAAAAATATATCATCTACTAGGGGTATTCAAAAAAATCATTGGACCGTTCAAACCGGCCAAATCAAGTTAAATCGGACAATTTTTTGATGGTTTGAGCAGTTTGACGGTTTGGTTTGTAAAAAAGCAAAACCGGGGGGTCCGATCCGATCTGGAGTCTTTTTTCGGCGGTATATATATATATATATATATTATTTAATTATTTATTTTAGTTATTAGCAAACCAACTTTTTTAACTTATGGATTATGGCTCAAATGTATCCTTAAACCCAACTTAAAACCTAACATCTAACATAATCAAAATGGATATTTAATCTAAAATTATAATTTATATATGTTTTTTTAAGTTTAATATTTAAAGTCCATTAAAGGCTCAAACCGTCTAAACCGGTCAGACCAAACCGTCTTTTCGTGGTCTGGTTTGACCGGTCTGGGCACTTGATGTCAAACCGTTCAGTTTGAAAATTTTATAAAACCGCCATTACGGTTTGATTTGTGGTCTGAGGGGTTAAACCGCCCAAACCGGAACGCGAACACCCCTATTATCAAATTATCTCAAAATAAATGTAACAATTTCCATTTTAGATTGTTACAAAGTAAATACAACATTCGTCCTAGAAAATGGGATTTTGGAGTTCCATATCACTGAAGTTAAAGATGAAACAAAGTGATCATACTGTAATAATTTGTACTAGCCAGATCAAGTTTTTGGACCAAAAGACCTAGCCCGGTTAAAACTGGTTGGACCCATCGGACTCCAATTAGTCATTAACTTTAACTCTAGAATCACTTAAAGACCAAGACAAGTTATAAGAGAACTAGAATCATCTTTATTCTTTAAATAGGACCTTCTAAGTACTGATTTGATGGTTGGACCTTTGGCAATCTCACGTGGACCGGACGGTCAAGATATTCTTTCTTTCCATTAGTGATAATATCTTACTTTTAATCAACTTATAAGATTCGAGTCTACCATCTATACTTTTTAATAATACAACAAAAGATAATATTACTAAAACCCACAATTCAAACATGTCTGTTTCAGTATTATTTTACATTTTTGCTTGACCCAGACGTCCATTTTATCTTCTTCTTTTTAAAGTACATAACATTTATATACGACAAATCCAACAAATAAACTCACACACACTCCTCATTTTTGGTGAGGTTTGAACACCTGACCTCCTAAGAAGCCAAATGCTACGATACGACTAGGCCAAAGACCCTTTGGTCGCTCATTTTATCTTTTTGAGGTACATGAGATCATATTAGTCTGATGAATATTTTATCAGATAAAATTAAAAAGATTAATTAACAATAAAATAAATTAAATGATTCATAAGTCACATAAGTTATATTCAAATGTTTATAACGTATTCTTAATTCCAAATTACTTGAGTAAATATCTGGAGAAAAAGTTGATCATCAACAACCTCAATCAGTTTCATACGAAACATGTTTCAAAAGATACCAGTGTGAGTGATATTTTATGGCTCACGTAACGTCCAAAGCTAACGAGGGACCTGAAATCAAACCGATGACGTGTTTTGTATTTAGGATATTTGGCATTGCTTATTGAAAACAACTTATGATTTTCTACAAAAGTCCTTATCAACCTATTATAAGTTAGAAGAGTTTAACTTTTTTAAAAACTCTTTCTTACCGGTTTGGCACCGGTATAAGCTGTTTATCCAAACACTCAAAAGTGCTTGTTATCGGTGTCATATCAAAATAAGTCAACAAGTTATTTTTATAAGCAATCTCAAACATTAAGTTATTTTTATAAGCAATCTCAAACACCCCAGACAGTATTTTCAGTTTTTTTAAGGAGCTCATTAATATTAATATTTAATATATTAAAAAAATCTATATCCACCAATAATGCCACGTACATGGAGTTGAGGATACCTATTACCTAGCAGCAAAAAGATAATGCAAAGAAAGTCGATGACTCACGATACTTGAGTCCACGTCACAACCATCGAATTTTGTATTGTGGTCCAATCCTTTTTATCTTGTCTATGTGTACACTAATTTGGCTAATTCCCTTTAATATTAACTCCAAATTTATTCTGATAAAACTTGATTATCAGCAACATCGATCGATCCATACGAATCTGTCTCAGTGTTATTATTTAACGGCTAATCTAAAACGGGGTCTACGAGTTAAGGTGAAAAGTATAAGAAGAGATTTCCACTTTTTGTATACATATTATGATGAGATGCATCGAAGTATCAAGAAATATTCATGGGTAAATTTGAGATTAAAGATGATTAAGGATCCAGATCTTTTCTTACGTGTGAGATCATTCACCCTAAAAATGAACCCACCTGTCTATATTTAGTCAAAATCAACTAGATTACACCCTAGAGGCATTAACTCCAAATTTATAATGTATTTATCTATTTTAACAATTTGATAGGTCAAAGTAGATACAAAATAGAAATCTTAAAACTCTCCCACACTAATTGAGAAAGAAATATTGGTTACATTAAGGGCAATTTACCTAAACACTTATCCGATAAATACTTACCAGTAAAATTTAATATTATCACTTACTTACCAGACAATATTTTATTCACTAAAACGCATCGTATGCAACAATTTATCCCGGTAAGCGCTAACCATGGTAAGAGTCCTCATCCTCACTTACCGGGTAAGACTCTCAATTCTTATCTTCGCTCTTACCGGGTAAGATTCTTAATCATTGTCATATTCATCCGGTAAAGTAAAATGACTTGGTAAGCGCTTACCGGGTAACCGTTTGGTAAACGGCACCTAAATTAAAACAAAACCAAGTTTTTTAATTACATTTTGACCTATGCTTTATTGACCAATAGTTATGCTAGAATCTTGCCTAGTTATATTTTGATTATTTCTCTTTTATATACGTTCGTTCTCTCCTCAAACGATTCGTTTAAGATTAATACGAAATTCTGCATATTCGTACATGTATCAGACTCAAGTTAACTCCAAGGACTAGGCATTCTGGACAATCTATCTTCATCTATTCCCCTCTCGACACTCTGGGACAATCTTGGACCGTGTAACCTCCGTCGGAGGGGTGTTGTTAAAGCCCTACATCACCTAGACTTGAAATATTTCTCTTCTATGTATGTTTAGGCATGGTGATTCACCTCGGCCCATAGGGGAACCCGGTTCACTCGCCCTGTTTAGTGTCGGGATTCCTCATAAAAACAGGTACCGGTCCAGGACCAAGATCCCCGACAAGTTGAAAACCAGGGTCGGGTAATGTATTCCCCAATGGCCCAACCTGCCTTGTCTACGTGTGTGTGTGTGTGTGTATATATATATATATAATAAAATTATATATATTTTTAATACGTATTTTTGAACCATTTATTGTGAACCGGAGATTGACAGGTGGTGGACGGGGGTTAGGCCCAACAAAAACCAAGCAGGGGATTCGATTCCCTGTACCTTCCGAGGATGAGACAGTGGAACCTGTTGTCATGCATATGTTGGAACCTCTGTTATTTTTTTAAATGACTCTTTAGAAGATTAATATGAGGTTTCAGATTCTTTTAACGAGTTATTATATAGTTTAAAGAGACATTTTGTTGTTTAAATACGTAATCATTAACGATTAACAAATGTTAAACGTTGATTAAGAAAAAGAAAGGGGCAAATTAGGTGTTTCTTAATGTTCTAATTAGTGCCTAATTTATGTACTTAATTAAATCCACCTATGGCCGACCATGTTCCCCTTATGCTCTATCTATGGTCCACATCTCTCCACTATCTTCTAATCGGACGGTCCATACCCCGCCACTAGAAATGACCACTTATCGACAAATAACGGCCAGTATTCTACCACGTGGCAGTAAAGATGGCGTTCTTATACCATTTGATCCGACGGTATTCTGCATTCCCATTCCCTCCGACTAAACATCCTTCTCTTCTCCCTTCTTGCTGGAATGTATGATTCCGATCACCGGATTTCTGACTTGATCGTCGTTTCACTCTCGACGATTGCTTAGATACATCGATTCATCTCTTCTTTCTACGAATTCTAGTTGTGTTGATCGGAGGTGATTTTGTTATTATACGATATAATTTGAAATTTATGGATGATCGATGCTTGTGATCGAACAGTTACCAAATATTTTGGTAGATTTGTTGTATTCAAGCAAAATTCAGCTGCGAAGTGAGAAGTTGTTTTGTTTTATAGATTTTTGATCCACGAGCATAAAGTCAAAACCCTAAAACTTGAAACTTACCGAACGGAATTGATGGCGGATTCAGATAATGAATCTGGAGGAGGTCACAACGGCGATCACTCCCTTCGGGAGCAAGATAGGTTTCTTCCGATAGCAAACGTGAGCAGAATCATGAAGAAAGCGTTGCCGGCGAACGCAAAGATCTCGAAAGACGCTAAGGAGACGGTACAAGAGTGTGTATCGGAGTTCATCAGCTTCATCACCGGCGAAGCTTCCGATAAGTGTCAGAGAGAAAAGCGAAAGACGATCAATGGAGACGACTTGCTATGGGCCATGACGACGTTAGGGTTTGAGGACTACGTTGAGCCGTTGAAGGTTTACTTACAGAGATTTAGAGATATGGAGGGAGAGAAGACGGCGCTCGCCGGACGGCAGGGCAGCGAGAAGGAAGGCGGCGGCGCACCAACCGCCAGTGGTGGTGGCGGCGGGAATGGCAGTGTTGTAAATATGGGGAATAATGGAGGGGGATTTCATGAGAATAATGGAGGAGGAATGTATGGAACGATGATGGGGCACCATCATCAAGGAGGACACGTATATGGATCGGGTGGTTATTACCGGATGGGTTCGAACCCATCTAGTAAAATCGGTTCTGTTTATCCAGGATCCGGCCCTTTAAACGGAAGGTCAAGATAGATCTTGACCTTCTAGTATGCATATATATAAGGTTGGGTATGAGACAAGACTGTTTTCGTAAGACACGTTTTTAGACGTGAAACATTCACAACAAAAACACTGTGAATGTTATCTTCACAGTGTTTTGCTATGAAGTTTTAAGTGTAGAAAACATGTCTCATAGTCTTGTCTCACATGATACCAAATCTATGTTATATATATGACAAAATACCGTGTAAAAGATAACTATATTCCTAAATTATAGATAATGGAATGTATATCACTATTTAATCATTTAGGTCCGTTTTGATTTTGCTTTTGAGCATTTCCAATTTCATTGATGTGGGCATTAGAATGAGATTTGGTTGGTATAGTTTCCATTGGTTTATTTAATTTTAAATGAAATTTTTATCTCTTTTAATGTATTATAAGCTCTTTTTCTTAACAAATTATGATATTTGTTAAATAATATGTATAAGAAATTTTGATTTTGTATATATTTTATGTTGTTTTGGGCTTATATACTGTAAATACAACAAATGAAATTACAATATATCTTCATCTTTTATAAGGTTTGAACCTCTAACCTTCTATGAAAGCAACGACTATGATATCACTAGACCAAAGGTTATTTGGTGTTGTTTTGGGTCTTCTTGGTCTTTCTAAAGTGTAAGGTCAAAACAGATATGGATCTTCGATTAGATGGTAGTCGATAAAAGTTCTAGTTATGAAAGATTGTATATTTTCACGTTCATTCAGTGGTAACATTAACTAATACCCAGTTGATGGAAAAAGCCAGTTAGATGATAATGCATTGATGCTCATCAACAACTAACTCTTCAGATGCATCATTTACAAGTGTTTGCAAACACCAATACATACTCAACGTTCATCATTTAAAAATATTATCCTTAGTATCGACTCTCGTAAATTTTGTTTTTGTTGTACTTGTTATTTTTGTGAACTGATGTTTTTATATCTTAAAATAGTGGTAAGATCTACATACATCATATCTTTAAATCTTATCTCAAATGTAACTTTTTACAATAAAAAAATAAGGATACTGCTATATGCAACTTTTTATGAAGTTAAATTTTGTTTTAGGTGGTGAATTTTGCAAGAAAGGTTTATGTGAGTAGTTCTTACTTTTAAATGAAAGTAGGGATTGTTTATTTAGAAATTAAGAATCAAAAGAAGTCAGTTATTATTTTGAACAAGCCTAAATATTCATGAATATAATTTATTAAGAATATCATTTATTTTTAATTATTCACGTTTATGATGAATATCCATCACAATATCCATCATGAATAATCGATTTTCACAGTTCCCATATAAACCTACCCCTTATATACATAGACGAAAGATCGTGTGAGAATAGAGGTTAAGATGAAAAATGTAAAAAGAGATTTGCACCGTTGATTACTTTTGATCCCAAAAACAACTAATCAATTACGTTTAGAAGAAAATTGATCTAATGTTTCTAGTTAATGTTGATCTAGTGGTTCTTTTTAATTAGTATTGATTCAATGATGGAGATATATATATATATATATATATATATATATATATATATAGGGGAACGATCAAATGAAAACCACTCAATTTGTAAAAACCATAAAAACCTCATTCCACCAATCATAACTTTTCATT
>NC_037533.1:16243111-16251318 GCF_001531365.2 Cynara cardunculus var. scolymus | reverse complement strand
GGTTGATTAATCATTTTTATTATGGATGATGTTAATCATGAATATTATCATCTTCATTATTTTAATTTTAGAAAAAATACATAAAACAATTTTATTAAAATTTCATTAAGTAATATATGAAACAATTTCATAACCATATATGAAACAAATTCATCAAAAAAAAGTATTATATGAAACAATTTCACAAGATTAAATAATTTCATGAAAAAATTTCATACGATTAAATAATGAAATCGACGGATGAGAGTAGTTTTTACGTTTTTTACAAATTAGAATGATTTTCATTTTATCGCTCCTCTCTCTCTCTCTCTCTCTCTCTCTCTATATATATATATATATATATATATGCCAAAAAAATGTTACCTTTACCGATAGACCACAAGGCGTGGGATAAAACAAAGTCCAGCTGAGAGAGAGAGAGAGAGAGAAGGGGGACATTTCAAATGCAACACCTTACATTTGTACAACCAATGCAATCTAATCAATTGAAATATTTATAAAAATGATGAAAGTTCCTTTATTATGATTTGAATATTTATGAAAAATGACTAGGGTTCATTAATTATGATCAATACTTTATTTTAAAAAACAATCAAAACTTTTATGAAATTACATATTCATCAAATTAAATTGACGGTTGAGATTGAGTTGTATTGGTTGTACAAATGTAAATGGTTGCATAATAATAACTCACACGCACACACATAAAGAGAGGTTCAGAGGAAACCTCAAAAAAAATGAAAAATTGATAAACATCTTAATAACTATTCATCTGGACGATATGCACATGTATATACTAGTAATCGAAGATGTTTTTTGGTTTTTCTGCACATATGGATAACACCAGACTAATTGCTTAAAATTATTACTATGCATTTGTGCATACCATTAATATAAACTGGTACTAAGATGTTCCTCAATTTTTCATTTTTTACGGTTTTTCCTGAGCCTGACTTTATAGGGAGAGATCTTTGAGTTGTGGTTTTCGAAAGTTACAGGCCTTAGAATATGTTTATTTTGACCAAGGTGTGAATCAAGAAATGTGATGGTATTTAGCACCAAGACAGGTTAGGGTTGTGTTTGCAGGAAGTGGAGTTGGGAGACATGGAATCTATAAATGTTTTGACCAATGGCTGAGACTAAATGTTCTATCCATACTCGGTGGCTCACACCCCTCACTCTTATATTCTAAAACTAACACTACAAAAAAAACATCAAGTTCCTATGTCACTAATCATTTCTTGAGCCATAATCAAACAAAAAAGATTAGACATATGAACAACATGTAAACCATATGAACATCTTATGTATATTCATGAGCCAACTTTGCTGTATGTACATGAACACCTATGAACCAAGGCATCTAGGGCTGTGTGTTTTCATATATGTTCACATGTTTTCACATGTTCTCTGTGTGTGTGTATGTATTCATATGAACATCTAGTGACTTGAATATACATGAACACTTATGAATCACGACATCTAAGGCTGTGTGATTTCTGATGTGTTCATATGTCAAAGGTGAGAATTGTCGATTAAAACAAATGTGAATTATAGAACATGAACACGTGTGAAACCCCAATGTCAATATTGCATCATGATCAATTGTGATATTTTCAAATTTGTAACTCCCAATTAATTATTTGGGAGTTACATAAAATGACAAATTACTTAAATACCCATGTATTTAATATATGAGTTACATTTGAACCAAAGGAAAAGATGGAATATAATTGGTTAAGCTTGATTAACATAGTTAACACAAAAAAATTGGTTAGTATTTGAACCAAGCTCTCTCTCTCTCTCTCTCTCTCTCTCTCTATATATATATATATATATATATATTAACACAGTATTGAAAATATAGTACAACATAAATTTGTTTTTTATGAGTTCAAATGAGTATAAAAACATCTAGAGGTTGTTTCACCAAACAGTAACCGGGTAAGTGTTTACAAGGCCACTTACCTTACAGGGTGAGCATGGCAAGAACCCAAAATCTTATCTCGTAAGAGGCCTAGCAAGAACCACTAAACTTACCCAGTTAGCATTTACCTGGTAAGAGATGTTTAACAACAATCCATTTTTTATGGCTAAGAATGTTACCTAATAAGGTGAGTGAGGGGGCTGTGTGGTTGGTTTTTTATAAAACTGTCAGGGTGGATTAATCTATCGGCATTGATGGGGAAGATTTTTGTTTGATAAAAAATTTTCATAGATGGAAGGAGCATTTCTTTTTGTTCGGACGGGCAGGTTTGAAAAAAAAACTTGGTTTTTTGCATAAAGCTCCTCCCCTAAAAGCATACTGAATAAGCCACTTTCTATATCATTAAGTCATTACCAAACAATCATGTATAGTTGAATAAATAAGTTGCGAGTCTCATTAAACTGCTAACAAACATGCCATGAGGGTAGTGAATCTTGCCGTAAACACTTAACCTGTTAAGCGTTTAGTAAACAACCACTTAGTTAAGGTGGGACGATTAGGAGTGGAACAAAAAGATGAGGGGTACTATAGAAGCCAAAGGCACTGCAGACATGAGGGTATACACAGGGAAACATATTATAGAACAAAGTTCACAAACGAAACAAAATGAAATGAACCCAATACATCCCACCTGGTGATGGGGTTTATGGAGCGTAAGATGTACACAGACCTCACCTCTACCTCAAGAAGCAGAGTGGCTATTTCCGCAAGGAACGCATATAAGTTAAACAAAGACCCAAAATTATCATCAAAAGATCCATAAGAAAAACAAAAGACATGGATGCCTACAATTTGGACTCATGTATACATACCAAGCATCGAAACCGTGGTCATGCTTAAGCGGTTCCACGGTTCTACTTCTATTTCTACGGGGTTTCTAGTTGAACACAAACTGCTTTTATGTCACCAACTAACAAAAAATTACAAATAGTTAGGAGAGATAAAACACTACATGGTGGCATAATAAATGAAAGGGATTAGCAAGAAATACCGATTGTGCGTTCATTCTTACGCCTTTTTGACCGATGCTTCTTTTTCGGTTTTCTCAGGTTCGCCTTCATCCTCGTCATCTGCTTCATCGGCTAATTTCGTAAGTTCGTCCTGGATCATGAACTTTATGGACGGCTTTCTTGATATGAGGTCCGCATTGAATCTCTTAACTGAAAATTTTCAAGTATTGACAGTAGATATTCCCAATGAGCATGGTCATACAAAATTCTGATCTAACAAACAGACAATCGAATACTTCGGGTGCATTTGGTACGTGGAGACAAGACTGAACAGGATTGGACAGTACTAGATTGGACGAGCGTGAGTGAGATATGCAGGTGAAAGAATTGTGGATGGTTTTAGGGTTTTAATTTGACATGGATAATTTAATAATTTACCAATCTTGTTTCATCTCTCCCAATAATTGTTCCAGCTATTTTAGTACGGCAGAAAAAATGCAGTTTTGTCTCATTTAGATCATGTATTGTCCCAGTCTAATGTCACACCTGGGACAACAAGTTATTGTATTCTCTTGTCCCGTCCTGTTCTGTCTACCAAACGCACTCTTACGTTATGTTCTCGAATTTTGGAAGGAAAGAAAAAAAAGAAAGGGGAAAAAAGAAAGAAATTTTTTTTATTTGTGTTCTTGAGTGAAGGGAAGGAAAGAAAAATAAATTTTTATGTTCTTGACTGGTAGAGAAAGGAAAGAAAATGTGTCATTTTTAGAAATATACCCTTCTTTATTTTATAGTTGAATGTAATTAGGGTTGGGTTCCGATGAGAAGGGAAGTTATTGTGAGAAGCGTATGAAAAGATCTCCACCCTTGGATCAATTATAATTGAATGTCAACACTAATGAGGTGCACCAAGATGCACGAGATCAATTCCCTGCTAAAACACAATTCATGGATGAGCATGAGATTAAAAGTGATCAAGGGTTCAATTCTCTTCTTACGCTTTCTCATAATGACTTCCCTTCTCACGCAATCCTTCGCCATGTAATTAATGGGTGTGTAATTTTATAAACATTTTTAGTTTTTATAAGTTCTTTCCTTCCCTTTACCTTCCTTTCCTTCGTAAAAGAAAACGTGAGAACACAACATTAAAGACAAAAAAATACTTAAATCAGAAGAACTAACAAGTTCAAGACCGAAGAAAGAACCAAGAAACGGCTTTATGCAAATAAAAAAGGTTTCCACATAACACTAGGTTATCATATACTAAACCAAAACACATCACCATGATGTTCATAATGGGGAATGGATAATGCTTACCCAGCTGTCTGAAAATGTCGGTAAAGGTTGCCTGCAAAATAGAGAAAAAAGATGAAACAGTGTCAGTGCTCGAGAACAAGCTAATAATCCAGTTCTTACCAAACCAAATGAGCCGGGTATATCCCACCTGGAGGTGAGGTCCAGGAGGAGATGTACGCAGACCTCTACTCGAAAGAGTATAAAAGGGTCATTGGCTCAGCAGTACCCGAGTTACCGGCAGGGTCCAGCCTCCCAAGAGGTGAAGGGTTCAAATCTCACCATGAGGAGTGCAGGTGAGTATTTTCCATATATAAATATTATATACTTCAAAAAATAGTATAGTGGTTGTTTCCGTGAACTCCCGAGCCAGTGAAAATGTGGAAGGGAGAAACATAAATGCTAAAGTTGGAAAAGCTAGATATGAGTAAATAAACAATAACAATAGAAAACAACAAGGGTGGTGCCTGATTGCTTTGAGCTTGGCTCCAAAGGTCAAAAGTACCAGGAGGTCCCAGGTTCAAATCCAAAGAGGAATAAAATTTTCGTTGTGGCCACGGAGGTTCAAATGCGGTGACTCCGGGCTATCTGCAAAGCAGATGGTCACCCTGGGATTAATCGGCTCGCATAACGGGTTGGATATCCAGGTTAATTTATAAAAAAAACAATAACAATAGAAATAGAAATAAAGAAAGACAGATGCTAAATTTTGAGAAACTAGATCTAAGTAAGCAACAACAATATAAATAACAGCATGTACAAGAAAAAACATAACCAAGGTATGGTAACTAACATGCCCCTAGAATAATAGGCATGTTGCCAGTCAACTTGGATATCTATTTGTTGCTAAGGAAATCAATGCAAGAGACTCGTGAACTTGGAGTTCAGAAAAAGAATCAATAGCTGACTTACTTTATGGCCAAAGAAATACAAGGACAGACTAAAAGCATGCCTTGTAAAAGTCCACTCGAACAGCAAAAGACTACGGGGCTGTTTGGTTGGCTTTTCATTGAGTCCTGTATAGATAAAGTTGTCTGTGTGGATTAATCTATCTGTATAGGTTGAGAAGGTTTTTATTTGAGAGGGTTTTCTAATACATGGGAAAGCATGTCTTTTAATTCGGAGGGCCAGGTTTGGAAAAAAATTGGTTTTTTGCATAAAGTTACCCCCTAGAAGCTTACTGAATAAGCCACTTTCTATTTTATTAAGCCACTAGCAAACAGTCAAGTATAGCTGACTGCATAAGCTACTAGTGCTATTAAGCTGCTAACAAACAGAGACTAAGTGCGCCCCCACAAGCAAATCATGGAAAAAGACCAATCAATAGGCACCACAGCCAATCTTGTTTAACTTCAACAACTAAAAGGAGTAGTAACAAATTCTCACCGTATTGAAATCAACTTCTTTAAGGATCTCACATATTGCAGTTTTGAGTTCATCATCGCTAGGCTTCTGCTTTTCTTCTTTAGGTTTCTCCTTGTCTTTCAGAGCCTTTTTACCTTTTATACAAGTCACCAGTATATATTAACTTCTTTGAAATAACGCAGATCAAATACTCCCTCCGTCCCAAAATAAGTAACGACATTCTATTTTAGTTTGTCCCAAAATAAGTATGCACTTTCAAAAGTAAGTGACAACCTTCCGATTCTGCACTAAAATTAAGAGTAAAAATGTCATTTGGTTAACTAAAAAGGCACACAATTTTAGGATTGTGTAATCATTAACTTTTTTGTTAACCAAATGACATTGTTACCCTTGACATTATGAGATAGATAAATTCATTACTCAACTGATATTAAGGGTAAAAATGTCATTTGGTTAACTAAAAAGCTAATAATTACACAATCCTAAAACTGTGTATCTTTTTCATTGTGAACATTTATTTTGGGACAACCATGGGAGTATCAGACAGTATGCCTTAAAGAAAAAATCCATCAAATTAAAACAAAGGCAAAACTCCTCACCAGTTTTCTCTTTTGAAGCAGACTTCTTGGGAGTTGAAGGCTTCTCATCGACCACATGATTTTTCTTCTTCCTTGAAAAGGTCTTCGGGGTGGGTACACTTTCATCCTTGGATTTGGAATGACTTGTAGAAGATTCAACCGGTGTTTTCTTTTGAGGAGGAGTAGACTTCTTAGGTGTTGCTTCCTTCTTTGATTTACTTTTTGGAGCTGATTCCCTCTTGGAAGAAGGTTTTTCAGAAACTCGTTTGCGCTTGTTACTGTTTTTCCCAGATTCAGGTTCAGACACATGTTCTTCTTCACTTTCAGTATGCTCAGATTTCTCGCTCTCAGATTTCTCTGGGCCACCATTCACATTCTGATGTTCATTATTTTCTTCCTCTTCCACTTCCTCTTCTTCCGAGTCTTTCATCTCAGAAGTACTCTTCTTATGTTCTTCAGATGCACTTCTACTTTTCTGTTTCTGCACAAACAAACACCAGATGGATAGAGCATGCCATTAGACAGACTTGGGTATAAACTGTTAAGGGAAAACCCATGTCATTCTGGTAACTTTTGACCTTCAACATATACTTCCTCCATCCAAGAAAATAAGTGTATACATTTCTATTTTAGTTTGTCCCAAAATAAGTGTCCATTTTTAAAAAAGTGTCTACCTTCCAATTCTACGCTTATTTATAAGACGGAGAAATTTGTTACGCCCTCTATTATTTAGGGTGAAACTGTCATTTAATTTACTTCCTGTGTCATCCAACATTTGCATTTACGCTGTGTTCTCGAACCCTCTTTTACGAAGGAAAGGGGAGGAAAGTAGAAAAAACTCGTGTTCTCGAAACTATTTTAGGAGAGAGGAAAGGAAACAGAAGGAAATAATGATAAGTTTCCTTCCAAATGTGGGAGGAAAGGGAAGGAAAGGAAAGGAAAGAAATTAAAGCCCTTCAAAAAGATGATTAAAATTACAAAACTATCCAACCTTTCATTATAAAGGATAAATTTTTTAAGGGTACATTTGTAAAAATTACATATTTCCTTTCGTTTCTCAATTGTTCAAGAACATGAAAAATTATTTTCTTTCTTTTCCTTCCCTTCCTTTTCTTTCCTTTCGGGTATGTTCCGTATGCAGACTGGGCGAGACGAGATAGGACAAAGAAAAATAGTCCCATGTTAGGTATGCCTTGGAACAAAAATGAGATAGGACAACATGGGACAAAAATGAGATTTCATGGGACAAAACTTAAAAAGTTTGTTCCACCAAAATAGGTGGAACAACATGGCACTAATAACAAGATCACAAAACTACCCTTTTTTACTCATCTGATTACAAACCTAATTTGTGGTACGCCTCCACATACTTCATCGCTTCCATCCAACTCGTCTTCTTCCTTCCTAATTATCATCGACTTCTTCCATCGACTTCATCTCGATTCATCCAGGTACGGTTTTGATGGTTTTGGTTTCTGTTTTCAATTCATCTCATCTTCTAGTTTCAATTTTCATGTGTTTTCTATTTTCGATTCTTCATCGACTATGTATCTTCCATGGTTTTCGATTAGGTTTTTGTATTTTATATATTTCCTTCTCCATATTCTAGCCACTGTATTGATTAGGTTTCCATGGTTTTCGAGTAGGTTTCTATATTTCGTCAATTTTGTCCTCCATATTCTAGCTACTTCATTGATTTACTACCTAATAATGGTTACTGTGTTGGGCTATATTGTGTTTGATTTACTACCTACGGCCTAATGCTTACTACCTACTGTATTGTATTGATTTACTACCTAATAATGGTTACTATGTTTGTTTTCTAATTCGATCCTCGTAATGTGTTTGTTTTTTTTATTCCATTCTATTGTGTTTGTTTGTTTTATGTTTCATCTTTTGAATATATTGCTATTGTGTATTTTGACTATTGTTTGTTACTTTGTGATAGAGAGTAGAAATAGCAATTTGGAATTAACACAGAAAAATACTATGGAAGGAGGTTATTAGATTGAAATTGGAATGAAAAGAGAAGAACAA
>NC_037533.1:16238052-16242961 GCF_001531365.2 Cynara cardunculus var. scolymus | reverse complement strand
TTCTCTCCTCTAACCGACTTACCACTTTCCGATTGTCCCTTTTTAGCCCTCCTTTTATAAACTTTTAACATTTTATCCCCTTGAACTAATTTATCCCGATCCTTATCATTACTCCCCTCTTCCAAACAAATCTTGTCCTCAAGATTTAAATCAGGAAATTGATTTTGAATAACCACCGCATCCTCCCATGTGGCTTCGTCGGTCGGACGACCCTTCCATTTAATAAGCCATTGTAAGATTGACTCGTGTTGCACCAAAACGGTACGTTCCGCCATCACCAAATCTGGAACAGCCACATCCTCGACTGTTAACTCCAATTCGGGGGGTAAGATTGATTCCACTTTACTCGGAGACACCGCCCTTTTAAGTAACGACGCATGAAAGATGGGATGAATCCGTGATTCTGGCGGAAGTTGAACTTTATAAGCCACCGGCCCGATGCGCTCTAACACCTGAAAAGGTCCAAAGAAACGTGCTGCCAACTTTTGATGGATTCGGTGGACTACTGTCATCTGTCGATATGGCTTAAGTTTAACATATACCCATTCCCCCACTTCAAAACTAACATCTTTCCTCTTCTTATACGCTTGCTCCTTCATCAATGACTGGGAATGAATTAAATGAGCTTGAAGTTGCTTGAGAGCTTCATCCCGATCCCGAAGTTCTTGCCCAACAGCCTCCACCCGTACTTCTCCCGGAAAAAACTGTAATACAGATGGTGGTTTCCTTCCATACACAATTTCAAACGGTGACTTTCCCGTTGACACATGGAAAGAAGAATTATACCAAAATTCTGCCCACGGAACCCAAGAAGCCCAATTTCGCGGCTGGTCAGTTGCAAAGCACCGCAGGTATGATTCCAAGCAACGATTGATGACCTCAGTCTGCCCGTCAGATTCAGGGTGATAAGCCGAACTCATGTGTAATTTCGTTCCTTGTAACCGAAAAATTTCTTGCCAAAAATGGCTTAAGAAAAGAGGATCTCTATCACTTACAATTGACTTCGGATTCCATGATGTCGGATAACCTCCCGAACAAAGATTTCAGCCACCGAACGAGCTGAGTAAGGATGCTTTAACAGAATGAAATGGCTATACTTAGAAAGCCGGTCAACCACCACCAAAATAGCGTCATATCCCTTGGACTTCGGCAGACCCAAAATAAAGTCCATGGACAGATGCTCCCAGATCGCTTCTGGAATGTTTAGAGGCTGTAACAGCCCACCCAGAACGGTGGAGCTAGCTTTACACCGTTGACACACGTCACAGGCACGCACGAATTGTTGAACTCGAGAAACCATGCCCGACCAATAAAGATTGGCAGCCAATCTCCGATACGTACGCAAGTACCCGGAATGCCCTCCCGAAGCCGTAACGTGGAATTCTGCTAATAAAACCGGAATAAACTTCGATGTTCGAGGAATTACCAATCGACCTTTGTAATAGAGAACGCCCTGTTTTACTTCATAACACGGAAAATCAGTCGGTTGACGAACCCATCCTTGAACGATTTTTTGCAAGTCCACGTCAGCCTTTGCTTCTTCAATTAACCGAGACCCTTGGACCCAAATTGGAGCGGAAACCAAGTGCCACAATTCTCCTTCATCATTTCTGCGAGATAGCGCATCAGCCACTCTCTTTTCTTTGCCCGGTTTGTAACAGATTTCGAAATTGTATCCCAACAATTTTGCAATCCAATTTTGTTGACCTGGGTTGGAAATTCTTTGYTGCAGCAAAAATTTCAAACTTTTTTGATCTGTATACACAACAAAGCGTGTGCCTAACAGATATGCCCTCCAATGTTGCACGGCTAAAACCAACGCCATAATCTCTCGTTCATACGCGGATTTGTTCAAGTTCTGCTCACTAAGAGCTTTACTGAAAAATGCAATTGGTTTCTGTTGTTGCATTAGGACAACACCCAATCCTCTACCCGACGCGTCGCATTCAACCACAAATGGCAAACTAAAATCAGGCAAAACTAGCACCGGGGCAGATACAATAGCCTGTTTTAGCTGTTCAATGGTTGACTGTGCATCCTCATTCCATCGAAAAACATCTTTCTTAGTCAGCTCCGTCAAAGGTTTTGCGATACTCCCGTAATTACGAATAAACTTACGGTAATATCCCGTGAGGCCTAAAAATCCTCTTAAACCTTTAATCTTCTTAGGCGGTGGCCAATCAAGAATAGCCCCGATTTTATCTGGATCCATGGTCACTCCGACACCCGAGATAATATGGCCCAAATAATTGACGGACTTTTGACCGAACGAACACTTTTTTAAGTTGACAACAAACTGATTGGACCGCAGAATTTGTAACACTTGGGCCAAATCATGGAGATGCTGAGACCATGAAGCACTGTATACCAAGATATCATCAAAAAAACCACCACCAATTTGCGAAGAATGGGTCTGAATATGTCGTTCATTACCGCTTGAAACGTTGCCGGAGCATTGGATAAGCCGAATGGCATCACCAAGTACTCATAATGCCCGTCATGTGTTCGAAAAGCCGTTTTCTCGATGCTATCGGCCTTCATTCTGATMTGATTATATCCAGATTTTAAATCGAGCTTAGAAAAAAACTGAGCCCCTTTTAACTCGTCCAACAATTCCTCGACGACTGGAATAGGAAACTTATCCGGAATAGTAGCTTTATTAAGAGCCCGGTAATCCACACACATACGCCATGAATTATCTTTTTTTCTCACCAAAATGACAGGGCTCGAGAAGGCACTTTTGCTGGGTCGAATCATTCCCACATCTAACAGCTCCCTTACCTGTTTTTCTATTTCCTCTTTCTGCATATGTGGATATCGGTAAGGTCTCACACAAACGGGTTCATTGGGTGCCCTTAAGGTAATGCCATGATCATGATTACGGCTCGGAGGTAAACCCTTCAGATCAGCAAAAACAGCTTTGAATCGTCCAAAAACCTCTTGAAGAGCTCGAGTTTGTGAATCTGTTAGACACTGTGCTGCACTCGATTTTCCAAAACTGTTTTGTGCTAGATTTAAGACACCCGAATATTCATCGCTAGACAACCAACTATGTAAAGAAGAATGTGCAGTAAGATGCCCGGGCGTTCCTTGAAGACCAATGGAAACTCCATGATGTATAAAGCGCATGGATTGATTTTCCCAATTATGCACAACATCTCCTAACGTCTTAAGCCACTCCATACCCAAAATCACATCCAAATGTCCCATGTCGAATAACAACACGTTGACAGTGAATTCACAAGAGCCAACCATTACCTTAAGGTTTGAACACATTTGAGTAACCAACACTTGATGCCCATCCCCGAGTTGAATACGGACGCCAGGAATAACCAAAATTGGAAGACCCAAAGCCAAAACCAATTTTTGGGATATAAAATTGTGAGTCGCTCCACTGTCGATCAGAATTACTAAAGGAATACCCGAAATGGAGCCTTCAAATTTAAGAGTCTTACCACCCGAATTGGCTGCCGAAAAAGTGCCTAAGAGCTCCAAAGAATTGCAACTTCCGGTGGGAATGTTATCGTTCTCCAAAGCCTCCCGATCCTCRTAAGTTTCCAMGTTGCGAAGTGCTCCGTCTTCCTCTTGCAATTCATCATCCCCCAGCAGTAAAATACAAAGTTTTCCGTCAGGACATTTGTGACCAGGCCCAAACTGCTGCCCACATCGAAAACATAAACCCTTCTTCCGTCGCTCGTCCCACTCAGAACGTGTGAGAGAGCGAACCCCACGATTTCGATTAAACAGATTCGCAAAATCTGTCGAAGCACTAGCTGAAGAACAATAATTAGGAAAGGATTTTTTAGGATCAACTTGTGAAATTGGTGGTTTAGAAGTTGTAGCTATTGCCTGAGATCCTCTTAACTCCGAATGGCCCACATGCACAGCCCGCGTTCCACCCTCAAAATTCATTCCCGGACCAGGACCTGTATGATATCTGAAGCGGGATTGAGAATTGCTTCGTGATGAAGGATGCAGCATCTCCTCCACGTCCTTCGCCAGATACATAGCTTCAAGACGTGATTTGGGACGATGTAAACGGACCCACTGTTTGACGTCATCACGCAAACCAGCCAAAAAATACCCCAATGACTGTTCCTCTGGTAACCGAGGAACTAACGAGAGCAAATATTCGAATTCATCGATGTAGTCATGGATAGAGGGTACCTGTTTGATGGTTGCCAACATCTCAAAAGGGTTGTGAACTTCCAGACCACTAAAACGATGCAGCAGCTCTTTGGTTAATTGCTCCCACGTAATTGATTCGTATACTTGCTTCACAATGGTGAACCAATGGACAGCAACCCCTGTCATACTTAATTGTGCCAATCGTATACGCAATTCAATCGGAGTGTTATTGATTTCGAAATACAACTCGGCTTTTTGAATCCATCCTTGTGGGTCAAAACCCGAAAATTCTGGCAACTTGATCTTCTTCACAGCCCACGGTAAACCAGTGGAAAAACCTTCTCCAGACCCTGGCCGAAATGCGTTCCCCATCATTGGTGGTAGAAAATCCATACCGCCCGGAGTAGCTGGTGGTGGAGTGACCCTATCGAGTCCAGAAGCATCGCCAGGAAGAGAGAATGGTTGTCTCTCCTGCTGTTTTACCCAGCCAAGCATTATTTTACGAAATTCCATTGATTCAAGTCGTTCAGAATCCATGGAGGCCTTGATTTCGAGAATATCATATTGAATTTTAGCAATCTGTTCATCATATTGATCGAGACGTGCTGATTGAGAACGGGTTTCCATCGACGGTTGAACCAAGGTCGAGGCAGGTCACGACCGGTCACGGCAGCAGGTCGGACCAATGATAGAGAGTAGAAATAGCAATTTGGAATTAACACAGAAAAATACTATGGAAGGAGGTTATTAGATTGAAATTGGAATGAAAAGAGAAGAACAA
>NC_037533.1:16210549-16237907 GCF_001531365.2 Cynara cardunculus var. scolymus | reverse complement strand
CCACTTTCCGATTGTCCCTTTTTAGCCCTCCTTTTATAAACTTTTAACATTTTATCCCCTTGAACTAATTTATCTTGATCCTTATCACTTTGTTTTGTGAATTTTGTAGTGATGGACCGGAATCACTTGGTTGTACTCGTTAAGATATGGAATATTTACATTCAAATGCTCATGTATTTCTTTTTCCTTACAATTTGGTTAATTGAATGGAAGAATAGATATAGTGAAAGAGAAACTTTGGGTCAAAGAACTTTCACTAGACTTCAAATTAGATCAACCGAAATAAAACGTATTACACGCGAAAGTAACGTAATGTCGTAAACTGTATAAATGAGTTGTGAATGGATAGAAATGTTTTTGCAATTTTGTGTGATTTGCTTAAAACTCGTGGTGGATTATTAGACGATGGTAATTATAATGTTTTTTGTTACTCTTTATTAATTATTTGTTTTTTTGTTGTCATAGGAACATCCTAACAAGAACTACATGGCTAATAAGCCATTCCCGGCTTACGAGCAGTTGAAGTTGGTGTTCGGGAAAGATCATGTGACGGGAAACATGGCCAAATCTGCTACCGACGCATTGGAAAACATGAACATGGAAAATGATGACGGTTTTGTGACTGAAGTCAATGTTCCCCCCATTGCAAGTCCTTCCAATACTTCTCATTTCTCCATTCCAAATGAAGGAGAAGGCACCAGTAAAAAGAGAAAAAGGACAGTCGAGTTATCCAAGCTAGTGGAAGAAACCAAGAATGAAATCCATGAAGCAACCAATCAAATGAAAAGTTGGTTTCAGTCATCTCGGATTCTACAACCAAAATGGATGGCTTAAGCAAGCAGTTGAAGTGACTTGGACTTAGTGTGATGGAAATCATTTGAATGGGTAAATACTTTGAGGACAAACCATCCCAATATCGTTTTTGGAAGAGTTTTGATGATGATGTGAAACTAGAATTTGTGGAGTCAATTTATGATGGGGACAAGTAATTGTTTTAGAATATGGTGAAAACAATTGTTATCTTGGAAAGTTTAGATTATTTTTGGTACACTTGACATGTGAAGACAATTGTGGTATTTTGAATGTCTAAACTTTTAATGATGGTATGACACGTTATTTACAATTGTTGCATTATAAATTTTTTAAATTATGTACGTATTTAGAATTATTATGTTGGAATGTTCTTAAATAAATTATGTACGTATTTACAATTTTTGTGTTGGAATGTTCTTAAATTATGTACGTATTTACAATTGTTGTGTTGGAATGTTCTTAAATTATGTACGTATTTACAATTGTTGTGTTGAAATGTTCTTAAATCATTTATACATATTTAAAAAATTGTATACATATTATAGATAAAATTATTTAATATTTTGGTTGATTTGTGTCATTTAGAATCATTATATGATATGAAAATAGCATTAAACAGCATTTAGGGGCAATTTGTTCACTTTAACAGTTTTGTCCTATCCTGTCTAGTTTAACAAATGCAAGACAAACAATTAGTCATGTCCTGTCTTATCATGTCATGTATGCATACCAATCGCTACCACCAAGAACACAAATAAAAAACTATGTTCACATTCCTTTCTTTCCCCTCCCATCCTTTTCCATCCATTTCTTTTCTTTTCTCCCCAAATTCGAGAATGCTATGTTATTGAGGGAGTAATGAATTTCTTGATCTCATAATTAAGGGTAGAATTGGAAAGTAAGCAATTACTTTTAAAAGTGGAACCTTGTTTTGCGACAAACCAAGATAGAAATGTGGACACTTCTTTGGGACGGGGGGAGTGGGGACTACAATCAGGCACAGTGGATTTTGAGCCACCATGAAACAAGCTCTCCGCATTTTATTTGCAAAAACCAGGGAAAAAGTGTGATTAGACATCATACTTCAAGTATCAGTTTTACAGATGCTCTCCTCTTATGGATTGCTTTTAGCTTATGCAATTCGGGTTTAGTTGTTCCTGAATTCATTTACAAATAAGAGAAGGTACCTTCGAAGAGTCTTTTGAAGATGCAGCCCCAGAAGTTGATACACTTTTCTTGCTCTCCCTCTTACGTTTGTTGCCTTTGCTTGACTGAAGAATATGTTCACATAAGAGAGATCACAATAGTATGCAAATAATTTTAGGAGTTGAGACCAATTTTAGGAGTTGTGACAAAAATGCCAAACCTGCTCTTTCTCTGCAAGTAACTCACTAGTTGTGGCATGAGGAACCAACAAAAAGTCTATCAGCTTTGCAATGACATCTTCCTGCATACAAAAGTGGGCATAATGTCATGCTGCCATGCTAGTTTCGCCAGAAAATCTAAGCCATATGATGTTATAGTATGTCATCATGTCCAATGACATGCTCTTTTGCTACTCTTCTCCGGCAAAAATGTAAGCCTAAGGGTCTGTTAGCAGCTTAGTGAGCTTAATCGGACTCGCTGCTTATTCAGCCAGCTATACATGACTGTTCGGTAGTAGCTTAATAATATAGAAAGTAACTTATTCAATAAGTTTATAGGGATGAGCTTTATGCAGAAAGGCCAAGTTTTTTTTTCTAAACCTGCCCCTCCCAATTAAAAAACACGCTCCTTCCATTCCATCTATGAAAAAACCCTCCCAAAAAATCTTTTCAATCTATATAGACAGATTAATCCACGCAGGCAACTTTATCCATACAGGACTTGATGGAAAACCAATCAAACAGCCCCTAAATTACCTAAAACACGATGACATGCAACAAAGAAACATACCCCATACTGCGTTGTGATGTGAAAGAGAATGTCAGACATTCAAAAACAAGTATATGGAGTATTACGAATCTACAATCAGTTAGGCTGGACCAAAAAATTGGGTATGCACGTTGCGGTTTTTAACACTATACCATCGTTAAAAATGGAATCCTAGCACCAGGAACTCTTAAATAATCGGACAGTTGATTTTATATGATAACATGATAACCATACAGACCTTTTTCGCCGTAGTTTTGGTAATAGGTATGTCAAGCATATCACAGAATTCAAACAACTTCTCCTTATTACACTTGTCAAGCTTCTCTTGCACCTTAGCTTTTAGCTTTTCCTGCAAAAATAATAAATACTTACCGCTGTAGGAATTATAGTCACAACGATCAAATGATATCTCAAGCTTGACCCTATATGGTATATTTTAGACCCTTAATCCTTTACTATCAAAACTTGCTTCCTCATATAACACTTCCACCATGTATGCAGAACTCAATAACTGCAGTAGTTCTTTATCCCCAGCTAACTTAAAACTTGTACCATTTTTTAGTATGCACCTTAACTCTTTGATATCTACGAGAAGATATATTTTCTTTTCATATGTAATGATTTTTATGAATCTTAATATCATGCTTCTAGGGCTTAGCTTTAACAAATTGTCAAGGTATAGAAAACATTTTCAAACTAGGATGAAAAGCATAAGAAAAGGTCTATTCATGTGAAAAGATCCATATTCTCCTACCGATATGAGTTATTTTTACCTCATTTTCATGCCAGACAAAGCCAGAAAACCGCAATATGTTACTCTTGATCTGCAAAGCCTGCAAGTCACACACAACAGTCCTTCAGTTAAAGATAACAGAATCAAATGAATAATCAGGGAGTCCATTAGAGTTCATAAACTGAACCGAAAACAAACAAATCCTTTAACTGAACCCATTTGACAATAATGCATTCACTGCTGCTAGATTTTATTTAAAACGAAACAAATTGACTATAATCACAAAGAGAATCCATATAATTAATGACGGCCAAATAATAGATAACTAGTCGTTCCAAGAGCTTGATAATTCAATTTTTCTCTTATAGCAACTCCCACGTGCAGTTACATCAAACCACTACCACTTAAGTTCATCTTCCATATGCAACAGAGATTACTCTTTCATTGGAGAACATACAGTAATTGTTACCCAATATGCCATAGATATTATTCCTTGATAACGGTCCAGTACTTGTGTGCATGCAAACCTCAGCATTAAACATATCATATTTGATGAATAGGATTTGTTGATAGGCAACTATGTTACAATAATAATTCAGAAGTTTTAAAGTACATTAATAATGATAGGAAGGTAATGATGGTGGTTATGATTGAGTTCCAGTAGCTTTCTCAGTTTGTTCTAGTGTTACAAGACTTCTGTGGTGGAGCCCTAGAATATTCGACAAGAGAAACATGAAAAAAGCTAAATAAAATAGACTAAAAACCACAGCAAGTATCAGTTTCCTGAAGGTTGCAAGTCATGTGTTGTTTATTGGTATAAAATTAACATCAGTAGTTTATATTAGTAGTCATGCATTTATTCAACAATTATAAGCATGTTCTATCACGAACATGCATGAAGTGCTTGATAGAAGTCGATAACATAAGTAGCTGACTGCAGTAAGTGTAAATTTTATGACACATATCCAGTCATTTCTGGTATAATCAGTATCTAAATGGAAACATAACAAAAATTAGTACAGTTTGACAAAGCA
Organism: Cynara cardunculus var. scolymus; assembly: GCF_001531365.2. Taxonomy (NCBI): domain Eukaryota; kingdom Viridiplantae; phylum Streptophyta; class Magnoliopsida; order Asterales; family Asteraceae; genus Cynara; species Cynara cardunculus. The sequence continues at coordinate 16,233,413 of NC_037533.1, read as the reverse complement.
CCCAGAAAATTCGAAGGTAACAGACATTAAGGATGTGCATAGGAGAAGAGATCAAATTTAGTTGAAAGATGCTGCCTACACAGATCCAAAGTCCTTAAAGCAAATAGGTATTATACATCATCAGTCATTTGCCTGATTCCTTGCCAGGTCAGCCAGTGTAGAAACAACAATAATTTTAAGCACAAGGATGCGCATTAAGATAAAGGTAACAAACATTAAGGATGCACATAACAGAATGAAATTTTGATGAAAGATGCTGCCTATACGGATCCAAAGCCCTTATAGATGGACTCAAATGAATAGCAAATAGGTATGACACATCATTAGTCATTGCCTGATTCTCACCAGGTCAGCCAATGTAGAAACAGCAATATGTTATAAACATAATAGTCCTCCCCTTTGACAATATGACTATTAAGATGAACTTTGTAAAAAAAGTGCATTTGTTATCAAAAGATTATTCCAGAACACAGATATCCATACATTCATGAGTTAAAGATCACTTACCTTTCCTCTCCTTCCAAATAAGATGGTATGTAGCAGTTTAAGTGTGTCGTCAGCCATCTTTTTCTTTGATAACTTGTAAGCAACTGAAAAATAGAACATGGTTTATCCACAGACAGAAATAATGCACCTCGCAGAGATAATTATTGACGCAAGGAAATTTATTACATGCATAACTTTATCAGATGCAAAGTACAGCCATCAAAGATATCATAGTGTTAGGAAGTGATAGACATACATCTGTAACAAAGTCCACCCAACCCCCTCAACTTCCTAAATGAAAAAACAAACTTCCAACCAACTACAAAATAACAAAAACAAAAAAAAACTCTAAAAGCATTATGAACTATTATAATTGCAAGTACGCTTTTATCTTTCTCATAGCATCAGAACAAAAAAGGACCCTAAAACGATCGCAGAAGGAACTTTACTCAAAAACAAAGTCTTGCTTTCCCAAGGTTTAACAACTTAATAGCTATAACTCTTGTCTCTTGGAGTTGGAATAAAAAGATCTGAACAGTCTACCATATATCTTAATGGGAAGAACTGCTTTGAAAATTCACGAAATGAATATTAAACTGTATATTTTCCAGATGAAGAACCATTCTAGTGGCAAAATGTTCTGAAGACAAACAAAGCCCATACTAGAACTCTGATTCAACCTCAAATTAGCAAATCTTTTGTAATAGTACAATGCTAAGCTGCAATCACACATGCCATGCCTGCTTACCGAGAAGAACCCGGAACATTAAGCATCTTAGCTAGAGTTGCTAAAATTGGTTTCACCCATCCTTCAAAGTTGCGACATCTAACAAAGTACTACCACAATGAACAGATTTCAAGAGTCTAATGACCAGGGTGGAAATTTTAAATACATTAGTAAAATTTACAATTATGGAATGTGTGGCCTATCATTTTTGTATTGAATATATCGTCAATTTTGTAGTTTATCGTGTGAACAATGCACATTTCTTTTATGGAGCATGCTAAGGAAGCTTTAAAATTACAAAAAAAAATTGGCATTGATAGTTTCCCAAGTAAGGAAGGTCTACTTTCCATATAAATGTCATATGATGTGTTAATATAAAAAAATCAAGGGGGGTCCATGACGCCACCCTTGTCCCTTCATATATCCACACATGCCTATGTACATGCATTACGAGCATAGTTGCCACGTGCATTTTTAGGGCTAGGTTTAACTCAAACAGAAGTGGCAAAACAAGAAGATAATTAACCTCGATCAATCATTTATCCATAATAACTACTTCAAATTTCATGCATGTCATATAACCACTGCTAATCTTTATTTCAAACATAAGCTTATAAGGTATAATGAGTATTTAGGTGATAAGCCAAGTTAGAAATATCATCTTCCCTATCTACCAATGAAGCTATAATTGAACCTGATTAAGGTAACAGATAAGGTGTGGCCACTAAAAGCATCAGCATTTCGAGACATCGCTGCCTTTGGTCTCAAAAGTCAATAATAGCAAGACAAAATGTTCTTATCACTAATTGCAATGTGAATCTATTATGCCAATTTGCAACATGTAGAGATAGGACAAATTTGGGGTAGCTCTTTCTGAAACTTTGTGGCCGCACAGTAGGCAGTGGAAAGCATAATAGTATTGATTACAAGGACATAGCAGGTAAAGAATCACAGCATTATCTTCTAAACTCGACATGATGGGACAACCATCATAAATAACATTAACTGAAGCAAATACAGTGTCAAGGAACCATTAATAAAAAGTATGATGTAAGAGTTGAATTTAACCAATAATAACAAGAATAATGTCAGTAAGCCAGAATCAAATATAATGCAAAGAATATCCATGATTGTGAAAAACTCCATCTTATCTACAGGTTGACAAATCTACCATAATAAAATACAATAAGGTAAAATATAAAGAAGTGTATCGCATATCATATTACTTAAACATGTTGCAAGCAGACTAACGGAAGCCTAAAGCAGAAATAAATGAGCAACATCGTCAATAATAATATACAAGAAAATTTTCAGAACTTACCGTTTGGGATGTCTTTTAATGCAGTACCACGGCCCTGCATGCCATTATAACAACAAACTGTAAATTAGTCAATCTATTCAAGACGTGGATGACAAACAAGGTCTTAAAAATAAAACAAATTAGCAACACCTTTTCAATATGAAATTCCCTGGCAGTATCTTTGTCGATGACAGCAACCAACCTTTCTACAGATTTACGCTCCCGTACTGGTCGATCAATTGCAGGACCAACAGGAGTCTTTGGTTCCACCTTTTGCTCTTTCCCTTTTTTCTCTTCCACTACCTTCTTCTTGTTGCCTTTTTCTCCACCACTCTTCTTTGTTGCACGTTTTTCCTGTTTGATCTCTTCCATCTTGTCTTCTTCGTCTTTTAAATCAGCGACTTCCGCAATTTTATTCTCACTTTGCTTATTTGCAATTTCCTCTTCATCGACTTCCMYMKCCYCTTCTTTTTGTTTAYCCTCCCCKTCTTCCTTTGTTTTGCCTTTCCCTTCGTCCTTTCTTTTACCCTCCCCTTCTTTTTGTTTACCCTCCCCTTCTTCCTTTGTTTTGCCTTTCCCTTCGTCCTTTCTTTTACCCTCCCCTTCTTTTTGTTTATCCTCCCCGTCTTCCTTTGTTTTGCCTTTCCCTTCGTCCTTTCTTTTACCCTCCCCTTCTTCCTTTGTTTTGCCTTTCCCTTCGTCCTTTCTTTTACCCTCGCCTGCTTCCTTGCTATCCTTTAGCTCTTTCTTTTTTCCTCCTTCTTTGACATCTTTACTTAATTCAGCATCATCCTTGTCAACATTGACTTCTGTATTTTTAACCTTCTTATCATCTTTTGTGTCCTCACCAATCTCTTCAACCCCCTCCTTTTGCCCATTTTTCTTCTCGCTTACATCATTGTCTGGTTTAGTTGGTGACACAGTCCCATTAGCCACTGCCTCACCAACCTCAGTGATTGCCTCTTCCTCACCCATAACTGGATATATCAAGTTAAAACCAACCAACTTTCCATCAACATTCAACCATAAATAAGTAAACCTGACACCCTTAAAGATAACATCTTTAAGCAATTACCAACAAAACCCACACGTATACAAATTGCATATCACTTGGCTTTTCAGCTTTCTCACCAACACAACCCAATGAATTCATTAACACACAAAAATGCACTCACAAATAAAGTAATAACACATCAGAACAACGAAAAAAAACAAACTGGTTTATTTTACACAGCTTCAAATTTCAGCAAATCATGGCAAGATCTACTTAAACGTACATACATACACTCACCAACTAAAAACAAAAACAATCAAAACACAAAAAAATAATTCAGCAAGAAAATAGTGAGCAATTCAATCAATCAAACAAAAAAACTTCGGAATTCTCGATAACCATAGCAAACCCTAAACAAAATAATTCAACTTCTACGTAAAAAATAATGAAGCAAAATAGTAACAGATCATGTAATCGATAACTTGAATGAATAAAAAACGAGTAAGAACATTGAAAAACTTACATAGATTAGGGGTGAATCGAAGGTTGAAGAGCTGATTTGAGTTGAATTGAATGTTCGATATGAGAAAAGGGGCGAAATCCGGTTTGAGACAAGTCGGAGCGTTGAGAGTGTGATAGCAGCGCGAGTGTTTCGGACTTCAAATACGGATTTTAAATGCATTTAATTTGCCATGTCATGCACAGCACTGGGCGGGATATCCAGGTGCTTCATGGACGGCTGAGATTTGATTCCCACCGTCTCTTCGGAATTAACGGCGGATCTTTTAAGTGGTGTTGTATAATCTATTTAGGTTTTTATAATGTACGTTTTTCGACCATTCAATTTGTTGAAAATGGTTATTTTTATTTCTAACAGACTCTGAATCGGTAAGAGGCGAATTTAGTTTGGTAAAAAAAATCTGTCTCTTAATGGTTTTAAAACATTTTAAATGATTTTGTATCATGAGTCTTCATTAACCATTCAACATCATAATTCTATTGTAAACAATTACCGAACAATTATATTTTATTTTGTACTATATCATGAAAGCATCTTAATCATTCTGACCAATTAAGGGCTGTTTGTTTCCCTCTTAATGGTGACATTAAGAGGGAGCCTCTTAATCGCTAAGAGACAGAAGCTGTTTGGCAAAAAAATAACAACCTCTTAATGGTTACAATATTCTCTTAACCATTTTGCACCTAGAGCTCCACTCAACCATTCAGATGTTGGTTTTTCCAACTTTACCCTCTCAACCCGTCTTCCCCCCTTCCTTCGTCGCATCCCCCTCCATGGTCGCATCCCCCTCCATGTTCGTTCTTCACATCGCATCCCCCTCCATGGTCGCMGTCTTCCCCCCCTCCTTCGTCGGTTCCATGGTCGCCGTCTTCCCCCTCCCATCGTCAGTCTTCCATTCGCCGGCCGTCTCCCCCCCCCCCACGATCGTCGCCGCCCCTACTGCTTCCCGCCATTCTCTCCTCCCACGCGATATCCTCGTTCCTCGCTCTCTCCGCCTCTGCTCAGGTCATCGATTTTGTGATTCAGATACAAACCCTAATGATTTTGTGCCTTCAACTTCGAAGCCTTCAAAGTAGTTTGTAGTTTGCTAGATTTGCCCTAATTTTAGTGTTGGTTTTCAGTTTGTAGTTTGCTTGATTTGCCTTTTTACTGTTTTACTGATTTTGAGGTTTTGCCCTTGTCAGGGTTAAAATGGTAATTTATTGTCATTCAGATAACAGTTACCAAACAACATTATTTCATTCAGCACTTAACCATTCTGGCCTTCTTAACCATTCTGACCACTTAACAATTCTGTACCAAATCATTCAGCAACCGTCAAACAGCCCCTTAATCATTCTACATCAAACCATTCAGCAACTGACAAACAGCTTCTTATCCTTTTAAAATTATAGTTTTTCTTGTTAGAGTTTACCATTTTTTATTTTTTGAGTAGGCTACAAATTGGTCCCTGTGGTTCGTCAAAGATAAAACTTTTTGTTCATTTAGTTTTAACGTTACAAGATGGATGTTAGCGTGACTTATAAAAAAAAACGTTCAGATTCGGTAATAGTCGTTAAAAATTTGAAGACAATACTACTTCATTGATTGAATACGTATACGCCTTTATCATCAAAAACACCACAATTTATATACACACACAATATATATATATATATATATATATATTGTGTGTGTGATTATTATATATACAGGGAATAAAAATAAAATTTTGGTCATTTGACTTGAAAAAAGATAAAACGAACAAGGCAAGGAAGATAAAAAGACATAAATGTCTTACACTTAACGGACAATCTTAACTATGGGTATCGAGTGGGCAAATAAAAACGGTCGGATTTTGGATATGTAAAGTAAGTCTCGATTTTTGGGTTTCGGTTTGGTCGGGTTTTGGATTGAGGTCGGCTAAGTTTAGTTATAATACAAATATATATATATATATATATATATATATATATATATATTCAGTCGATTTTGAGGATAAATTCCATCTATTTAAAAAGATTGATAAACTGATAGTATGCTTAGAAATTAGAAAAGAGCACAACCAACTAGGATATTTTAGAATTTTCAAACATAATTAGATTAATGAATATATTTATATAGTACTTAAAATATATATGTGTATATATATTTCGAGTTTTCGAACTGATCGGATGGTTAAAATTCAAACCCAACCCGAACCAAAAAATTCCCCTAAAAGGTCGTTTTAAGTTTTTTGTGTTCTCGGATCTCTGGACATCCGGACATTGCATAAACATCTTATTTTTTGTTCGGGTTCGGATTTCGAAACATTCGAGTTTTGCACACCCTTAATCTTAGCGCAGCTCAAGGGCCGTTTGGTTCGCTCAATTCCATCACTTGGTCCTCTTAACGGGGTTGAATGGAGTGTATCAAATAGATTTGAAATCTCGGTAATAAAAAAATCCTTCCTTCGTTCGATGCACAAGAGGATTTCAATTCTGCTAGAAAAAAAACCTTACCATTTTAGTCTTTTTATCCTACCACCAACACCACCAATTCTCACACAACCCACCACCGCCAACCACCATTAACCATCGTCAACCACCACATGAAGCAAAAAGAAACGTTAAAGGGTATTTTATCTGATTACGTTCTTTTCATTTTAATTCCAAAACTACATCACCCTAATAAATTATGAGAATGTTTGGTTGATTTTCATTATGTATGGATAAAGTTATTAATATGGATTAATCTGTATGTATAGATTGAACATGTTTTATTTGGAATGTTGAAATAATCATATTTTTTAATCAGAACTAAATTAAAAAAAAAAACTTAACTTTCTATATAAAACTTTCTTAAAAATTTACTATGAGGTCGTTGACCAAACACTTATCTAGGTAAGCACTTGTCAAGTCATATTATTTTACCGGATGAATAAGGCAAAAACCAAAAATCTTATCCGAAAAGAGCGAAGACAAAAACAAAGAGTTCTACGTAATAAGTAACGACAACTATTAACATGGTTAGTACTTATTGGGTAAATTATTACATATGATACTGTTTTGACAGACTAAAATTTTATCTGGTTGGTGATAATTTTGAATTTTATCGGTTAGTATCTGAATAAACATTATTAAACCAATGCCAAAACAATGAGACCTACGACTATAGGTGTGGTGTGGTACCTCTCCCCAGTCGCCACGTTCGTGGTTGGGTACGAATGCGCGAGAGTTTTCTAGGGTTTATCTCTTCATGCTCGTTCCTTTCATATTCGTCATCGGATCAATTCCATATAGAAAGTCATTCACACTTGGAATCAAATTCCCCAATCCATCAAATTCTTTGATTCCATTTGTCTTTGTAGGGATTTCAAATCATCGGAGCTTTATTCGCACCTCTTTGGTAATTCAAAATCCATGATCATTTCGTGTCCCATGGACCCTTCTGTGCAAAATGCTCCAACAATCGACGAAGATGAGTGGGGTAAGCCACATGTATCGTTTCGCTTGATTATGCTATTCCCCCCCCCCCCCCTAAAATGTATCATGTTCTTGTTCTAGGGCTTGTTATTCTAGTACGCAATTCTTGCTGTTCACAAAAGGATCCATGTTGAACTATATGCTATTGTGAGATTGCTTGGTTTTGTGATTTATGTAACTATCCATATGGTTGAAGATCATCATGTAATTTATTGAAACTCGATTCGACTTGCCAATTTCAATCCATGATCAAGCAGCGATCACTTATCTGGTCACTGAAACTGCAACAACTTACTTTCTATTGAAAATTGTAAACATTTCCCATTTCTGTAACTTGTTAACTACTTGATCATTGTTTATTAATTCCAAGAGTTGATTTCATTAGGTTCCACACAAGAAGAGACTATCAGTTTTCATTTGGGTAACTTGTTTATTGTTTCACCATTGTAGTCATTACAAGTAGATCAAATGAAGGCTTTTTTGTGCCCCTGAGTAAACGATTTCCTTTTGCTAGGGTTGGTGAATGCATCTGCGAATAATCTGATCTCACCAGTGCTAATTGATAGTAACTAGCATACTACTGAAACTATGTTTACACGTGCTGTGCCTTGTGATGTGATCTTTTATGTAATTCTTGTAGACCTTTTGTTGTTGTAAGTTGTAATATGCCTTCTGGATTGTAGATGTTATTCTCATCACAAATTTGAAGTGGGAAATTCATGCCCTAATTGGATTTCCAGCAAATTATTACAAATAATCCATCTTCTCTAGTTTTAGATATTGGATTCATTACCGGCACATGTTGATGTCAACTATCATCCTTGTTGTTGTCTTCTGTGCCCTTGGGATTGGGACTCATCCCCATAGGTCGCTTGTTTGAATATCTTTAGGTTCATTGTGGATTTTCTAAACTGTTATCTTAAGGGGGCATTAGATTAGTCGAGGTGCATGCAAGTTGACCTTCTAATAGTACTCCCAAGACCTGCAAGCAATGGAATCCAAGGGGGATATGGGTGTGTACAAAGAGGAGTAAGGTACCTGCATCAATAAGCCTTAGGTTTTGGTCTTAAGGGATACCTCGAACTCGAAGAATGGATGGTCAAGGCAAATTGGACATCCTTTGGTTAAGAACTAAATCACTTGGGGCATGTTTGTTAGCAGCTTAATGAGCTTAATGGAGCTCACAACTTATTTGGTCAGCCATACATGACTGTTTGGTAGTGGCTTAATTATAGTGGCTTTTCCAGTAAGCTTCTAGGGAGGAGCTTTATGCAGAAAGCCAAGTTTTTTCAAACCCGCCCCTCCCAATTAAAAAACACACTCATTCCATCTATGAAAAACCTCTCCCAAACAAAAACTTTCCAAATCTATACAACTTTATCCATACATGACTTAGGGCAGGGTCCAACCCGAAGAGTATCTGAGTATGGTCTAGTCCCCATACCAACACCACCCATCATAATTCTAAATCAAGCAAAACGAGCCTACAATCACATATATGTCTCTTCTTACAAACCAAACCAAACGAATCCATTATCATATGTATGGGGAGGGTAGGATGTATACGTACCTTACCTCTACACCCAAGAGGTAGATAGGTTGTTTCCGAGACCCCCAACTTGCAAAAAGAAACAGTAAACAAGTGCCGTGGGTAGCAGCGAAGTGCATGCAAACAAGAAACAGATCCGAACGCGTTTTATTTTCCGTTTAATCCTTTTCCTTTTATAGTTTTCGTTCTTTTAACCAATGCTTGTTTGGCTATTTGTACTAGACACCGATGGCTTTGTAATCCCGAGCTTGGGAATCGAAGACCCAACTCAAACCATAACGAATGCTCCACAAATAGACGACTCAAAGCACACAATTAAAGTGAGTAAACAACTTCCCATGCTAAACCATTTCTAAAGCGTCAATGAATCTGTCTCTATTTTACGTTATCAATTTCTTTGCTTTCCTGCAGGCCGAGAAGGAAGAACACATATATCTTGGACCTCACGGAGCCCCTCCTTCACAAACAAGACAGGACGTAAACTCTTCCGGCCGCAAACAGAGATTCAAGCAGAAATTGAAGGACGCGGATCAGAGAATTAGTGGATCTGGGCGAGAAAACAAGCTGGAAAATTTACGAGATCTTGTGGGTGGCGGCAAGATGTCGGTTAACGCATCCCGGAGTTCTGCTAGAGATTGGTTAGACCCACATTGTCACGAGGCTCAATTTGAAAGGCGATGATACCCTTCATGGTAGGTAAATGTTGTGAGCGTTTTTGAATGAGTTATTAGATCAAAGTTTCCCGAAAGACGGTTTTTTATACTACCCTCCATCAAGGGGATTCGAGATACAGTTTAACTTGCGGTCACAAATTACATGATATGTATACCGACCCATCATCCGGTTTTTGAAGCTTCTTTTAGCAGAACTTGTTGCTTTGCAACGTCTAGTTTGGGTTGTCATTTGTTAAATGCTTTCGAGTCTCAATAATGTGATCAAGATTGCCGCCTTGGTGCTTGCTTGAAATCAAGATTATGAAAATTTGATTGTTTTAGGAACAAGAGACACAGGTAAAGCCTCTATATTTATTACCCCTCAAACTTTATCTTCGAATGCAGTATACTGAGTTTGTTTGATTTGGTTTTGATATGGTGTTTGCTTAAGATCAAGATTACTTTTATCGGGTGGTAGTGGGATGATCGACTGGTTAGGTCTCGGGGGTTAGGGTTGAATCAAAGAATAATCGGCATATATCTAGTTCTGAATGGTTTGAACTTTGAAACATGATTTCGAGGTTGTTTATTGTTTATTAATTCCTGTATGGATTAAGTTGTATGTGTAGAAAAATTTGTTCGGGACGACAAACTGATAGATTTGAGGGAGGTAAAGAGAGAGGGTAGGATTATTTTCTAGGGCATTTTTGGTATTAATTTGTTTGAAGTGGTTCAATAGGGACAAGTGAGGGTGCTAGCTTACTCCATGTAGCCATTTTGGCTTAATGACTTGATGATTAAGCTGTATAGAAACACTCTTGTACGTTGAGCGAATAAGCCTCCCCATACCATTATTAAGCTGTAAGTAAATAGTCTCCCGGTGTAAGGATGTGTGTAGTACAATTAAACTGGGATTGGATAAGATCGAGTGAAACAAAAATGCATTTTTTTTTGGGATTAGAACTCCAAAATTCTTTTACCTGCCTACTTAATTTTCGTCTATCTAACCCTGTCCACATACCAGAACCAGTGTTCAGAAAAACTCTCCGCAACAACCGCCGTGGTGCTGTGCCTTAAGGCTTGTGTTCCACGCCATGACCTAATGCAAGATTTTCTAAAGCAATATTTGATTTTTCTTACTTTTTTTAGTGTTTTATCTGTTAGTTTCTAATGCATAACCTAATTTAAGTTATTTAACATCACTGATTCGTTGAGTAATCGTAGAAAATATAATGTTTATATGTATAATAATTTATATGATATAAAAATTTGCTGTAATAAACCACGCCTTAAAAAACAACATCACTTCTAAGGCTTGAGACTTGACCTCGACATCACATCTTACGTCATTTAGAACCTTAACCAGAACACATCATGGACCTCGACATCACATCTTACATCATTATAAGCGACATTTATAAATAAAACGTTAATATATTCTCTTAGAAGATAATTTAGAAACATAAAAGGTATACAACTTACAACATCCCAGAACTAGAATACAATTTCTCAAAGTGTAGTTTTAAGAAACATAAGCTATTTTCGCATACATAGCCCGGAGTCTGGACCGAGCCCTCGGCTGGGAAAAAGAGGGTCTGCCTGGTCCTAAATGGTCCCAGCCAGGTCCAACCGGCTCTGGTTCTTTTCACGGTCTGGTCCTTAGCTGGTGTGCAGCCTACCGAATCATATAAGGCGCATACGGAGTCCGAGTGTGCATTCGTAACTGCAAGCGTCCAAAACTCGATGCTGCCGCATATAAAATTATTTCGGGAAAATCTGTAAGAACCCAACGGATTTCCATATTTTAAGCGATGAAGTCTCTGGACATCTTTTTTGAACAAATAAATCCCTGCATTTACTGAAATCGAACAAAATGGTCCGTTGCATATGGAATGATATCTCATTTACGATCAAGGAATTCTAATGCTTTTGCTGTCGGTGTTAAGCCATGTTGAGCGAGGTACTCCGGGTTACAAAACTTGCTTAGATGCCTCATCCCACTATCGCACAAAATTGTTACAATTGTATGACCGGGGCCCAACAATTTCGCTACTCTCACAGCTCCAACACAGTTCATTGCCGAAGAACTTCCAACAAACAGGCCATCGTTCTTTAGAAGGAATCTGACAAACGGTAGAAACATTAGATTCAAACCAAACAAACCCTGTATATCCTTAGGGCCGGGGTAAAACGGAAGCACACCTTATTTCTTTTGTCCACTACAACAATATTGGTTTCATAGGACGCCATATATGTATAAATGACCTAATAGATTGTTTTAAAGGATTTACATTTACCAGACCAGACAATTGTTCGTCCTATGTAAATGTGTTGAAATAAGTTGATATGACGGTTTTGGCCTTCTGGGTACCCTAACAGTTTTTTAGGACTTCTTTAAGGAAAGCGTTCTATTAGTCTTTTTATAAGACATTATTTGAACAAATGTGCTATAAAAACCAATGTCCTATAAAAGAACGTGTTCATAGAACACTTGTCAAAGATGTCCTAAAAAGGTTAATAGGACATCTCGTTTCAAAAGTGTCCTAAAAGACCTCTTAGAATGCCAATGTCCTATCAAGTTATTATAACACCTTTACACAGAACGCACAATTGTTTGGTCCTATACAAACGCAAGTCCTATGAAGCATATATTATGAAATTTAGATATATTTGACGTCCTATAAGGCCAAATTTTCAAAGACCGTTTCTAAAAAGATCCCGAATTACGAAAGGGGTAAGCAAAGCATAACTAAAAGTCACATATTTGGGGGTTTTTTGAAGACGGGCTTACAAGAAAGCGCAAAGATCCTATTCCTACCTAGCTAAAACCATTGGTCTTTCAATTATGACTGTTTAGTTGAAAATGAGCCAAACCTTTGGCTTTTTTCACTTGTAAAAAGAGGCAAGATGCTACAAAATGATGCAGAAATGAAGCATAAATGCTACATGACATAATAATTATATACGGCAAATACTCACGCGCACTCCTCGCTTTTGGTGATGTTTGACCCCTTAACCTCCTAGGAGGTTGGGATCTACCGGTAACCCGGGTACCACTGGGCCAATGATGCTTTGGTATAAATAATCATCTATCTTTTAGGAGATATGAATGAATCATACCTAGACATTTCCACAGCTTCGATATCAGTGCCACGGAAAGCTCCATCAAGTTGAGCCATTTTGAAGTTTTCCGTCAATCTATTGATCCCTATTCCTTCGGTGACAGTATCAAATGGGTTCTTCAACCTCTTCCCTTCAGCCTCTTCTCTTGTGTACATCACTCCCCTTGTAACTTTGTTGAACAAACCCGAACCAGGAGGATCCACAAGAAAACACTTTATCCCTGGATCTTTTTCCTTTACAAGACCACAAAAATCACATTAAGCCCAATTTCTTTTCCAAGCAGGGGCACAAAATAATTAACATAATAGAAAATAAAACAAATATTAATTATAGAAAGTACGGTTAATTAAAAATGGTATACAAGTGCTTTTTTTGCTATACCCAAGTGGGGTTTTTCCTTCTTTACTGTTGCCGTTACCATAAAAACTAAAAAAGAGCCAAAGGGGTTCAAACTTGCAACCTGTAATGCCATGCACAATGAAACTACCACCGGATTGCAACTACTTTTTGTTAGCTTAAGGGAGCACAAATCAAATATAAGTTGGTGAATCTTTAGGGTGCGTTTGGTATCCAGGCATGACAGGACAAAATAGAACAAGACAGAACAACTGTTCAATGTTTGATAAGAGAGAACCGGACAGAACAGGTACATAACCAATTTACCCCAAATGAGTTTTTTTTATGTCTTTTATATATTTTGATTAAATTATGTAATATTAAATTACAATAAAATAATTATTTTTATAACAAAATATATCATTAGAAAGTTTTCGTCAAGAAGTTCAAATGACACCAAAATAAACAGTTCATGTAGGTTCCGATTTTTATTTCATACCTTTTATATATTATTTATTTATTACTAATATTTGATAAATTACATAAATTAACCAAAATATAGGAACCGCATAGAAATAATATTTTTGGAACACTAAAGTGAAAGTTTAAATGGCAAAAAATACAATAAATAAAGTTTAAAGGAAGGATAAAATGTAAAGAGGAAGGCGTATTTGATGTTTTAGAAGAGAATTAACTTTTATTTAGAGGGTATATTGGTAAAATATAGGTTTGTTCCACATTGTTCCAGAGAGCGGGTGGAACACGTCTGTTCCACTTTGTTATGCAAAAACGTCCTGCAAAACATGGAACAGTGATCCCTGTTCTCTTTTGTCCTGTGTTCCAAACGCACCGCAGATGCGACAGGACAAGAGTCGATGAGCGAGAGTGAGGTAGGCGAGTGAAAGAAGCGTGCAAGGATTTAGGTTTTAATTTGACAAGGGTAGTTTAGTAGTTTAACAATCTTGTTCCATTTGCCTGATTTTTGTTCCACCCCCTATTCAGCCCCAATCTGTCCCAGTCTCAATGTCGCACCAACCGTGAGACAACAAGTTTTTGTCCTGTCTTGTCCCACGCACCAAACCGTTAAGACCTCTAATTGTTTTTTCCCATCGATACGTAACGATAAAGTGGGGGCATGGGCAACCCCCTCGACAAGGATGGGAAGCTAACCTTTAGAAAACAAGAAACACCAGCCACAGTGCCGCCTGTGCCTGCAGCTGCGATGAAAGCATGCAATTGACCACCAGTCTGCTCCCAGATCTCAGGTCCAGTTCCTTCGTAGTGAGCTCTGTAGTTTGCTAGGTTCTCAAATTGATCTGCAAAGAAGCCACCTTTATGCTCACCAGAGAACACTGTACATTGTGTTTCTTTTCCATTGGCATGGTCTACATCTTTGGCATCCATTTGATTTATATGCTTCAGTGCTAGCTTATTTGCTTCGGTTGCCCTTCTCCTTGCAATATTGACAAAGTGATCTTTGTGAGTTATCGACACCGGCCTAACCCTTTCCACTGTTGCTCCAAGAGCCTCTAGTATTTGAGACTGAAATGTTCAACGGAATGAGGATGAGTAAAGAATGCAAACAACCATGCAGAGGGGCTCGTTCAGAAAACCTAGATGGATAAAATTAGGGAAAAATGCAACAAAATTTGGTTTAGTTCCTATCCAGTAAAACGAATAAACTTTTTCTCCATTGATGTAACAAAGCTTCAGAATTTCCTATTTAATGTAAAATGTTACAAAATTTCCTATTTTGTACCCATTTTGACAGGTAACCTGCTGATCTTGTGAAATTTGATGACGTGGATATCAAACTTATCGTACATTTTGCTGTTAACACTTTCATAAACAACGCATAAACGGATATCCATGCCATCATATTTTACAATCTTAGTGGTACATTATTGCAACAATGCTTGAGCGTTCTTAACAAGTAGCAAATACTTGCAAAGTTGAGAATTCAAAAGGATTACATGTGAAAGGGCTCAGAGAACTCAAATTGCCATCTATGGTAATAGAACTGATTTGGGTTATCCTAACCAAAATATGATAAAGTCCAAAAGTATTTTGTGCACGCATATCGTAAAAAGGAAAGTGATTTGATTTTCTTTTAACAAAACCAAACAAAATAAATCAAAACAAACCCAATATGTCCTACCAGGAAGAGGGGTCCGGGGAGGGTGGAATGTAGGCAAACCTGACCTCTACCCAATGAGTAGAGTTCCTGTTTCCTTGAAGACCCTTGGCTTGTGCAAAGTGCGTGAAAAGAAATGATACAACTTGCTCAAAAAAATTGAAATAGAAAAATATGAACAACTTGAAAATAAGAAAGGCGGTGCTAAAATTTGAAAACGAATAAGAAAAAGACAACACACAAATATAACAGCAGAGAAAAATTAAAAGCACTTCCAATTTGATCAGTTTGCCTGTAGTAACATATAACAAGTTTCTAGTTCAGAAACTGAAATCAGTGTTACCTTCTCAATTGCAGCATCATCTGGGATAACCACATGGCATTTGCATCCATAAGCAGGAGCAACTGTTGCAAGACTAATTGCTGTGCTCCCGGCACTTCCCTCTGTAACTACACCACCTCGAGATAGTTGTCCAGATTCCAAGGCCTATAAATGTTTCAAAGTTAAAAACAAAACTACTGTTAAGAACGACGAATATCCATCAGCATAAAGGTCTCAATCTCATAATATCATTTAGAGCAAAATACATCAAAATGTAACGAAACTTGCCTTGGTTCCTATTTAGTGGAACAAATTTTTTTTTTATTAACCTGGATATCCAACCCGCTATGCGAGCCGACTAATCCCAGGATGACCACCTGCTTTGCAGATAGCTGGAGTCACCGCATTTGAACCTCCGTGGCCACAAGGGGATTTTTATTCCTCCTTAGATTTGATCCTGGGACCTCTAGGTACTTTTGACCTTACCTTTGGAGCCAAGTTCAAACCAATCAGGCACCACCCTTGTGGTTTGGAACAATTATTTTTCTCCCACTCAATTTTCAAAATTCCCTATTTTTATTGTAACAAAGTGCAAAAATTTCCTATTTTCACCCATTTTGACCGGTAACATGTTGCCATATTTGTAAAGATTTCATAAACTGGTATCTACGTCATCAAAGAAACTGGTTAACAAAAAAAAAGGTAATCCCAAGCAGCAGCATTAAGGTGATCTGATTAACTTCAAGAACCAGATGAGAGCCAGCCTATCATCAACTCGTTTACAGTAAACGAAATATGAGTTATTAGATTTCCTTCATTAATGAAAAAGGTATAATCCTCATATTAGCACCTATTAGAAGTTTAGAACCCTAGAATTGATAAAGAAGACCAAATCAAGTAATCAACCTCTTCAATAATTTTAACGGCGACTCTGTCTTTAACACTTCCTCCAGGATTCAAAAACTCCGATTTCCCAAGAATCTGATGAAAAAAGAATCAAACAGTTCAAAATTACAATCGAGAAAAATCAAAACACAAATCTCTGTATCTATAAATGAAGAAAGGGGGAGATAATCAGTTACTTCACAGCCAGTCGCATCGGAGAGGCTATTAATTCGAATGAGAGGTGTGTTGCCAATGGCACCAACTATTCCAGTTCTCTTCGGTTTGTTATCTGTTAGGGTTTTGCCTTTCGAATGAGTCGCGGCTCGACGTCTGATGGTTAAAACGTAGAGAGAACACAGGGCCACAGAGACGGCTGCTATAACTGCAATTGGCTTTGGCGATGGCGCCATCTCGCGGTGGTCGGAGCTGCAGTTCAGTAGGCGGTACGGCGTGGTTGTGCAACCGCCAACCGGCTATCACCGGACGGTGTAATCATTTAAACAAACAAGACTAAGCCCAACCCAATAAATTAGGCCCATCAAAGCTTTAAGCCCGATTAGAGATGGCCAAAAACCGGTCAGGCCGGTCCCAATCGGTCCTCATCTTTCTCATAACCGGCCATAACTGGTCCCGGTCTTGGTCCCGGTCCCAACTGAAAATGATAGGACCGGTCAAGGTACTTCATAACCGGTTATGGACCATCGGTCCCGGTCCCAACCGGTCCTTGCATTAAAAAAAAAAGATTTTTTTGATTTTTTTAATGATATATATTTTTAATACATTATAAAATTTACAATTGAGTCACTTAAATACACTTTAAAAATGCGTTTTAATATAATTAAAATTACGTTTTCTTATAAAAATACATTATAAAATTATTTAAAAATACATTTATTTATAAAATTATTTGAATTTTCAAGCCAAACCGGGCCGGGCCGGTCCATAGTCGGTCCCATAACCAGTCCCGGTCCCACGAAACTACCAAAAACCTCAACCGGTCCCATAACCGGTCCTTACCGGTCCCGGTCCTGGTCCTCCGGCTGTCCCGGGTCGGGCCGGGCCGATTTGGCCATCTCTAAGGCCGATTATATATAACATTAAAAATGGCCAAATGGGCCCGACTCAAGACCGAAAGAGGATTGAGACCAGGACTGGCCTGTCGTGGGACCGACTTTCGGACCAGCCCGGATTGTGACCGCGACCTGCCCGACAGTCTTTAACCGGTTACGATTTTTAGGAATTTTCACTGCCCAGCCGGGGGCTGGTTATCCACAAGTCTTTTTTTTAGATTACTTCTTTAAACGCTGTATTTTTACCTTTCAAAATTGAGTTTTTGAAAGAAAAACAATTGGGATTGGTTTGAGTCTGGTTCTCATAAACGATTATGAATAACCTTAATCGGGTCTTGGGTCTTTGGTTGGAACCGAGATCGGTTACCGGAATGGTGGATGGGACTGGGATTGGGACCTAGACCGATGGGCCGACACAGTTTTTGGCCATCTCTATATAACATCATAATATGATAACATGGTCAAATTGGGCCCAACTTGGCCCTTATTAATTGGGACCGGTTATGGCCCGACTCTTTTACAAATTTATCGAATTTTAATGCCTGCCCCAACCCGGTTATATATATTGACCGAATTTTCAATTTTTTTTAGGTTTTTATATATTATAATACAAGTTTTTTTTTTCTGCAGATTTTCATGTAAATACATTATTCAAAGTATATTTATGTTAAAATTTAAAAATAATAGCATTTTCGAGGATAAAATATTTAAAAGAAACCGAACTTGGATCTGAAACCAGCCCAATGGAATCGAGACGAATTACCAGACAGAGACCTATGACCGGCCCAATGGAATCGAAATTGGTTACTAGGCCTAGGATTTTTAGTCAAGACCAAGACGTTGTCATCCCTAATTTAGAACTGACCTGATCCATTCGATAACCTATTTTTTACCATCTCGATTTACATCGACAATTTTGAATCGGAATCTTTTTATAAAGGTAAATTATCTATTAATTAAATAGAGTTGGGTTATTATACAACCCCTTACATTTATACAACCAATACAATTCAATCTTAACCGTTCATTTAATTTGATAAATATGTAATTTCATAGAAGTTTTGATTGTTTCTATAATATAAAGTATTGATCATAATT
The DNA here is from genome assembly GCF_001531365.2 of Cynara cardunculus var. scolymus. Lineage (NCBI taxonomy): Eukaryota > Viridiplantae > Streptophyta > Magnoliopsida > Asterales > Asteraceae > Cynara > Cynara cardunculus. The sequence continues at coordinate 16,214,773 of NC_037533.1, read as the reverse complement.
AATGAACCGTATTCATCTCCCATAAATATTTAAATCATAATAAATGAACTCTCATCATTTCCATAAATATTTCAATTTATTAAGTTGCATTGATTGTACGAATTTGATGGGTTGCATTTGAAACAAACTCTAATTAACTATTTACAAATAACACGAAATAATTAATTAATTATTTTATAAAAAAAATTAAAAACTAAATTTATTTATTTATTAAATAATATAAAGTCGATTAAATTGATTATTTAATAATAAGTGATGGACTTGCATAAAATTGTAGACAAAAATACCCTACTTTTAATGGCACTACCTTCAAATTATTGCAATCGGCCACACTAGTAGTTGGATTAGAATTATTAGAGTGCAAATAACAAAAATCAAAATCACCTTCTTTATCTAGTTGTATCGTCGTCTTTGACCTTATAAAAGGTCAGGGGTTCAAACCTTACCAAATGTGAGGAGGGTATGTGAATTTATTTGTTGCATTTGCCGTATATAAATATTATATACTTAAAAAAAATCAAAACCAATACATAGTGCTTTTATGAATCATTTGTTAAAAAAGGGAGTTCTTTTAAATGCCCATAATATGATGTTAGGGGCCGTTTACTAAACACTTATTTGGTTAGTACTTACTGGATAAATTTCCTCATCGGATGAACATGAGAAGATTCAAGAATCTTACCGGTAAGAGCGATGAAAATGATGGAGAGTCTTACCCGTAAGTGAGGATGACGACTCTTACCCAGGTAAGTGCTTACCCACTAAATTGTTGCATTCGATATGTTTTAATATACTAAAATCTTACGCATTAAAATAAATCATAGTGTTGACTCCTATCGGTAGGTGCTTACCGGTTAAGCAATTGGGTAAACGGCCCCTTAATCAGCCCCACATAAAACCTGCCTCTAAAGATACTAATATGAGGAGACATTTTTAGTCACTCAATGATCGAAGCTAGAGGGAGGCCTAGCTTTGAACCCGAGGTAAAAACCAACCAAGCTTTTACAGTTGGGGTGCATTAAAAAATCGAGTTTATGATTTATAACTAATAATACAGATTAATTTCGGATTTTGAAAAATAAACTGTCGTTTTTGTTCGATTTACGTTTTCTAAAAGCATGAAAAACTAACGTAAGAATATAACTGAGTGTATACGTCATTTTATATCGTAAGTGCATACATCATGGTCTTAAAGTTGTTGGGGAATTTTGATAGTTTATTTTAAAGTTAAAATATGAAAGCAACGTGTGTTTTGAATGTTAGGTATATTATATGCATCTTTATAAATGTTTGGGGCTGTTTATCAAATGTTTATCTGGATAAACGCTTATCAAGTAATATTACCTTACTAGATGAATATGGTAAGTACCATGAATCTTACCGGTAAAAGCAAAGACAAGTACCGAGAGTCTTACGCGGTAAGTGAAAGCGATGACTCTTACCACGAGTAACGCTTACTGGGTAAATTGTTGTCAAGTACAAATTGCCCCCAAAGTGTCGAGTCCCTAGAGTGGTTGACATTGACATTGACATTAATACCATATAAGAATATGTGGAACCTAATTAAATTACTCCCCAAAAGAGTCTTTAAGAAGAGAAAATCAGGTTACAACTAATATAGATGAGAAATAATCCAAGTCTAAACGATACGAGACTATACAGATAAATTAGTAAAACTATTTGGTGCAACTGTAAAATCAGTTTGAGAAAAATACTGTTATTTATACTTTACACCCTCTGATCGAGTATTGATGATTGACAAAAGAACACTTAATAGTCACTCCATGTCATCTACGGTCGTCCTTTTTCTCGCGTACCTCACCCTTAAATTCGTCGATGTTCTCACCTTAAATGTAACTGTCGTATTTGATAAGTGATCTGGTAAGAACTTGTTCAATTATATTATTGAAGGGTTAATTACGATTTTCATCCTTGTGATTTGTTTAGAATTACGAATTTTGTCCTTGTAACTTTAACATACGGTTTGCAATTATTTGCTGTTTTAGTCCCTAAGGCAATTCAATATAGTTAAGCTCGATAGATGAAAGTAACAACTTTGTAAACCACATAGACGACAAAAACAACAAATTATAAACCATAGGGACGAAAATAACAATTTACAACAAACCACAGGGACCAAAAACGTAATTTACTCTTTGCTTATTATTATCACAAAACTTTATCCAAATACATACAAGAAAACAGTAAATACCATCTATAGTAGTGTCTTATGTCACATCACACAGATGTTTAGGTACAACGTCTGTGTTATACCATGCGGATTATTAATACGTAATTTCTCGTAACGTCAAGGCACCTTTGTCATTAACGTCGAGTCTTCGAAAGTCCTCCACGATAGGTGCCATGTCTTCTTGACTGATCTTTCCCATCTCACTTAGCTTATGAAGAGTATATTCAGAAATCCTGTGTAATAAACAAATCAGATATAATCAAGATAAAGATAAAACAGGTATAGTTTTATATCACAAAATGGTTGTGGAACAAATTCTATATATGACATGTAGGATCCACTTAGTGGACCTTGAGACCTTTTTATATTATCATGTGAGACATGCCTAAAATATTGCTATCAATAGGATAAGACCTGAGTGGGAAAACTGTATTTTTTTTGTTCTATAGCAAAAATCAGAAACATGAGACGGCGATTGGTAAATTACTAAACTACCTGTGTCAAATTAAAACCCTAAAACCTTTCTAGACCGCTCTCGTCTTGTACCTAATGCATGCCTAGAAAACTCGTATATAATGAATGCGAATACATTACATGTTTCATAGTTACTTGTACTTACGATAGAACACGGTCGCTATTAAAATCAGCTGCGTAGAAGTCTTCAGGTGTTGTGGTTCTTTCTAGAACTGATTTCTCAAATGATCTTTGTTTCCTTTGAGTGTATAGTTCCGCAAAAGTAAGGAAAGCTAGAGCTAAATAAAAAGTACCCAATAACATCCAAAACACTGCGAATACGCGCCCACCTTTTGTTGAGAAGCAGTTATCACTACCTACACTTGTAATTGTTGCAAGGATACAATAGAACGCGTGGATATTATCCAAATTTTCGAGAGAAACCAAGACAACTGTCCCGACGACAATAAGGACCACAAGGGATACCACTAGTGCTATACACATATATTTCATGTTGGTTTTCCTCTGCTCTGATATTCGGGCTTCAATACTACCACCAATTTGATGCTTATGTAACCGAATTTTTTGCTTTACTTCCGATTGCTTGACTAAAACTCGTGCACATATACTCATGAGTAGTGCCATAATAAGCGTACCCATGATGGCGAAGAGAGAGGCAAGTAGTAGTGTAAGAGTGCTATCAGGGCATAAGTCTCCGTACTTGATTGAAGTCAATAGAACAATGGTGAAATAAAAAGCATCGAGGACTCCATTGGTTTTCTCTCCAGACATCTGGTGTCTGACGAGATAAAAGCATACCGTGCCCGCACCCATATAAATAAACAAGATTATAGATACTTCCCGAAGTTTATGCATAAGTTGGAACCCTGAAGAAAGGGCACAAGTTATGTTTTCAAGTGAGGGCTCCGATGGTTTTATTCCACCCGTTGTAGGTGAGACCTCTGGTTGTCTCGTTGGTGAAACTTGGTTTCCACTAATCGGTGTCATGGCAACTTCGCCTGCACCACTTTCCAAGTGTCCTGCAAAACAATTCAAAGCTTCAATATCAACATTTCATTGAATCCGATTTGTAATTAGCATACAAAATGGAAGTCCATTGCATTGGATCCGTTTACCAATTAAGCTTACAGGATAACCGCTAACCAAGTAAAAGCTAGTTGGAGAAGTAAGGTTCTTGATCCTTATCAAGAAAACATTTCGGTTAACGACATCATAAGTCAAAACTGGTTAAAAAACAATATTCTTACCAGATCAACGCCACTTATCCAGTAAGAAATAATGAATTATCGCAAGAAAGAGGAAGAAAGAGAAGCATACCAATATCCATGTGGTGTTGAGTGTTTGAGAATGGTGAAAGGGGAGGAGATCTCTCAACAAATGGAAACTTGGAAACTAGTTGCCAATGGAGATGAGAATAAAAGAAATGCAACCCTTATATATATACATACACATATATATATATATATATATATATATATATATACATACACACACACATATATATATATACATATACATACACACACATATATATATACATATATATATATATATATATA
>NC_037533.1:16194850-16209474 GCF_001531365.2 Cynara cardunculus var. scolymus | reverse complement strand
TTGTCAACCAAAACGATAACCCAAGTGATGTATAACAGTGATTATCACACCCTTATCACATGATTATCACACCCAAATCACATGATGACACCAAAATTTTAACTTATCAACCAAAACGTTAACCCAAGTAATGTATAATGGTGATTATCACGCCCCTATCACACTCATATCACATGATTATCATACCCTTATCATATGATTACACCAAAATTTTAACTTATTAACTAAAACGATAACCCAAGTGATGTATAATGGTGATTATCACACCCCTATCACATGATTATCAAACCTATATCACATGATTATCACACCTATATCACATGATTATCACACCTAGTATAATCCTAACCTATTTCGTAATCGTTTTACTAGATAATGATAATAATGAGTGTTTAAAAAATAATGATCGTGTTTAAAAGATTTGATGATATCATTTCCATTATTACCCTTTTAATTTTAAATTTTTTTGAATCTTTTTAAATTTAAATCTTAATTTTAAAAATCTTTTAATTTTATTTTTTATCACAATATGAGGTTATTGGGTTGTTCTTGCGTTCTCGTAAATCACAGGGGTTCTCGTTTGAACCCTTCCCTATATATATATATACCTTTTATATTAAAATTAAAAGGGTTATCGTAATTTGTAATTAATTATTTAGCCTCACAAATTATTTGCATATTAAATAATTAATTTACACACTTTATCAAATCAATCAATTAGGCCCTTACCACATTTCATAAATACAATGCATACAAACCATCATTTGACGGGTTTTGGAATTGAAAGGGTGTTTAGGATTGCTTATTTGAAACAAGTTATGTTTTTATTTTTTATTTTTACAAAAGCATTATTTACTTATTACAAGTCAGAAATGTTTAACTTTTTCAAAAACTTCTTATTACCGGTTTGGCACCGGTATAAGTTGTTTATCCAAACACTTAAAAGTGATTATTACCGGTGTCACACCAGAATAAGTCAATAAGTTGTTTTTATAAGCAATCCCAAACACTTCCTTAATTTCATTTCAAAAATTCAATATTTGATTTTGTGAGAAAAATTTGAATCTGAAATTTTATGATTTCACACAGACATTAGGAAATTTCATTGGGTAGTTGACATTTCGCGAGATTTAATAGCATTTGTTTGTAATGATGTTTTAAATTGTGTAAAAAATATTTGTTTTTAATAATCAATTAATAAAAAGATAATTTAATTATATTTATGATTAGTTATAATTTGTTTTTTAATAAATTATTTAGAAAATATCACTAATTGTTGAAGAGTTATAGTATTGAAAAGAACCCAAAAAGTTGGAGGAAAGAAGGGAAAGTATGAAAAAGAAGAAGGGAATAAAAATAAAATAAAATAAAATAAAATAAAATAAAATAAAATAAAATAAAATAAAATAAATTCTTCTGGAAGAAAAGAAAAAATTCTTATGCAAAATTTTGAATTTTTACAAATTTTTTTTTAATTGCGTAAGATCCAGATAAAATGAGAATTCGATTGTAAAAGTGGCTAAAAAGTGAAATTGATTGAGAATATTGGTAATTTTGACCGTTCCTGTTATAGGGGCGTCGAAATAAGCCTGAAAAAAAATAACACATCAGTACTGAATAAAGTTTAGATTAAACGGTTCAGGTTAAATCAACATCACAAAATTGTCATAGTGAAGTAATAGCAGTATTAATTTTTTTTTTTTGATTAACCTGGATATCTAACCCGCTATGCGAACCGACTAATCCCAGGACGACCATCTGTTTTGCAGATAGCCCGAAGTCACCGCATTTAAACCTCCATGGCCACAAGGGGATTTTTATTCCTCATTGAATTTGAACCTGAAACCTCCTAGTACTTTTAACTTTTTAGTACCTCCTGTTTTGCAGTATTAAATTTTTTGAAACAAAACATCAAGCTGCTTATGGTTCTAAAATTCACATGTTACCATGACATGGATTCCTAGACGAAACCCTGATTTCCCAATCAAATGTCATAAATACATGTAATAAATTTTCAAATAACAACCACGACATCTAGCTGGACCAGACTAGACCGTATGTCGTTAACAAGTCCAATTTTTTCAAACTGTTTTAACGAGACTATTGATGAGAGTAGAAAACGTTCTAACGTAATGTTACACGGATGTTTGTGTAAGCAGGATGTCTGCGGCATACCATGATGATTGTGAAAGTAGAACATCAGAGGCCGACAATGTACCCGTCTTATCAAAGTCGAGCCTTTCAAACTCTTCCATGATCGGCGTCATGTCTTCTTGGCTGATCTTTCCCATCTCTTTTAGCTTGTAAAGGATGAATTCAGCAGCCCTGTAGGATCATCGTGTTTACATACAATCAATACACACACACACACACACACATATATATACACACGAAAGAAAAGATGGTTGTTCTTAAGGGATAGTGATTGTTAGGATATGTGGTTTGTCGACATATATATAAGTTTTTATGGTATGTGTCTATCCGATAATTCTCTGGCGCGCTTCTTTAATCGAAGGCCAGATGAGTAGACGGTGCCCCCAAATAATGGATGCAAAAGAGTGCGTCGAGTCTCTATGTGGTGTTAGACCCTGACTGTAATATCATATCAGGATATGTGAAGCCCACAATAATGAAAGTTACAACATAAGGTCCCATATGACATATAGGACCCACTAGGCCACTAGTGGACCTCGAGACCCCTTGTATAACCACAGAACTAGAGATGGCCAAATGGGCCTGGCCCGGCCCGTAACCGACGGAGGACCGGGACCGGAGAGGGACCGGGACCGACCGGGACCGGTAGGGACCGGTTGAGGGACCACCGGTTATGATCCGGTTAGGGTTTTTGACATTTTTTGGGACCGGGACCGGTTAAGACCGGGACCGGTTATGTAACCGGTTATAGGCCCAGCCCGGCCCGGTCAACGAAAGTCAACGAAACGTATATATATATATATAATAAACCGTATTTTTATTGTGTATTTTTAAACATATTTACAACAAAACGTATTTATAAACGTATATATATATATATATATATATATATTACAAAACGTCTTTTATAAACGTATATATATATATAACAAAACGTATTTATAAACGTATATATATATATATATATATAACAAAATGTATTTATAATAAAACATATTCAAAATATCATATTACAAACATATTAATAACATATTAAAAATTTATTAATAACCAAAAATTTAAAAAAAATCATTTTTTTTTTTTGAATAGGCCCGGTCGGGACCGGTTATGGGACCGGGACCGGGACCGGTTGGGACAACCGGTTACTAATAACCTTGACCGGTTACAAGGAAAATCACCGAGACCGGGACCGGTTACTGCCGGTTTTTGTCGCGATTAGGCCCGGTAGGGACCGGTTAAGGCCCGGCCCGGGACCGAATTTTGGCCACCTCTACACAAAACCACTAGATGCACAAGACCAAGCTTTTTCGGGCTTGGGTCCAGGCCTTCCAAGCCCATTTATAGTAAGCAAAAAAAACCAGGGTTTTGGATTTGAAAAAGTGGACTTTTCCAGCTCGGTTTGTTAAGGTCTGGCTTTTTCGGGCAGCGCCTAGGCCCGGGACTGTCCCTAAAAGTTCGGCCTGATAGGGCTTTAGCGCCTGGCCGAGGTCGGGATTCGGGTTGACTAGGCCCGTCTTTTTCATGACCTGTTTCGTACTTGGGTTTTCTTGTGCATCTCTGATAACCACTATTAATGGTTATATATGCCTCGAAAACTATAGTCCATGAAATGTGCGAACATTGAAAGTTTACTTACACTACAACACCATCATCATCAAGATCAGCTGCCTCCAAGTCTGCAGGTGTTGTCTTTCTTTTAAGAGCCCATTTCACTAACGACCTTTGTCTTCTTTGAGTATGTAGCACAGCAAAAGTAAAAAGCAACTGAGCTAAGTAAATGGTACCCGACAATATCCAAAATAGCGCGAAAACACGCCCACCTCTTGTCGAGAAGCATTTATCGATGTAACCCAAACTTGTAATCGTTGCAACCACACAATAGAAAGCGTGAATGAAGTCCAAATCCTCGACAGAAAGCAAAACGACCGTTCCAGCAGCCATAAGGACGACAAGCAAGACCACTAGTAATATACACTTGTTTCTCACTTGGTTGGTTTTCATTCGTTTTAGCGTTTCTGCAGTACCGATCGTTTGATTCATGTGTAATGCTTTTGCCAACAGTAGTTCTTGTTTTTCGACTAAATAGTCTGCAGCTTTACTCAGCACTAGCCCGATAAGAAGCATACCCAAGAAGACGAAAAGACAGGCAAGTAGTATTGTAAGAGTACTACCAGGAAAAAGGTCTCCATACCCCACGGAAGTCATCGTGACAACGGTGAAATAAAGAGCATCGAGAACTGGGTTGGTTTTCTTTCCATCGATCTGGTGTCTAACGAGATAAAAGCAAAGCGTACCTGCACCCAAGTAAATGGACAAGATGATGGCTACTTTCTTGTAACTTGGGTGGAGATAATCGAAAACAGACCGAGGTCGTGGAAGGGAGGCGGAGGTTTGAGATTCTGAAGGGAACGAATTTGACATAGGGGCACTCTTAATGCGTCGGAATCGCCTTCTCTTGAGGGAAGATATTTGATCTTTTAGAAGTGATTGCTTTGGTGGTTCTGTTGGTGAAGCTTGGTTTCCATTAGATGCCATGGTGGCTTGGTGTGTACAACTTTTCTAGATCCCCGAGAAACAATTCAAAGCTTCAATATCCAACTTGAACATAAGTACACCGTGATTGAGTTCCCTGCAGATTAATATCAGCCATGATTTCAATGATGATTGATGGAATTTTTGGCGTACACTGTGAGAATACGTTTAATCCTCAAATTTACTCTTCAAAAAAAACCGTTACGAAAAGAGAGGGCGCTTCCAACATATGTAATCATACAAAGGAGAAATGGTCCATGTCACGCAGATATTTCTACGTCATATTTTCTTTTGGTCGAAAAGAAAACATCATATTTTCTTAATTTTGGAAAAGCTTGTAACATATCGGTTGGAATAAAACACAAAGCATCTCCAACGGTATGCTGTAATTTTTCTAAAATAGATTATCAAAAATTAAAATCTTTAAAAAAATTTATATTGAACTCCAACAAGTACTCTTACAAACTCTAAATTTTTCAATTTTCTCCATTTTAAAAATCTTTTGGAGATTGTGTTAAATGCCAAAAAGAAGTTGGGATCTCGTTTCTGAAGGTAAGTTAACCGAAATAGCAATTACAGTTGAAACGTAACCAAGTACCGATGCAGATACAGGAAAGTGAATCAAAAGTGTAGAATGTATGGATCAAACGGTACAAGCAAGGCAATTAAGCAAAAGAGCAAGCACGAAGACAGTTACTAAAATCACTTTATTAGGCTCGAAATTCTATGAATCAGTTGATTTCTATTAAATTTCAAACTTAAATTACACATTTTCTCGTTCAACTGCGAATGAAAGCTGATTGCTTAGTACGATCGATCGGATCATCAGAAACTAAAATCAAACACTCGAACTACAGATCTGAACAGTAATTAACATAAAACGCAAGCGCTAGTATAATACTTCATCAACCACATCAAATCGATCTGAGCAATAAGAAGACTACACTCACCTCTGTAAATCGTAAGGTCGTCGTTCTGGAATTCGTTAAAACAGCAGTTATCCATGATTGCTATTTGCAGTCAGTTGTAATTTGTACTCCAACTGGAAATTCCATTACACTGTGCTTCGAAAATGGCAGGAAGTTGCCGGAACCGTTGTTTTATTGGAAAAACAACCGACAAGCTCTGGTCTACTGGATCTCAACCATCCGATTTCCGTTGTGATGTCGGTGGAAAGCACGATTTTCCGAGATCTCGTCGGCAGGACGATTAATGTTTCCACATTCGGCAATATTATAATCAAATTATTGCAATCAGTTTCCCAGTGGTAGTTGAATAATTGGAGTGCAAAGATCAAGAACACTAATAAATGCATATAGTGGTTTATGATCGTACAAAGCAATTCTGCATATTCAAATATGCTAAATTTTGTAATTTATGATAAAATGTCATTATCAAATGATTAAGTATTTAAATTATTTTTTTGGACAAATTACATGAAAAAATAAAATTATTTGATTTCTATTTTGAGTAACACTTTCAAAACTTTCATTTTGGTGCATAAGATGTAAAGTTTTAAACATTTAAGTACCTGAGTAACCGGTTGAAGACTAATTTTAGATTAAAAAAAACTAATTTTAGATTAAAAAAGACTAATTTTAGATTAAAGAGAATCCATGTCACTAACCACACCAGCAAATAATACTGAGTTAGATACCACATCACTCGTCACATCAGCATGATAAGCGGTTAGTGTTTCAACCAGTTACCTGAGTATTTAAATATTTAAAATTTTACATCTTAGGTACCAAAATGGAAGTTCTGAAAGTACGTTATTCAAAATAAGAATCAAGTTAAAATACGTTATTTTTCATGTAATTTGACCTTATTTTTTTTGAGTGAAAGAACCTTTAAACTTTCTCGTTTTTAATGATTAAGTGTCTGAACTATTTTTTTGAATGAAAAAATCATTAAACTTTCTCATTTTGAATGATTAGGTTCCTGAAGATTTTTTTTTCCAATAAATTAAACCATCAAACTTTTAAAAAATTAGTTACGTTCAACCTTTTAAACCAAAAAAAGCCACTTGTAACTGATTTTTGATTCTCCTCTTTTGATAGATAACAAATAGATCAAAAAGATGGAGATCAATGGCAGAGACCAAAAACATGTCAGGCGATTTGAACAACGGACAACGTTGGAGCAACTAGGAGTGGTGAGGGAGAGCGATACTGCTTGCGTTCGGCGCAACTGCAAATGGTTAAGTTTGTTGATGTTTGGTATGTGTAAGTGAACGGAATTTCTCAAGTTTGTGGGTGATAACCATAACTGTGATGCATATGACTACTTAGGTCTGTAAACGAACCTTGTTTAGAGGATCTATTGGTGGATAATGTGTAAATTTTTTGTTGTTTAAATAGGATATGTTGTATATGAAACATCCTATATATAGAGAGAAAGGGGGAGAGAGGAAGGAAGAATCATGCGAGAAGTTACACATTTTGCAAGAAGACGAAAAGTTTCAATATCATATATGATTATACTTTTTTGGATGTGTTTAATCATATAAAATTAAACGTCTATGTGTTGTCAATGCAACACGCTTTTAATCATATGTAACTAAGCTTCTGTATCATGCGTGTAATATACATATATGATATTGAAAATTCTCGGCTTCTCGCAAAATGTTTAGATTATCGCTTGAACCCACCCTTATATACACACACACACATACACACACACACACACACACATATATATATATATATATTGTTTATGTGATGAACATAAATTTTATGGAAGCTGTGAAATACATGAGCTGTGAATTTGTATATTCAAGTCATGTAATTTTATTTGACAAAGTTTGTGGTAAATTTTTACAAGTAACGATGAGTATCTTTGGAACCGGGGTGTAATACTTGTATTTCATGGCATATATGGAATATGTAAGTTTTATGCAAAAATATGAGATGATGTGTTACAAAGTTGGTATCGAAAATCGTAAATCCATTCAGACAAATATCAGTAACAAAACCAAACAATCTTATTTATTAAGTGTTTTAAGTTTAACATAATCTCTTATGAAGCATAAATAAACATGTATTGACAAAATCAGAAGTCATAAAAATGAATGAATCTACCAAAACATATTTTGTTTACGGAGCTTAATCAAATTACATAAACGGCTGAATGGGAACATGGTTTCATATCGAGCTGCATCAGTGTTGCAGATTATACCAAGACTATTGTTACGACGTCATTACTTCGTGTAACGTCAACCTACCAGTGCCATTGACATCAAGTCTTCGAAACTCTTTCATGATATCTGCCATATCGACTTCTGATTGGCTGGGGATTCCCTCCTCTATTGGACTCTGAGACTGAGGACTGTGGAATCATCAAAAGTTGACAATTAACATAAGAAATTTGGACGATAGTTTGAGAGGCAAAGTAGACATATAAGACCCCCTTAATGGATCTCAATACCCTATTAGGTGTTGTTTACCAAACGCTCACATTACCTTACCGGATGAATATGGTAAAAACCAATAATCTTACCCGGTAAGAGGGAGACAAGGACCGAGAGTCTTACCCGATAAATGAGGTCAACGACTACTCTTACCATGGTAAGTGCTTACTCTGTAAATTGTTGCATACAGTGCCTTTTTGGTGAATTAAAGTCTTACACGATAAGTAAATGGTAGTGTTAAATTTTACCGGTAAGCGCTTATTGGATAAGTGTTTGGTAAACGGCCCTTATAATATGATAATACTAGTGGTTAACAACTAACTATATTACATGGTTACTTGTTCTTACCATGCTGCCATTTCAACATCATGATCAACTTCATTATCAGACAACTGTACTGGTTCAGCACGTAGTATTCCAGCATCATAATCATAATCATAATCAATCTTCACTGGTGGAGAATCCTCAGGTTCTTGAGGTGTTATGTTTTTCTTCACTTCTCTTGATCGTAGTTTTATTTGGGTGTACACCTTGGTAAAAGTAAAGAGCACATAACCTTTATACACAGTACCAAGTAACATCAAGACTAGTGCAAAGACCCTTCCGCGTTTTGTTGAGAAGCATTTTTCGGTACCTGCACTTGTGATTGTTATACTGATACAATACAAGGCATGAATAAAGTCCAAATCCTCGATGAAAACCAAGACAGCCATCCCAACAGACATATGGATCAGAAACAAGACCACTATTATTATGCACTTCTTAATCTCTTTCTTGGGTTCCTTTGCAGTAGCAGTTGTGTCATCCTTACCTGATCTAATTCTACGCTTTTGATCTTCTCGTTGCTTGTCTAAAACTTCTAAAGCCATACTTAGCACCAGCCCGATAACAAACAAACCCAGGAGGGAGAAGAGAGAGGCAAAGATTAGTGCAAGAGGGTGATCGTCAGGAGAAAGGTCTTCATACCCAACAGAAGTCATTATAACAAACGAGAAATAAACAGTATCGAGGATGCTGTTTGTTTTCTTTCCAGAAATGTGGCATCTGACGACATAAAAGATCACCGCACTCGAAACCAAGTAGATAACAAAGGAGATGATTATCTTCCGTATATCATCTAGGTTCTCGGGCTCCAGTATATGATCTTTGATAGAAGGCTTTCGTGGAGGTGTGGTTGATGAATCTTGGTTTCTACCTTTAGAATGTTCTTTGCCAAGTAGTTCTGTGTCAACGTTTTTGAGTCCGGGTTAGAAACAATTCAAAGCAAACTTCAATATATAAATGGAATAAAATAAACCACTTGAGAATGATCAAATTACCTACAAGATCATATGTGATTTTACACTAAAGGCAAAACAAATGTGCTGGCGACCCTACGAGTGCGTGGCAAGGTCGCATGAGATACATGTGATTTTGTACGTGACGCTAGTGTAAAATTACATATGATTCATCCATTTACTTATTTTCTCAAATATGTATCATTCTCGTATGAACCCGTCTCTCTCTATACACATGCGCGCGCACACACACACACACACACACACACATATATATATATATATATATATCTAGGGATTTGGTTCAAGTGAGAAGAGAAGTTAAGATGAGAAACGTAAGAAGTGATCTCCACCATTGGATGCACATTAGGATGAGATGTACCGGATCAATCAATGTATATATCAAGTGCGATTTGTGAGTGAATTTGAAATTAAAGATGATCAAAAGTCCAGATCCCTTTTTACGCTTCTCACCTTAACTCTCGTTCTTACACACACACACACACACACACACACACACACACATATATATATATATATATATATATATATATATATATCTTGATGATTACTTGGTACCTGCTGGATTAATGTTCACCGGAAGCCGGAGATTGGATATCAGAGAGATGAGAGAGGAGAGAGGAGTTTTTTTAAAAATATTTAAAATGCCCTTTAATTATAATTTTAACTCAAACTACCATAGTTATTAATTTCTTAATTTATCCGTTGATTTGTGGTTGAGATAGGATCTCACAGTTACCACAAACTAATCAGTTTTCTTTTGAATAGACCTCTCTCTCTCTCTCTATATATATATATATATATAGAGAGAGAGAGAGAGAGAGAGAGAGATGAACGATCAAATGCAAACCGTGCAAACCACCCTCGTCCGTCGATTTCATTATTTAATCTTATGAAATTTTTTCATGTAATTGTTTAATCTTGAGAAATTATTTTATATAATAATTTTTTTGGATGAAGTTGTTTCATATATGGTTATGAAATTGTTTCATATAATACTTAATGAAAATTTTAATGAAACTGTTTCATGTATTTCTCTAAAATTAAATAATGAAGATGATAATATCCATGATTAACACCCTCCACAATAAAAATGATTAATCAACCTATCAAAATTACAAAAAAATGAAGAAAATAAAAAATTATGATTGGTTGAATGAGGTTTGTACAAATAACGTGGTTTGCAAAGTAAACCTCCTCCCCCCCTCTCTCTCTCTCTATATATATATATATATATATATATATATATAGGTTGATTATTATACAACCATTGACATTTGTGCAATCAATACAACCCAATCTCAATCGTCCATTTCATTTGATGAATATGTGATTTTATAGAGGTTTTGATTATTTCCTAATATAAAGTATTAATCATAATTAATGAACCGTATTCATCTTCCATAAATATTTAAATCATAATAAATGAACTCTAATCATTTCCATAAATATTTCAATTTATTAGGTTGCATTGGTTGTACAAATGCGATAGGTTGTATTTGAAATAAACCCTATATATATAGATAAATATATAGCGGAGAGAACATTTACAAACTTTCTCATTTATACAAACTTTACAAACTTAAATCAGTCAATCAGAATTTTCCATTTTTTCAATTTATTTTTATTTTAAGGGCTAATTCGTCATTTTGATGTTTAACGGTTAATTATGGTAATTAACAATTCCCTAGTGTTTTGGGATTTTCATTAATGTAACCGTTTATTTATAGATTTTTTTAATCATTCTTATCCTATTTAATTATTTTCAATATTTCAACAATGAAAAAGGAAACATGAAACCATTATTTCAACAATGAAACATGAAACCAATGTTTCATCATTTCAACAACAAAACATGAATGAAATTGAATTTTGTTCTGGTTTCATTATTTCATTATGTATTTTTCATGGATTGGTGAAGATTAATTAAGAGAGATACTGTGTAAACCGTTTCCTTGTTTAGAGGATCTATTGGTGGATAATGGAGATTAATAAGGAGAGATAATGTATAATTTTTTTATTGTTTAAATAAGATATGTTGTATTTAAAACGTCCTATATATACAGAGGAAGGAAGAATCATGCGAGAAGTTATACATTTTGCAAGAAGACGAAAAATTTCAATATCATAAATGATTATACTTATTTGGATGTGCCTGGTCATATAAGATTAAACGTCTATGTGTTGTCTACGCAACACGTTTTTAATCATATATAATTAAGCTTCTGTATCATACGTGTGATCATATATGTTATTGAAACTTCTCGGCTTCTCGCAAAATATTTAGCTTTTCGTTTGAACCTGCCCCTACACACACACACACACACATATATATATATAGAGAGAGATTCTAATACAAAATATGCAATTGTTATAGACTATACAAAGGATAAAATCGAAACCTTATATATGAGGATACAATCGAAATATTTATGGAATATGATCATGGTTCATTCTTTATGATTGAGATATTTATGAAAAATGATAAAGTTCATTTCATTAATTATGATCATTGTTTTAGATTAGAAAACACTCAAGATATTCATGAAAACAAATATTCATTAGACTAGATGTCCGGTTAAAATTGATTACATGATCTGTAACGCCGATATATATCACAAAAATCACAGTCATTATGAATAATCAAACGAAACAAAATGTTATTTAAGACGTATATAATATCACGTCTCATCAACATACCCGGATGGTTCTTGATGAATATTCTAACTTCTTTGATCGTCGTTTCTGTGTCATCTCCGCGGGACCTTTTATTCTCTTTTAGCTTATGAAGTACATATTCTTCAAGTCTGTGGAATCACTAAACTAGATACAATTAACATAAAAGAAAATTAAGCATTAAGAAGCATAGTTAATTCCTAATTAAGACAAGCGAGATCATTAGAGCATCTCCAAGTTTGCTCCAACAGTTATGTTAAACTTTTCACTAAAATAAGGAAAACTATGAGAGAACGTAGAAATCTCCAAATTTGCCAAGAAAATATAGCATACCTGTTAGAGATACTTTTATGAAATTAAGACATCCTGCATGGCATATTGGCATGTACCTATTAGTGGTATGGTTAGTGGTTGCTAATTGTACTTTACCTTATAAAGCCATCATCATCAAGATCACTGGGCTGCAAGTCTTGAAATCCAGATTTGGTTTTCATTTTTAAGAACAACCATTTGCTTCTCTGAGTCCATGCCTCCGAGAAAGTATAGAGCACACAACTTAAAGTAATCATTCCATATAATATCCAGATTAGTGCAATGATGCGTCTCGCTTTCGTTGAGAAGCATTTATTGGTACTTAACACGGTTGTAATCGTTGAAGAGACACAGTATAAGGCGCGAAAAAGGTCCATATTCCCGATGAATGCCAAGAGAGGCGTCCCAACAAATATATGGACCGCAACCATGGCTGCTAACACTTTCCACCTTTTTTTCATTGCGCTTGGATACTGCACTGTTTCATGTTTTTTCACAGAATCAAGTAACTCTTTTTTTTCCAGTTGCGTGACTAAGAAGAGGTCCGCACCTAGACTCATCAGTGCCCCAAAAAGAACTATACCCATGATCGTGAAGAAAATGGCGAGTAGTATTGCGAGATCGCTACGAGGAGTAAGGTCTTTATATCCACTAGAAGTCATTAAGACAATGGTGAAATAATAAGCATCAAGGACGCTGTTTGTTTTCTTTCCATAGAATTGGTGTATGACGAAATAAAAGGATACCATGGCAACAACCATGTAGATAAGACAAGTGATGGCAACCATATACAAGTCGAAAACATCATCGGTTTTGGTTTTCGAATCAGAAGGTTTCAGTGGTCTGGTTGATGAAGCGTCGACGTTTCCATCGTTGGATGTCATGACCAGCTCACCACTCGTTAAGAGCCCTAATCAATTGATCAAAACTTCAGTATCGAAATTAGAGTACCTCTTTGTACTTAGATCATCTCCAATAGCTTCTCTAAAATAGAAGAAATAAAGATTTTTATTCTTTATTTTGCTCAAACAGATTTAGAGGCTGTTCGGTTCGTTTTCAGTTAAGATCTGTATGGTTATAGTTGTCTGTATATTAACAGATAAGTTATCGTTCGGTTGTTGTGCTGAATAAACAGTCTGAATGTCAGAAATAACCATTTTACCCCTAGTCTTTATTGGTCATCTTAACCCTCGGTTTACCTTTAAATCTTTGAATTAAATCACTAATAACAACATCAAACCCATTAGGAGAAATCATCCTTTTTGTTTCTCTTCTTCCCCATTGATTTTAGAATTTAAAAGAGCAGAAACACCAAACTCATGAATGAAATTAGTAGTCAAAATACAAATCTATGAACCCTAAATTAACAAACCCAAATCTATGAACCCTAATTTAAAAAAAAACACCACAAATGATCAAGAACCACAAATCACAAATCAATTTCATCAACCAGAAAAAAAGTTTAGATTGAATAAAAACCCATTTGTTTGAAGAAGAAAATAGTACATGTAGAACCCTAAAACGAAATGAGAACAACTATCGATCAAGGCACAAACAAGAAAAAAAACCAGTTGTTGAAGATGAGTAGATCAAAGAGGGAGCAGTCGTTGATCTTGGATGCAACCCATTTGTTTAAAACAATAAACATATTGGTTGATCTAACAAGAGGAAGCAGATTGATGGAGGGAGGACTAAACAAATCTTTGTGTAGTGCCATTTTTATTTAGATTGAGGAAGCAAGCAGGTCTGGAGAAAAAAGAGATGGAAATGAGAAAGGGGGGTGGGATGGAGAGGAAGGGAGGACTGAAGGAAAGAAAGGGTAAAAGGGTAATAAATGGGCTGAGTCTATATGACTCAACTTTTACAGCTGACCGAAAAAGTCATGTTTTTAGCCATTAAGCCATTTTCGAACAACTTTATATAGCTTACCGAATAAGCCATAATCTCTGTGGAGTCCATTAAGCTCTTACCAAACAGCCCCTTAGAGATCCATTCACAACTACACATGTTGAATCTATATATACATGGTAATTCATATTATGATTACTTACTAAACCTAAATCAGTCGATATGGTTTCTATTTCAAACACCAAACTCAAACATGATAATTCATACTATTAATACGAGACATGAGTACTCTTTTATGTTTCAAACATTAAACCTAGACATCGTAATTCACTCTCCCATTATTCATGCTTGGATCTCATAGTTCTACAAATGATCAGATTCTCAAATGATTAACC
>NC_037533.1:16180137-16194771 GCF_001531365.2 Cynara cardunculus var. scolymus | reverse complement strand
ATGAGACCCGTAAGACCACCTTTTTACACTTGAAACTTCACAGCAAGAACAATGTGAAGGTAAAAAAAAATCCAAACCTTCACACCAAAAACACTATGAAGGTTACCTTCACAACATTTTACTGTTTACCTTCACAACATTTTACTGTGAAGTTTCAAATGTAAAAAAATGGTGTCACGGGTCTCACGAAAACAGGTTGGTCTCACATGATCCCAAGTCTATATATATGAGGTTATTTTGCAAACCATCCATTTCATACAAACCTTACAAACTATCACATCAATCCATTTTTTGATGAAGGATCAAGATTGAAACAAACTAAATAAGTAAAATAAAAAAGAGAAAGAAAAGAAAGAATTCATATTGAAGACACGAAAAGGCAAAACAGAGAAAAACATATACTATGAACTTGTTTCATTACAGTTGTTATACGTATGAACTTGATGCAATCCTATATGACCTATGAACATGTTTCATTACACGTGTTATACATATGAACCTGATGCAATCACATATGACCTATGAACCTGTTTCATTACAAATTGTTATACATCTCTATGAATATAAACATGTTTCATTACAGCTGTTATACATATGAACTTGATGCAATCATATATGACCATGTTTCATTGAACAGTTTGAGTTTGTTTCATTGGAAATTACATTGTATCATTGAACAACTTGAGTTTGTTTAATTGGAAATTACCTTGTATCATTAAATAGTTTGAGTCTATTTCATTGGAAATTAGTGACGATTTTTTAAAACAAAATTATCCTACATTTTTTAAAATGTGGCGATTTTTTTTCAAAAAATTTAATGGATAACCCAATTAGATCTTTGCTAATATTGTGCTAATCAATATATCATCCATATTTATATAAATATTATGTTGTTACCAAACTTATTTAATAATATTAAATAATTATCAAATATAACTATTGTAAATTCAAATGACCATAATACCCTTATAAATAAAAAAAAGAAAACACATGGATTTATGTGATTGGTTGTAATTAGTTTGTAAGGTTTGTATAAACTGGAGCAGTTTGTATTTGATCGCTCCCTCTCTCTCTCTCTCTCTTTATATATATATATATATATATATATATAGCCACTGAAGGAAGAACTCAGTAATTTGTGATAACGGTAAGATTCAATTTCAACCACAAATCATAGAAAATCATTTCTTCAACTATAGAAACAAAAATATCAAGTATTGAATCTCATTTTCTCGTTTAAAGATTTAGTTTTTAACTAAAACTCAACAAAACTTGAACATCAAAACCAAACCTTAAAAACACAAATCTAAAATATAAGGCTACTGTGGTTCGATAGATCTCTTAAAAGGGAAGCTTTAGACGTAAAAATCACGAAGTTTGGTGTTAAGTATTTTACCTTGAATCGATGAAAAACCGAAAGCCAAGTATGAAATTCAGGCTCTAATTTCAAGTCACTGATATTTGCAATGTCTTGGCAACTTTGTTCATTGATTAGCTAGCAACATTTATATGCAATTTTTTTGACATATTAGTTGACTAGTCGTAAGCTTCAAATATCACCATGGTTTTGTCGGCTTCAACATTAAGTTCTCTTAATAGACATGTACTTTTTTCAAAACAGGTCCTTCATATTTGGTGGTCTTGTTGCTAATAGTGCCCCTTATCTTTTCAGAATTTACATTCGCTCCCCTCAACATAAAACTACATTTTCAGTCCCAAAAGAAATATACCCTTTTTATTTCATTTCTTATATATATATATATAGAGAGAGAGAGAGAGACTTAGAATCATGTGAGACTAGGTGAAACCACCTAAATGACTCTGAACCTTTAGTGTAAAATATTGTGAAGATTTGAGGTTTTTCTTACCTTCACAATATTTTGATGTGAAGTTTTTGTGTTATTTTGTAGTATCACAATATGAAAATAAACCAGTATCGCTTGAATCCAACCCTATATACATTTAACATAAAACTCTTAAAAACAAGTTTTAAACCATAAGGTACTAGCGTTTTAAGTAAGAAATAAAAAAAAAAACTATGAATTACAATTTTATTTACACTAGAAGGGTACTCGCGTAATATAGTAAGAAAACAAAACGAAGTTGAAGTGAAATGTGATGTAAAAGTGAAACATTAAAGTGTTCTTTCATATTGTAAAACAACATAATGTTGCTAATATGAAACAATAAACTATTGTTTCACAAGATGAAACAATATAGTGTTGTTTCATAATTTGAAAACAAATAGAAGAAAAGTTGGCACAAAATGTGATATGAAATATTAAAGTGTTGTTTTATATTGTGAAACAACACAATGTTGCTAATGTGAATCAATGTAGTGCTGTTTCACATGGTGGAACTATGTAGTATTGTTTCATAATGTGAAAACAAACTAAAAATGACGTCAAATACGATGTGGAATACTAAAGTGTTTTTTCGCCTATACGTTAAATCAATTTTATCGTTTCATGTAAAAATTGCGATTATATAATAAATGTAAAAAACACCATGATTTGGGGTCTTAAACAATGAAATTGTGGTTGAAATCATGTCTTGAGTTTTTTCTTATAAGGTCGATTCCAATTGAACAAGTGTATTTTTATGATCAATTCAACGCAATTGACTTTTTCCTTTTAAAGACTATATACGGGAGCGCCATACGGGCCAAAAACATGGTTTCATGTCGTGCTGCTTTGTTACGACTTCATTACTTCACGTAATGTCAACCTACCCGTGCCACTGACGTCGAGTCTTTCAAATTCTTTCACTATAGCTGCTTCATCGTCTTCTTGGGTGGACATGCCCTCCTCTATTAGATCGTCAGGGATCCTGTGGAATCATTAAATTAAGTAGACAATTAACATAAGAAATTAGGACCCAAGTCATTACAGAACACAAATGTCCCGTATGACATATAGAGCCCACTTATTGGATCTCGAAACCTTCTTGTATGATAAATATTAATAGTCAGACATGCCTAGCAAGTACATTACATGTCTCATGGTTACTTTTACTTACATTGGATCACCATCATCACCATAATCACGTTTCGGTCGTGGATGAGGCTTCGATGGCTCCAATGGCGGATAAGGCTTTGGTTGAACAACCCATGGTGGTTCAATGCGCTTTGGTGGTATACCAAGTGGATAATAAGGATAAGGATCTGGTACAATAACCATCAGTGGTGGATAAGGATCTGGTGTACCAAACATCGGTGGTGGATAAGGATCAGGTGTAACAAACGTCGGTGGTGGATAAGGATATGGTGTACCAAACGTCGGTGGTGGATAAGGATATGGTGTACCAAACATCGGTGGTGGATAAGGATCTGGTGTACCAAACATCGGTGGTAGATCAGGCTTCTTTGGAGGACTTGGCATCTTTGGTAGAATAGCTGGCGATGGTGGTCCTCGAGGTGGTAGATGATCCTTTGGCGGTTCTGGAGGTGTTATCTTTCTTTTCAATACTTCTGACCGCTGTTTGGTTTCAATGTATACCTCCGTAAAAATGAAGAACACGTAACCTTTATACATAACACCAAATAACATCCAAACTAGTGCGAAGATCCTTCCATATTTTGTTGAGAAACATTTTTCTGTACCTGCACTTGTGATCGTTATACTGACACAATACAAGGCATGAATAAAGTCCAAATCCTCGATCAAAACCACGAAAGGCGTCCCAACAACCATAAGCACCGCAAGGATGACCAATTTTCTTTTGAACTTTTTCAGGATTGATTCCTTCCTAGTAGCGACTGTTTGATCCTCACTTGACAAAAGTTTACGCAAGTTATCTATTTGTTGCTCGTCTACAGCGTTTAATATCATACTTAGCACTTTCCCAATAACACACAAGCCCGAAAGAGAGAAGAGAGAAGCAAATATTAATGCAAGAGTGTCATTGGGAGAAAGATCGCCATACCCAACAGAAGTCATTATAACGAAGGAGAAATAAAAAGCATCAAGGATGCTGTTTGTTTTCTTTCCACAAATGTGGTGTCCGGCAACATAAAAGGTAACCATACTTGAACCCAAGTAGAGAACAAAGACGATGATTGTATCCCATACATCATCTGAGTTCCCGAGCTTCAGTAGACGATCTTTAGAAGAAGGTTTTGATGTTCTGTTCGATGTCGCTTGGTCTCCATCGATAGAATGTCCCATGAAATTTCGATATGTACCATTCGTCTTGCGTCCTAAAGAACAATTCAAAGCTTCAATATCAGTATTGTTGATGAACATAAGTACACCACAAAAAATGAAGCTTTTTACCACCAGAAATCCATCGGAAAAGTGGGTTTATGATGAATGATGAATACCACTGCCAAAAAAAACCTCGCTAGAAAACAACATCACCCGCAGAATCACCATAACCATTTAATTAATGTTACACGGATGTTTGTATAAAGAGGACGTCTATGCCATACAATAATGAATAGGGTTGGATTCTAGTGAGGATGTGAGATCAACCTGTTTTCTTGAAACCCATGAGTATAGGTGTGAAGCACAAAATCACATTGAACATTCACTACAAAAACACTACGAAGGTACAAAAACAAACCTTCAATTCAAGTGTTTTTGTTATGAAGATTCAATGTTTTTTTGTACTTTCTTAGTGATTTGTTGTTAATGTTTAATGTTACGAGTCTCATGAAAACAGGTTGGTCTCACATGATCTCAAGTCATAATAATTATTCATTAACACATAGTTGAGCAAAATGTTAATTACTCACAACCTTGACAAGGCCTACACAGAACCCTACACCTATGAACCACATGTGAGGAAATATTTGAGAACTAACTCAAGACTAGTGGAGTGGTTCAAGCCTGTCTCACACAGTATTCAAACTTGAACCTGTTGTGCATTTGAACAAATGAGCTACATGCTAGATGCTGAGAGCATCTGTTAAGACACACACACACACACACACAATATCACGTGTCATGAACCTACCTGACTCTCTAATATTAGGTTCCATTCCTACCCGGCGTAACCGTTTTATCTCCCGGCGCCTATAACGAACATATGCATCACGCCTATGATATCACCAAATTAAATAGATACAATTAGCATAAGGTCAAAAGTTAATTGACTTCTCATCATTAATATTTAGTGGTGAGAAAATGTATAGTGGTTGTTAATTATTACAACAAAATTAGGATCATAAAACGTTAAATTTTTTAAAGTATTGTTTGGTTCATAGAATTTAAGAAAATTGGAATGATTAATTTCTTTGACAAAATTTTAATTCCATTTTTTGGTTCACATATTGAAATGGATGAAATCCTATGAATTCCACAAATTTAAGAATTCATCATTCTTTGGTATAAATGAAGGAATTGAATTCCATCTCGTTAACCAATACCACCCAACCCCTGCCACCACGACCATGCTACATGTTACTATTGTCACTGTCACACCTTACCCCTACCCCACCACCATACCATTACTGTCATTGTTACAACTGCCACCCACCCCTCCCCCATCCACACCCACCATTGACCACCATACCACTATTGTTGTCGACATAGTTTCCACCCCAACCCCATCACCCACCCATCTCCACCCTCACCCGCCTACAGCCATCCCCACCGGCTACTCACCCCATCGACCATCATGCCACTACTATCATCGTCCTAGTAACCATCCCCACCACCCAACTATCATGCCACTATTGTTGTCGTTACAACAACCACCACCCCACTTAACCGACCATGTGCCACTATTGTCGTTACAACAACCACCCCACCCAACTGACCATTATGCCACTACTATCATTACAGCAACCAACAACACCCACCTCACCCCCACCGACCACCATGCCAACACTATTGTCGTCATAATAACCACCCCCACCCACCTTGTAAGGATGCAAGTGGGGATGGGGCATGGGAATGTGGGTGTAGGGGTGGGATAGGGATGCAATGAGGTAGGTCATGGTGGGGTACAAGGGGTTACCACCTTGGCCACCACCCACACTCGTGGGTGGTGGGGATGAGAGATGCCGAGAGCATGGAGGGGGCATGGGTGTCAGGATGGTGGCGATGAGATAGGCCGAGAGCATGGAGGGGGGCATGGGTGTCGTGGCGGTGGCTGGCCCCACCATTATGCCACTATTGTTGTCATTACAACTGTCACCCCACCCTCCCCCCAAACAAAGATGGAAATTCAATTTTTTAAGAGATTCCATTCCAATTACTACCAACCAAATGCATAGTCAAATTACATCAAATTTTATTTCAGTTCTTTCAAAGCCAGATTTTTTTAGATTCCAATTCCATCAAATTCATTCTATGAACCAAACACCTCCCAAGAGTCATATTAGACTCATTTATGGAACTTAAGTTTATAAGACCAAACAAAGTTGTGTCCTATGTAAATATGTTGCAATAAGTTTATAGAATGCTTTTGGACGTTTTAATAAAATTTTATGACAATTTTAGAATAAAACTTCCTATTAATTTTTTAATTGATATTATTTGTAAAAACATCCTACAAAAATGCGTTTATAGGACAGTTTTCAAAAGTGCCCATAATAAAACTAATAAAGCACTTCATTAATTTTAAAAGTGTCTTAAAAACTATTTAAGACAAAAGTTTTCTATAAACTTATAGCAACACTTTCACATAGGTTACAAAAGTGTTTAGTATCATAAACTTAAGTCCTATAAATCAGTCTATCAGGACACTTAGAGCATCTCCAATAAATTCTCTATAATTGCTCTAAAATAGAAAACTAGAAGTTAAAATCTCTAAAATGATTACATTCAACTCCAACAAATTCTATATTTTAAAGATTTCAACATCAACTACAGTATGAAAATATTTTATAATTTTATCATCCCAATACACCTTAAAAAATTATATAAAATTAATAATGATAATTCAATCTCATTGGTTGGATAAGAAAATCGTTTCTCTCCTATCATCAAGATTTAGAGAATTATCTAAATTTGGAGTTTTCTCTAGTTTAGAGAACACACTACAACAAAATCGGGTTTATAGAACGCAAAAAAATTCTAAGAGTCCCAATAAACCGTTTTATAAGACTTTAACTTATAGGAGCAAAAAATAAAGTGCGGCAAAAGTAATAGGATGTTTCTGGGCGCCGTAACAAGTCTTTTAGGACATTAAAAAAAGTCGTATTTTATAGAATACTATTTGATAAAGTGTCTTATTAAAACAAATTTTATATAAAAAGATGGTTTACTGGACACTTTTTCAAAAGTTTCCTGTAAAATAGCTAATGTGACACTTCGTATCAAATGTGTTCTAAAAACTTGTTAAACGTCCAAAAACGTCATGTAAACTTTTTACAACGCTTTTAGATATGACACTTTATTTTCTCTACTGTTGGAAATACTTTTAGATATTTATGGTGTCGAATAAACCTGATTTTGTTGTCATGGTCAGAATTACTTACCTTATAAAGCCATCCTCATCAAAATCTTTTGTCTTCAACGCTGCACGTGTAGGCTTTTTTTCAAGATCTTTTTTCACGGACAACCATTTGGTTCTCTGCCTCCATACCTCTGTAAGAACACCGATAATCGTACTTACAGTTATCATTCCGTATAATATCCAAATTAGCGCAATGATCCGTCTACCTTCCGTTGAGAAGCATTCATCGATACTTAAGACGGTTGTAATTGTTGAAGAAACACAATATAATGAACGAAAAAAGTGCATATTCCCGATGCAAACCAAGAGAACGATCCCGCCAACCATATGCACCGCTAGCGAGACCGCTAGCACCTTCCAGTACTTTATCTTCATTATGCTCGAATATTGCATCTTTTGATGCTTTTTCGCTGAATCAAGTACCTCAAATGGTTTCGGTTGCCTGGCTAAAATTTGGTCTGCACCAAGACTCATCAGTGCCCCAAAAATGAATATACCCACAATGGCGAATAAAATGGCAAGTAGTATTGCAAGACTGCTATTAGGAGTAAGGTCTTTATACCCGCTAGAAGTCATTAAAACGATGGCGAAATAACAAGCGTCAAGGATACGTTTTGTGTTCTTTCCACAAAATTGGTGTATGACGAAATAAAAAGATATCGTGGCAACAATTACGTAGCCAAGGCAACTGATCCCGAATATCGTCAAGTCAGAATTTTTCTGTGGTTTGGTTGATGAAGCGTCCTCGTTTCCATCTTTGGACGTCATGACAGATCACTTGTTAAGACTCCTGAGAAACAATCCAGAACTTCAATATCAAAATTGTTTAACTGCGGAGGTCTGAAGGGATCCGGTGCAAATATCAAAATTGTTGGTGTACAAATATGAGTAAATGGCGACTAAATTCCTTGTTTGCATGTTTATTATCAGCCAAGATTGTATAAGACAACAATTAGAGCTTGTATCAGAGGTATTCGTGGTCCGGTTTGGACGGTTTAATCCCCGAAACCACAAACCTACCAAACTGCAATGACGGTTTAGAAAAGTTTCTAAACCCAGTGGTTTGACATTAAGTGACCAAACTGAACCACAAAAGACGATATGATATGACTGGTTTTGACGGGTTTTTGGCATATTATGGGCTTTGAACAAAAAAAGCATAACATCTCCAAAAGAAATTTCTACTGATAACATATTCAAAAATTATAAAAGAAACATCTATCTCTAAGATATAAAAAACATTGAACAAGTTAAAAAAAGTTCACCAATAAACAAACATTGAATGTAACATTTTGGATGAATTTTTTTTAACTGGGCTATAAAAGTTGAACGTGCAACATTATGAAAACTAAATATAATAAAAAAATGTGTATTTTGACGGTTGGTTCATTCCAAACCGCTAAAAAGAACATTCAAGCTGCACACGATACCAAACGATTCGGCTATTTTTCAGATCGGACCAGACCATTTGCCAATGGTCCGGTTTGACTTGATCCGACCAGTTTGAACGATGTGACGTTTTCTTAGCACACTTAGATAGTACCTCTAAGAAGAGAAAGAATGAACATAAGCTTACCAATATCATTAATGGATGAAAAATTCCATGTCTGCAACGTTTGTATCAGAATGGTGCTGAATGAATCGTGATGGAAATGGAAATGAAGACTGTATATATAATTAACTAGTGCTTAATGTGAACTAAAAACACGTGTCAAGTCTTCAACTTCAATCATCTATATATAAAACAAAGAAACAAAAGAAGCCATATCTCATAATTTGTAATTAATATGCTAAAAAGATTCTAACACTTAATAATACATTAAATGACAAAAACCTATAACTTATAATAATAGTTTCTTCCATATATTTCGGATCCATCCCTTGGATCATAATGGAGGTTTACAAACACCTTATTTTTACACTTGCATATTTTACAAAACATTCTTGGATTTGGTTGCGTTTACCAAAGGTTTACCCAGGTAAACGCTTATCAAGTAACATTGTTTTACCGGATGAATATGGTAAATACCAAGAATCTTACATGGTAAGAGCAAAGGCAAGTACCGAAAGTCTTACCACAGTTAACGCTTAATTACCGGGTAAATTGTTGCATTTGATACCATTTTGGTGGATTAAAATCTTATCCGGTAAGTAATTATGTTAAGTTTTTGCTGTTAAACACTTACCCGGATAAGCGTTTGGTAAACGGTCCCTTACATATATATTATCATTTCGGTCATTGGTTTAAATTTGAATTTCTATTTAGTTGTACATTTTTCGATTCGAGGACTATGGGTGATCTTTGCATATTTCTTTTTAAAACAAAGAAATCGTTAAATTTATTGAAATCAAATGAATAGATTTTTGAAGTTGGTAGAACGGTAAAACCTAATTGACACGTGTTCTTCGAAACACAAACGAACTTTTGGTGGGATTTTGAAGACGTATAATGGAACAAGAAGAGTACAAATCTATGCCTATTAAGTAGCAAACCTTTGCACGCCTCCGTTACTTTTTGGGAGGCCTATGCCACTATATAAACTGTCTACCTAAGATTGTCCTTGGCCCGTACATGCTGACACAATGTTAGAACGTTGCTTCTTTATTTTCACATGTATGCCTTATTCTTGAGCTTTAACTAATGTCAAACATGAATATGATTAACTAATTACAGAAATTTTAACTACACATGAACGCTTTTTCATTTTGAGGAGAGTGCATAATGTTAACGTCATCGGAGTATCTTTCTAGCATTTCGAGCATTTTTACAACATAAGATTTCCTACTATCCTGGTTATTTTCTTTTTAAGAACTCAGTTGACCTCTAGAGTAGTTAGCTTCACCCACCGCATCATCTTAATCAACCGTGTTCGAAAATTTAATTTCTAAAGAAATTATGACTACTATTACATGATCATGCCATTATCGGTAGAATTAGGTACTAAACAACAACACGAGTGAGTTTTTGAAGTTAGAATCTTTTGTATGTCGATCTCATACTCAGTACACTTTATTACTGATTTACGACATGTACAGTTACATTAATTGCACCTACGTATAGTTGGAAACACATATACTACTAGCTGCTGATATCAAATTAACATTCTCACATGTTTTAGTCTTCTTTTGAATTTGGTTGTGATTTTCTTTTCCGAAACGTAAGTTTTTCATTTCAAGTTTTTTTAGTCTTCATTGTTGTCCCTAAGATGTACTTAGAGGTGAGTAGCAGAACCGGGTACCCACTTGCGGAACCGGAACCGATATGAGTGGTTATGATTTCTAATATACAGAACTGATTGAGAATGGTTCTGGTTCCGATTCTCAATTTTTCGAAACTGTTACCCGTTGGGACCGGTTCCGGGACCGGGTACCCGGAACCGGCAGGTACCCGGTATTTTTCAATTAAAAAAATAATTAATTTTTTCTAATACTAGATTAAATTAGGTCAAAAACTTTGAACTCTAGATTCATAATTTGAGATAAAATGATTCATACTTTTTCAAATTGTGTGTTTAATTGGATTTGTACTATGTAATCGTTAAACTTTGAACCTTTACAATTATAGTATGTAATCGTTAAACTTTCAACATTTACTATTAGTCTATTATGGTTCGTAATCGTTAAACAATATTTGTAACCATTATTCCGTATAATTTGTATTCTTGTTTACTTATTAGTGTTTTGACAATGTTTTATTTTTTATTTCTAAATAACAAAATTTTAATATTTTAAGAAGCGGGTACCCGGAATCGGAACCGGTCCCTGGCGATTCCGGTTCCAAAAATTCAAGAACCGCTCTAACTGGTTTCGGTTCCAATATCTCAAGAACCACCAATTCCGATTCCTGTCAAATAGAGCGGGTACCCGCCTATGCTCACCCCTAGATATACTTATGAATAGAAAGTCATGGCCAAAATCCACCTTTTTATCAAATAAAAATGGAATAAAAAGCCAACTATAACTTACCACGTTAAGCATATTTAATAACATTAATTAAAAAAATAATTATATGTCTTCCTTCCTACGTATGTTCCAAAGGATAATAATGATGTATTACTTTATATCCTCGTATATAAGAACAATGCAATTATTGCAACAACTTGTTTGATTAATTTAATTATTTTTAGCTAATTTATTTTAATTAATTCATATAATATGTTTTTTTTTGTGTAATTGTTAGAAAAATAGTTTCATGCATTTACACTTTACATCCCTCAAGTTTTAATGATTATTAGAGGTCGTTTGTTTACCTATTAATAGTTTCATTAAGATGCAATATTTGAATTGCTAAGAGGTGAATCTTGTTTGGTAAAAAAATCTGCTTTTTAATGGTTTTAAAACCCTCTAACAAACAACCCCTAAATGATTTTGTATCCTGAGCCCCTTAACGATTCAAAGGCTGTCTCTTAATAAAACTACTAAAAGGTAAACTAACAACTCCTAAATGGTTTTGTATCATGAGGATCTTAACGATTTAGAGATTGTCTCTTAATAGAACTACTAAGAGGTAAACTAACAACCCCTAAATAATTTTGTATGCTAAGCCTTCCTTAACTATTCAGCACTCTAATTTCATTGTAAATAATTACTAAACAGTTATATTTCATTTTGCACTATATCATTAGAGCCTTTTAATCATTACTAGAATTGTACTCGCGCAATGCAGCGAGACACATCTCGATTTTAGTGATCTATTTTATTGTTTGTCTCTGTCGATGTTATAATACGATTTTATGTGTTTTTAAGAAAACAATAATGATTTTATTTTAAAAAAATAAATAAATTTGAAGATATCATAAAAATTTRAAAAAWATATATTAATGTTAATATCGAATCAACTATTTAAAAGTTCTCATTTTTTATGTAATTTCTTTATATAATTTATTTTTTTATTATAAATTAATTTAAGTTTAATAATGAAATAATTTATTTTTGGTTTAATATTATAACATTTTATAAAGATAATAATTAAGTATTATGTTTAGACTCAATGATTATCCCAATTATATTTTAGATTTTTTATATTTAAAATGAGATGTTTATCATGTATTTGATTATGTTTATCTGCAGTTAGTTACACGAATTCAAATATGGAGCTTTAATAAGTTGTAATTACGCACAATCTACTTATAATCTTGACTTTTAAGTAATATGCATTAATAAACAGTACTTTACGCATAAAAAGTCTTTTTAAAAGTTTTTGTCAAATGCTTTATAATATAATATAGATAAATCATCTAATCATTCTGTACCAAAACATTTAACAACTGCAAAACAACCCCTAATTAACAAAAAAAATTCTTATAGTTTTATACCTATATAATGATTTGAGTTTCCTATGAATTCGTTTAGTTATCTTAAAACTGATCATTATAGAAAACGAATTATGAGAAGAATCGTACCAACCCTTTTTAAAATCATATGTTTACGTTTATAGAAATGTTGGATCGATTGAAGTATGTATGTTGATATATCCAGACATCAACGATTACCCGATAATAATAAGAAAATAGAACTTAACCTCGATTTTACGTATATGTATCATAGTCTTGAAGTTGTTGGACCGTTCTCACGTTTGCATTTTGATAACAAATACTACAACAAAATCGGGTTTATAAGACGCTCCCAATTTCTAAGCGTCCTAATAGACCTCGTTATAAGACTTAGTTCATAGAACCAAAAAAATAAAGCGTCCTATCTAAAGGCTTTGTAATAAGTTTATATGACGTTTTTTTTATGTCATAATAAGTTGTTTAGGACACTTTTAATATAAAACATCTCATTAACAACTTTATAGAACACTACTTGAAAAATTATCCTATAAAAACAAATATCCTATAAAAAATTGAGTTTAATTATAGGACACTTTCTCAAAAGTGTCTTATAAAGTTGCTAATACGACACTTTGTATTAAAAATATTCCAAAAAAACTTGTTAAGACGCCTAAAAGTGTCATATAAACTTATTACAACACTTTTAAATAGAACACTTTATATTTTGGTCCTATAAATTAAGTCATATAAAGCAGTCTATTGGGACGCTTAGAGATTGAGAATGTCCTATAAACCTAATTTTGTTGTAGTGAAACATATATGTTAGACGATTGATAGGTATATATTACATATCGTTCCGACCTTATTTCTCAATTTCATATAACTAAAAGAAGTGCTACAACATTCTGAAGGTGATAATGAATAATTTGTTAATTTTATATACTCCCTTCATCTTAAAATAAGTGTTTACGATGTAAATGACACACATTTTTAATAACACGTAATTGTTACACTTTTTATTTAACCAAATGACAGCTTCATCCTTAATTAATTTATCTCTCATCACGACTCTCAAATATTTGTGCATTTACTTAAGCATAAATTTGAGAATTTAATTATCTATTTTTAAAACTAAACACTTATTTTAGTTCGTAGGGAGAATTAAATTTAGAATAGCTTCGAGCTCGACACTTTTCTTGAATTGTAAATTTAGATGGTTTGACCGATCTTCTTCAGTCCAGTTCCTCCGGTACCCTGTGGGACCCACAATTTCAATAAACGGATACTCTTTTCGGTGGAGCTTAAACCATAACAGTTATGAACATGAATACCCTCTTAGCTTTTCCAAACAATATGTGGATGATCATGTGATGCAGCGGGGAATTGCGGAAAGGCCGACAAGCTTCTAAACTCTTAAAGGATAATCAGTCTACTAGTGTCGCATTCAAATAATTAAGAGAAAACTTTCAAAACGAGAGTTAAAACTCTAACAATAATTGTATTAATCAATAATCTAAATAATAATGAAAATAATTTAAATTCAAATCTAATTCTAATCCTAAATCAACTATAAAAATAATTAATAAAAGTAAACTAAAAATAATCCTAATCTAAATATAAAGCTAATAAATAATAACTAAAATTAAATAATAACCTAAACTGATTATAACAATTTCTAAATTTACTCTCAACCGCATTTTATAACAATCTCTAAATTTCAAAGTAAACAAAATCAGTGGTTGAGATTAGGTTTGTAGGGGTTGTAATAATTACATGTAACTAGTATGGGAACCGTGCGTTGCACGGTAGCATGAATACTTTGATTAAAGATCTGGATATTGTCTATATAAATATATATTAGTTGTTAATAAAATCATCAACAAATAGTATTCAAATAATTCGAAAAGTTAAATAAAATATAAATATATACATATATATATATATATATATATATATA
>NC_037533.1:16175758-16179225 GCF_001531365.2 Cynara cardunculus var. scolymus | reverse complement strand
TATATATATATATATATATATATATATATATATATATATATATATATATATATATATATATATATATACATGGTTCAAACAAAAACACCACTATTATACAAAATGTGAGAACACTTATGCACGGGCCTCCAAATTAATATTAATCCATAACAAACATTAGAATAATATAATTAAATCAGTATTTATCAACAATTTATAGTCATCTTATATTCGTCTTTATATCTTAAATGTTGTTGAAATCATCGAAAACTTCTTATGCAGATGCCTCCGCTTGTCGATGATTCATATCGAAACTCCATCAAATCACGAAATACATGTAAAATTAAACCAAACGAGCCTAGTATAATCTCACCCAAAGGTATCGTGTGAATCATAAATGCATGTAAGAAAGTAGTAACATCGCGCCTCAAGTGATACATTCAGAAATTTTGGTGACTGGGGTTCGCTTTTAAGCAAATAAAATTATTTATTGGCTTCTACCCTATACTCAAGCCAATTACGAGCTTGATACGGGATTGATTATTCAAACGATTAATGATCGATCAAATTAATTTCTATAGGCATCGAACAAGTAGAGCTAGATTGCAAGATACCACCATTATGTTGATTTTTTTTCCTTTTCTGAAATCATTCCTTTATTCTAGTGACATAATAAAAACAAGTTACGTTTCAATAAACTATAACCTACCACTCTAAACATATAAATAACGTCATGTAATTACAGCATGTATAACATCGAACTCTAATCTATAAATAACTTTAAGGATTTGTTTGTTTACCTCTTAACAGTTCCATTAAGAGGAAACATCTTAATCATTAAGAGGTAAATGGTGTTTGGTAAAAAAAGAACTGTCTTTTAAAGGTTACTTTAACATCTGAGCGATTAGTTTATCCGGGTCTCTTCAAACCATTCAGAGCTATGTTTTTCCAAGACTACCCACTCCTTAATTTCCTCACATCGCCCATGAATATGTCGCTCATGCTTTTCAGGTACATGTCTCAGTATTGATTCATAGCCATTTGTTTTGTTCAATCGATATGTTTTTGTTCGATTCTTAACCATCTGTTTCGGTTCAAATGATTTGTTTCTGTTCGATTCATAACCATTGATTGAAACCACTGATTGAAACCACTGATTGAAACCATAAGTTTGCATCGATTGAAACCATAAGTTTGCATCGATTGAAACCAATCACATTAAACCACTGATTGAAACCAACTGCTCATCTCATCTCGTTTTACATTTGTTTGTGTTCAAACGATTTGTTTCTCTTCAACTCATAACCATTGACCGAAACCATAGATTGAAACCATCTTTATTGTACTTAATTTATAAGATCAAAAAATGAAGTGTCATATCTAAAGGAGTTGTAATAAGTTTACAAGATATTTTTTTAAAAGTGTCTTATAAAATTGCTACTACGACACTTTGTATGAAAAATGTTTTAAAACTCATGTTAAGACGTCTAAAAGTGTCCTATAAACTTATTATAACGTCTTTTGATAGAACGCTTTAATTTTTAGTCCTATAAATTAAGTCCTATAAAAGTGGTCTATTAAGACGCTTAGAAATTAGTGGTGTCCTACAAACCTAGTTTTATTGTAGTATATTAGAGACTGAATCCAAAACCAGCCCCATGATCAATATACACAGTTGGAGAATTTTGCCTATATGTTAACATTATGTATATCGACCTTGAACTCTGATTTATGTCATGTTGGCTAAAGATTATAATGGGCATCACAAGCAGACTCTTTGTTCATTAATACAAAGGGTTAAAATAGTAATTTGTTGTCATTCACACTGTCCATTCAGAACAGTTACCAAACAACCATATTTTATTATACATTATATCATACATAGCCTCTCAATCTTTCTAACCACTTAATCATTCTACATCAAACCATTCAACAACTATCAGATGGACCTTGAAACATATATTTCGATTACCCTAACTTTATGAGCATATAAATACGATTAACACAAATATTTATAAAACCTTAACTTTATCAATGAACATCTAATTCTAAATATTTCTTTAATTTATTAAAAAACAAATATTTTATATTTAAATAATAAATAATCTAAACAGAAGACTAAAAAAATTATCTAGAGATGGTAACAAGAATAATAGAAAAATAAACCACAAAGGTGGTGCCTGATTGGTTTAAACTTGGCTCCAAAAGTCAAAAGTACCAGGAGGTCCCAGGTTCAAATCTAATGAGGAATAAAAATCCCCTTGTGGCCACGGATGTTCAAATGCGGTGACTCCGGACTATCTGCAAAGCAGGTGATCGTCCTGAAATTAGTCGGCTCGTATAGCGGGTTGGATATTTAGGTTAATAAAAAAAATATATAAAATAATAGGCAAATAGAGAAAAAGAAGAATGTGGAGTTATACAGTTTTTAACGGGTCATTAAGGTTAAATAAATTGAGTAAAATAAAATTATAAAGACAACTTATTTATTTTCGGTCTTCACCGGGTCAAGAGACCCCATTACAAGATGCGGCTACGCCATTGATCGCCTCATATACAATGTTACGTGGACGTTTAAGTAAGGACCAACGAGGGTGTACGTTGTGCACACCATATATGCGATGACTATCGTTTCGTCAACATAACTTCACGTAATGTCAACCTATCGCTGCCATTAGCAAGTCTTCGAAACTTCTTCTCTATAGCTGCTACCTCTTCTTTGTTGACCAACCCCTTATCGATTAGCTCTTGAAGCTTCCTTTGGAATCATCAAAGTAGGTATTACTTAATAAATCAACATAAAACATATATCAGAGCATTTTCAATGGCTTCTTTAAAATGGGGATTTTGAACCAATATTTTGCTTCTAAAGCTTCCTCAAAACTATCTTCAAAATGGATAAAGTAGAAGAAAAATGACGGATCTGACCATCACAATTGCATACCTATGTTAAATCTGATAATTTTTCTCTCTTTTTTAGTCAAGTCCATAACATTTACGAAGAAACATTTGGGTAAACACCAGAAAGAAATGAGCAGAAGACCAATTTTGATGTCCTAAATAGCTATTTGAGTCAATTTTCTATTATGTTATTACGGAAGACATTCCGTCCCATGTGACACCATATAGCACTCACTTTATGGATCTCGAGACTCTCTTGTATGACATGACTCAAAATTAAAGTTAAACTGAACCGAATAGCCAATTCTTCAACGAACATCATTTTTTACCCATCTTTTCAATTGAATTTACATTTTACGTAGAGTTTATGCCAATATCTTACATATTTAGATTAACTCGATTTTCAGATTAAAAATATAATAAAAATAGATATTTTTACGTAAAGATCCAAAATTTTGTGTAAAAAATATACCTAAGGATATTTTTTACCACCGGAAATCAGTCTTTACGTAAAAGATCTGCATAAAAAATACTAATAATGTATTTGATAATGAAATTGATTATTTTAATCAATTTCCCAAAATTAA
>NC_037533.1:16174201-16175359 GCF_001531365.2 Cynara cardunculus var. scolymus | reverse complement strand
TAATTTATTTTTGATTTAATAATTTTTTTATAAGGATAATAATTAAGTAATCTGTTAGAACTCAATGATTATCTTAATTATATTTTAGCTTTTTATATTTAAAATGAGATGTTTATCCAATATTTGATTATGTTTATCTGCAGTTAGTTACACGAATTCAAATATGAAGTTTTAATAAGTTGTACTTATGCACAATTTACTTGTAATATTAAATTTTAAATAATATGCATCAATAAACAGTACTTCATGCATATAAGTGGTTTTTAAGAGTTGTTTTGTCAAATGCTTTATAATATAGTATAGATTATTATTATTATTATTATTAAAACTTTGATTATAAGTTACTATTTTTATTTCAATTCTATGTTATTTAAAGTACAAAAATAATAATAATTCAGTATTGTCTTTTTTGTTATACATCATCATTGATGTTTTTTAGTCACTCACTATTTTTTGTTGACATTTTTCAGTCACAATTTTTCTATAATAATTTTTAGGGAAAAGTACAATAAAAATCAATGAACTTTTTTGTTTGGAATGATTAAGTCTTTGGACTTTTTTTTGGAACAAATAAGTCCTTGGACATTCCAAAACATGTTAAATAAGTCCTTAGACAATTTTTTGGAACAAATAAGTCCTTGGACAATTTTTTGGAACAAATAAGTCCTTGGACATTCCAAAATATGTTAAATAAGTCATTGGACAATTTTTGGAACAAATAAGTCCTTGGACATTCCAAAAAATGTTAAATAACTCCTTGGACAATTTTTGGAACAAATAAGTCCTTGGACATTCCAAAAAATGTTAAATAAATCCTTGAACAATTTTTGGAACAAATAAGTTCTTGAACAATCCAAAACATGTTAAATAACTTCTTGAACTTTTATAAAACATGTTGGAAGATTCATATTTTGAAAGATTAAGCCCCTAAATATTTTTTGAACCAAAAAGTATTTAGATCTATAAAATTAAACAAATATAACAAAAAAGTACTTACATTTACAAAAAAATAATTACATTTAAAAAAGATTTTTGATAAAGTTGATTTTAATTAAAATTAAAATATATTCTGTCAGTAATTTTTCAAACAAAAAAAATAATTATTATTAAATTTATTTTAATTAAAAATATATATATCATGTATGTGATTTTTTAAAT
>NC_037533.1:16160098-16172376 GCF_001531365.2 Cynara cardunculus var. scolymus | reverse complement strand
TTTTGGAACCTATGTAATAAATAAATAACCATAGTAAATTTTCTTAAATTAATCATGTAAATAATAATAATAATAATAACTATTTAATTTAATAAAAACTAGAAAAAAAGAGAGCAAGGGAGAGATAGTTTGATATGTGTATCTTTTATACCCTTTTAGTATTTTTAAGGGGTGTTTAGGATTGTTTATAAAAATAACTTATTCACTTATTTCGATATGACACCGATAATAAGCACTTTTGAGTGTTTTGATAAATAACTTATACCGGTGCCAAACCGGTAATAAGAAGTTTTTTTAGAAGATAAACCCTTTAACTTATAATAAATTGATAAATGATTTTGTAGAAAAAATAAGTTGTTTCAGATAAGCAATCGCAAACACCTTAGAGATGCACCTTAATTCATCTACACATATAACAAACCCTACTTATACTTACGTAGGTGCTGCTGGCTTCGACATTTCTGCCTTCGGTTCTGCTACTGGCTTTGGTGCTTTTGGCTCTACTGGCTTCGGTTCTGCTATTGGCTTTGGTGCTTCTGGCTTCGGTTCTGCTGGCCTTGGTGCTTTTGGCTTCGGTGCTTTTGGCTTCGGTGCTTCTGGCTCTGCTGGCTTCGATTTTTCATCTGGCAGCTCTTTTTGAATGCTTAACCGTTGTCTTATTTCAATGTATACATCCATCATAGTAAAAAGCACGTAATTTTTATAAATAGCACCAACTAAGAGCAACACTATTGCGAAGCTCCGTCCCAATTTTGTTGAGAAACATTTTTCCGTACCTGCGCTCGTGATCGTTATACTGATACAATACACGGCACGAACAAAGTGCAAATCCTCGGTCAGAATCACGATAACCGTCCCAGCAACCATCACGACCACAAAGTAGACCGCTACGCTTTTGCCTTTTCTTTTGATCAATTTCCGTTTCAATTCCTTGGCAGTATCAGTATTTCGATCGTCACCTGACTTAATATCACGCCGTCTAAGTTCCTGTTGGTTGGCTAAAAATGTCGAACCCATACTTAGCAGTAGCCCGAAAAGGAACATACCCAAGAGCCTGAAGAGCGAAGCAAGTGTTAACGCAAAAGGGCCTTCGTTAGGATGAAGGTCTCCATAACCAGCAGAAGTCATTGTAATAATGGCGAAATAAACAATATCAAGGAAGCTGTTTGTTTTTACTTCTCCAGATATCTAGTAACTTACTGCATAAAAGATTACCATACTGAAACCCAAGTAGCCAACCAAGTAGATGAATATCTCCCATAAATCATCTAAATTTAGGTACTTTAGTAGTTTATCTTCGATCGATGAAGCTTTGTCTTTATCGCTGTCTCCGAGTCCTAATTGAAAACAATTCAAAGCTAGCTTCGTTATCAATATCAATTGTTGATCAACCGCAAACAAGAGTATTAACGATTGTTGATTAAGACATATACAATATCGCACACGTACCCAACTTTTCGTTAATGTTAGCTTCCATGCCTATCTTGCGCAACTTCTCGATCTCCTTGGCGAATAATAGGATAAATTCTTCTTCCCTATATATGAAATTACCAATTAACATAATGTACATAGTGTGTTTTATGGTTGCTTATTGTACTCACCTCATATGGCCATCAGCATCAAGATCATCACTTGGCTGCAAGCCTGCAATTGCAGGATTTTCTTGTAAACTCTTTTTCGCTAAGACCCATTTGCTTCTTTGAGTCCATGCTTCCGTAAAAGCGTAGAGCATCCAACTTAAAGTAATCATTCCGAATAATATCCAGATTACTGCGAAGATGCGTCTATCTTTTGTTGAGAAGCATTCCTCGTCACTTAAAACGGTTGTAATTGTCGAAGAGACACAATATAATGCGCGGAAAAAGTTCATATTCCCGATTGAAACCAAGAAAACGATCCCACCAGCCATATGCACCGCAAGCAAGACCACCCCCTCCTTCCACTTTATTTTAGCTACTCTCAAATACGACAACTCTGGATCCTGCTTCAATTTCTGAAGTATCATCCTTAGATTCAGTTGGCTGTCTAGAAAGATTTTTGCACTGAGACTCATTAGTGCCCCAAAAACGACTACACCCGTGAGGGCGAAGAAAGTGGCAAATAGTATTGCGATATCGCTATCGGGAGTAAGGTCTTTATACCCATTTGAAGTGAGTAAAACAACAGTGACATAAAAAGTATCAAGGACGCTGTTTATTTTGCTTCCAGAAAATTGGTGTATGACGAAATAAAAGCATATCCAGGCAACGCCAATGTAGGCAAGACAAATGATGGTTCCTATAAACAAATACCAAACAGTGTGGATCAAATCAAAAGGTGTCTCAGCTTTCGTTGATGAACCTTGCTTTCCATCATTGGATGCCATGGCAGGTAGCTCCGTGTGCACCACCTGTTAATTAAGAGTCCTAAGTAACTGATCAATGCTTAAATGTCATTAAAGTACCTCTGTAAAGCTAGTTATAATATGAAAACCAGATGTTAGAAAGTTAAGGGGGACGACGACACTGTTGTCACTTCTCAGTACTTCAATGAATGGCAGATCGATACGAGATTGAATGAGATTCAAAACAAAGGATCATAACTTGTAGCCCCTACCCCTTCATATGTCAAATTACATGTGATATTTATATCTTATCTAATAATCGTTGTGGTAATGATGTGGATGTCCTTTTTACGCAAACCCCTTCACTACAATAAGTGTTTTAAGTACACTTTTAAAGTTTATATGATCAAATAATTGCATGTCATATATAAAAAGCATACTATAAACTATAAGCTTATTGCAATTTCCAATACTTAAAGTTTATACGGGAATTCTACTCTCTTTTGTGATGATGTTTGGTTGCGAGATTGCTCTCTTAACGTGCAATTTCCAAGGGTATATGCGCTTGATTGTGAGAAATCAACACTGGTTCGATTGGTCGTGGGAATTGGGGCTTGGTTTTGCTTAGACTGCCGAAAGGGGGGGTTGAAGATTTGTAGATGTCAGCTTTACGAGAGATTCTAGTCAGGATCTCTGATCAAAGAGATAGATGGTTTTGGTCTCTCGATGGTTCGGATGAGTTCTCGGTGGCTTATATACGCTCGTAATGACTCTAAAATTTTGGTGATATATCATTCTTCTACTAGATGGAATCGGCTTGTTCCTATAAAGATTAATGTCTTTGTTTGGTGGTTGGGCTTGAACAAAATTCCAACTCAAGACAATCTTCATAAAAGAGGAATTGATCTGCATTCCTTCTTATGCCCGATTTGCGGTTTGGAAATTGAATCAGTGGATCATTTGTTCTTTTCTTGTCAAATGGCCCATGATATTTGAAAGCAAATTTGTCGAAGGTGCGATTTGGATATTCCGGAGTTTAATTCCAATTTGGATCGGATTGGTTGGTTATTAACCTTGTGATTAAAGAAAGTGGAGTCGGCTTTTTTTAGAGACGGTCATTTCACTACTAAAAAAAGGGTATCACCGACGGACTTTTCTGGCGGAATTTCCGTCGGAAAAATTCCCGACAGATCCCAAAAAAGTCAACTTTTATCCACGTTCGCCACAAATCTTCCACTGAATTTTTGAATTTTTTTTTAATTATTTAAAATGGTTTTTCAACGGATTTGTGACATATTTTATTATTAAAAACCGTCACAAATTCGTCGCAAAATTGGTCTAATTTATTTAAATTAATTAATTAACGTTAATCGATAAAATTTCCGACTTTCGTCGGAAATTTTTAGTCTTTATATATATATATATATATATATATATTTGGTAAAAAAAATAACAATAAAACATTTTTTCTGTTAAAAATTATTGACGGAATATAATTTTTAATAAAAAAATTAAATTTCGTTGGTAATTTTAACATTTTTTTATTTTTTTTCCAAGTTAATATTACCGACGGAATATAATTGTTTTTATTAAAAATTATATTCCTTCAATAATTTTCAAAGTTTTTTTTATTTTTTTTCCAAGTTAATATTATTGACGGAATATAATTTTTAACTTTTTATTAAAAATTATATTCTGTCAGATATCCGTCGGTAATTTTTGAAGTTTTTTATTTATTTTTCCCAAGTTAAAAATTACCGACGGATTATAATTTTTAATTAAAAAAATTATATTTCGTCGGAAATCCATCCGTAATTTTAAACTTGGAAAAATGGTTTATTTTAAATTGTTTTCCCAGTTTAATTTATTAAAAACTTTTTTCTTAAACATTACCAACGGAGTAGTCGTATGTTCAATTCAGTTGCATTTAATGGATCTATTGGCTTTATTCGGTTCAATTGGGCTTTTATATGTATTCAGATCTTTTCGGTATAGCATGTCTAATAGAAGAAGTATCAAGCCCCTTATAAGGCAACCCTTGTTCCCTTCCCCAACCAATGTGAGATCTTACGATAATCACTACACTTGATACCGACTTGTAACACCCTAAAATATGGAAATATCGACTAATTTAAAATTTTCATAAAACATCAAATAAGAAATTAAACCCCTTTCTAAAGTCAACGGTTGATCATCTACAACGACAATCTTTGTTTTAACATCAATGCATAATATTCTAAAACTTTACATAAAACTATATTTAAGGGGGGGTGTTACAGAAACCCATTAGTCGTTATTATCTTCAAAGTACGGAAGACGTCACCAATTAGCTAGATTATTCTTGTGCCTCTAACTACAACTCAATTCAACATAGCGTCGCTAGTACCAATCCAAAATGAGAACCTGATGCACACGCTGACAAATAAAAAAGGTTAGACTTAACGCCTAATGAATTCAAACAGTTATCATCTTTAATACAAAATAGTAAAATTGGAAAAGATGTTATTTAAATCATATCTCCAAAATGAAATGTATCTACTATAAAAAAATCTTTCCCAAAACCGTCATTTTCGTGATGAAAACTTGTTGATCAAGACACCCATTTAAAATGAAGTCAAAACCCAATACTCACCCAGAAAGTCAATAAGATTTAAAATTCAAATACTGAACACATGGACAAAACTCTATTATACAAGACATCCAAAGAACATGGAAAAGGTTTAATGCCCAAAACAAAAAAAGCACGAATAAGTTCCAGATACCAAAACCATAAAGTGTGGATACACTTCGTACCCAAAACAACACTGAAAATATGGATATTACACTATCTAGAAATAACACATTTTGGTGATGGGGGAGATCCATTTCTATCACGTGGCGGAACACTAAGTAAGCTACATTGAGATGTTGATGAGCAAATTACCCTAGCATACAAGCCTTGGTAATTACTCTATTTGGGCTAAGTAAGAACATCAAAACTCCTTATTTAGTCATTCACCAAGTTACAAGATGAGAACATCAAAGCTCCTCACTTGCCTAAAATCAGAGGTTCTAAAGCAAGAACATCAAAATTTCTCATTTGTCACAAACCAACTATATCAATAAGAGAA
Source organism: Cynara cardunculus var. scolymus (assembly GCF_001531365.2). Lineage (NCBI taxonomy): Eukaryota > Viridiplantae > Streptophyta > Magnoliopsida > Asterales > Asteraceae > Cynara > Cynara cardunculus. Next base: position 16,166,943 of record NC_037533.1, on the reverse strand, counting down.
CCTCAAAACTTTTCTCTTGGCACAACCAAAGGCTCAAGCTGAGAACATCAAAACTCATCGGTTGGCTAAACTTTATGGTCCCAAGATGAGAACATCAAAACTCCTCGCTTGGCAAAACACGACTGACACATATGCCTATGGATCCAATGTATTACGATCTAAATCACATAACTCGTACTGAATGATCAACGCACTCAAAACTTGTAATTTACCAAATAAATATGCTTTTCAAATGTCTCCAAGACTCATCTGATTCAAAACCGAGTCAAAATCTCAAGAATTTACACTACTAGAAAACCATGTATCAACGACGAATATCAACGAGGGAAAAAAATCCCTTGGAGATCAGCGAGGGAATATGTTTTTGGTCATTTCCGTTGATCCCTCGCTGATCTGCGAGGGATCAGCGAGGGAATGACTTTCTGGTCTATCCGTCGCTGATCCGTCGCTGATATATTCTCTCGCTGATCCGTCGCTTATATATTCCTTAGCTGATCTGTCGCTGAAAGTATCCCTCGCAAATCCATCGCTGATATCCCTCGCTGATAGCACTACCTACGAGCATTTGACCGACGGAGTATCAGTGACGGATTAGCGACGGATAACCCTTTTAGCAACGGATTAGCGAGAGAATTTTCCCTCGCTGATACTCTGCATTTTTGTAGTGTGATCAATTGACTATTCAATAAAAGTCGATATAAATCAACAAAATGTAAATACTTAGCGTTCGGGCCACTTATTCATCATGGTTTGAAAATCAACACCAAGAACTCAATGATCGAGCAAAAATCCCAAAATGGATATTTATATAAAATTTAAGTCATTAAGCTTTTCACTTGTTGGACTGATTCAAAACGAGTCTTTATGAACTGCAAAATGCATTGAAAGAGGTTTAATACATATCATGACTCAGAGTATCACCAAGGCCAACAAGGCTAAATCATGCCTGTTATTAGAATGATTTAAGATAACAAATGCATTATCTTCAAGTAACCTCAAATGGCAATAAACCATAAAAACCCTCAAACTCTTGATTTATTGTCAAATATCCAAAAATCCCAAATAGATGTATTTCTTAAGATTTTATAAAATCAAATGTACCAAAGATGTACATTTCATTAGATAATCAACACATTTGATAAATATTTTAAGTCTCCAAAATAGATATTTTTGCAATGTATAAAGTTTTCACAAAGTAATTGGAACTCACCTTGCTAGGTTAAGTTGAACCTAGGACCCAAACTCATCTCTAGCTTTCAAAATGGTAAAGGATTTAGATCCACAAACATCCGGCTCGAGAAACTTTATTTGGGTCCCAACCAAGCCTAGAATGTGCCAAAAATAACCCCATAATCATATCCTTGACAAACTTTAGTCAAATCACCACAAATCAAGAGGGGTGTGATCTAGGAGGTTAAATCAAAGATTTTGACATGAATAAAGGTTTAGAAAGGTTGGGATGAACTTACAGATCACTTTTTAGGAATACCCAAAAACTAGGTCAACAATGGTGGAAAAAAGGTGAAGAAGATGAATCTTGAAGATTTAATCACAACACTTGATATTTAGGAATCAAAACTCTGAAATGCTAAGAAGTGCTTAAAATCGGTGCCTTAAATGCTTTTAAGATGAAGAGAAACAGTGAAGAAGAGAGTTGGTGTGGCAAAAGTGAAGAGAAAAGGGTAAAATCTTGTTTTTAAACAAAACCAACAGCCCCCTCCCAGCTTAAATTTTCTGCCTAACCTCCCTAGCTAGGTGTGAAAAATCTTCGCGGGTGCGAAACGTGTTGATATTTCAATCCTTGGTTATGTTTTTATGAGATCTTTTTTTCTTATTTCATACCAAAAACATAACCAATTTTCAAAATACTGGAACTATTCAATTCTAAGAGTAAAAATAAATACACTATACCAAAAATCCAGGTGTTACACAATGAAAATCAGGTTTGCAACTGGACTTTCATACATATATATATATATATATATATATATTAATTTTATATAATAATCTATAAATAAAGTTATATTTTATAAAAAAATGGGAATGAGGTATTTTACAATAAACCTTTATTGTAGAGTTTCATTGAGATTCTTATTTTATTGATGTGATAATAATAAAATCTAAATGGAAAGTGAGATTTTTAGAAGTTTACTCCATTACTGATGCTCTTAGGTAGGGTTTTTCTGGAAGGGGGAGGGCGGGGGGACCGGAACTCAAAAGAATTCGCAAGGCTTGGACAAACGATAGAGGATATGTGGTTTAATTTGATACAACGTGCAAAAGCTCACTAGAGTTTGACATATGAAGGGGTAGGGGATACAAATTATGATGGTTTGTTTTGTATCTCATCCACCACGTTTATTTTATAATATAAATGGTTGACGTCTTGTTTTTATTCTACCTTCATTTTATGAAAATACGAGAATAAATTATTAAAGAAATAGAGGTGTTGGATGAGATACAAAACAAACCATCATCATAATTTGTAATTCATATACATATAACATATATTGTCTCTGTCTCCATTTTCATTTCCATCACCATTAATTGTTAACATTCAACACTGACACTCGAGATACATTTCGATTTTAATATTCTATTTTATTCTTTATCTTAGTAAATGTTATAATACGATTTTATGTGTTTATAAGAAAACAATAATGATTTTATTTTTGAATGAAATATAAATTTGAAAATATCATAAAAATTTGAAAAAAATATATCGATGTTAATATCAAATCAATTATTTTAAAGTTCTCATTTTTTATGTAATTTCTTTAATTTTTTTATTATAATTTAATTTAAATTTAATAACGAAATAATTTATTTTTGGTTTAATAATATAATATTTTATAAAGATAATAGTTAAATATTCTGTTAGAACTCAATGATTATCATGTATTTTATATTTAAAATAAGATGTTTATCGTATATTTGATTATGTTTATTTGCAGTTAGTTACACGAATTTAGATATGGAGCTTTAATGAGTTGTACTTACGTACAATCTACTTGTAATCTTGAGTTTTAAGTAACATGCATTAGTAAGCAATACTTTATGCATAAAAATTATTTTTTAAGAGTTTTTGTCAAGTGTTTTATAATATACTATAGACTAAAAAAATATCTATTTTTTGAATTTCTTTTTCTGTAATTTACAAACACAAAAAAATGCAAACGGCACAAATATCGGTAGATGAAAGTCAATTTTCTAATGCCGAAATCTAATAATTAAGGGGGATAATAGCATCTATTAATTTAGTGAAATTATGGGTTTTTATTTTTATAGATTCTACTTTAATTTTTTTATTACAATAATGTATTTTTAAAATATATTTTATTAAAGCATTGTACTTTCAAAATTTACCCGTTATAACATTGAAACCTGTTATCATTTAAACAAGTTTTTATTTATTGACGTGTCAAACTTAAAATGACATAAAAGCCATTTAGGATAACCTGTTATAATGGATTACATGTCATTTTAAAAGAAAATTTTAATTTAAAAACAATTTTTGAAAATGAAAAAGGCCTCAATCCCTCTCAATCGCATTGTTCGACAGTTCGTTCATTACCGATGATTGTTCGTTCACCCTCAWTTCCTCATCGACCCTCACCCTCTTCTTCCTGATCRAATCTAAACCCTAATCGACCCTCATCCTCTTCCTCATCGACTTAGTGCTGTGATTTTCAACAGGTAAGTTTAATATGTTTTACAGCCATGTATATGACACTTRGAATAAGTTCACCAAGTTCTCTAGAGAATCAGTGCACGATACTTTTCTATATGCAAGAGAATCTGCTTCATGGAGGTCCTGTGCATGATACTGTTCTAATAGGCCTTAGAGAAGGTTTGTTTAGGCCTACTATCAAATTGAATTGGGGATGATGATCGTAGATAGAGCAGGTAATGAAAACAATGTTACATATATTATATTCATTATGAATATTCATGTGTGTACAACAACTCGAGATAGATTTCATCACGTAACTCGACATCACCTTCTTCAATGTGATAAGTACTATACACACCCACATAGACCGATCGAGAACCCATCGAGATCGAATAAAATCTGGTATCGCTTTTTCGAGTGTCAAACAACCAACCTGAGAAAATTCCTAGAAAGTCAAACATGTCAACCAACATTCTTCAAATTCATTTTCATCTTGAGTTCATATCTTCAGCTACTCAATTTACCTTAGAGGTCAAATCTTTAGCTGCTCAACTTATATGCCTTAAAGTAACCGTAGATGACATGCATGCCTTCCTTCAACACCAAAAAAAAGGAATTTGAATTTCAACTATTAGCATGCCATCATCTATAATTTTCGAACGATAAATGCGGCTGTAATTGGGCAGCCATGGCTACTATTGACCAATGCATAAGCCATAAAGCTACTGCGTCCGTCTTGGATTCAGTCTGAATACGGTTTAATCGACTACGTATTGAAGCATATGACACGAGCAACTTAATCCTTTGCGCTTTCTTTTACTAACGGAATGTCCTTGGAACAAGTCCTCAACTATATATATATATATATATATATATATATATATATATATATTAGATTCAGAGCCTGTAGAAACCATAGTATTTAAAAGCAAGAAACTCTTCCATAGATGTAAATGTTGATAATGGATGTAAATAAATCTAAGTACAAATGCATAAGTGGAAGAACACATGCATGGGATGGTAATGTTGATAATGGATGTTACCAAAATAAACAGGAAATCAATAAAAAGACCAAGGCTGTAAAAGCCAAGCCTCCATAAAGCATAGACATTATTGTCATAGTGGATGATATTACATTTTAAGCCAAGGTTTGTAGTAACCAGGGGGGGGACGGTCTAATGGTCCCTTAGGGGGCCTGGCCCCTGTGATTTTTTTTTCTAGATAGGCTAATGTATATGGTCCATAAGCTTGTGTAGAGTACAAAAATTCAAACGGCCCCCCTCTTGATCCAGCGACGACGAGAGTACTAGCTAGTCTACGAGAAGTCGAGAACGCAGACGACAGCGGAAGCGGACATCGACGACGACGAGAACGCAGACAACAGGCAGGCGGCAGCCGCAACACCGCGGCAGCGACGAGTGCGACGGTAAGTCCTTGTTTTCTCTTGGCCTTTGCCCTTTAGGTGCTGTTTATTTGGTTGTTTCTGCAGTTTGCGTTTTCTTTTTCCTAGTTCTCTGTTATGTTCCGTAACCTAACCTGCTCATCTGCATCTGCTGCTGCTGCACTTTTTGTTTTGAAATCAAAACCCAAAGAAACCCAATTTGTTGGCTTGTTGGTGTCTTTGAAAATTGAAATCAAAACCCAATTTGTTCTTGAAATGTATTTAAAATTCCATATTTGATATTGATTGCAAGAATCTGTTGGTGCACTTTTTGTTGGCTTGTTGCTGTCTTTGAAATCAAAAACCAATTTGTTCTTGAAATGTATTTAAAATTCCATATTTGTCCCAAAACACGAAAGTCCAGAATTTGTTAACAAAGCGACTGTATTTGGAACTAGATGACTTGGCCATTTTTGGAACAATTCCTTCTTTGTAGCCTCTTTTAACTCACAAGAATCTGAACTAGGACATTTAGTTCTCTTCCTCAAATTTGTATCTAAATCACGCAATTTTCTTTTATGAGGGACATCGACTTGCTTACCATCTCTAATATATCCCAGATTACATGTTGTATCCTCACTTCTCTTTGAGTGTTTTACTGATGACCCAAGATCCAAGCCACAGGTGAAAAGGTATTCACTTCCTGTTGTATTCTCCCAAGTGGGTTACATTTGTCTGGTTTTACTAAACCATGTTTTTTGTAACCACCTTGAATGTTTTATTGAACAGTGTATTTTTGGTCCCTTTAAAATATATAATATATTAGGTCCGGCTCCTACGGTCTGAAAGTTTGTGTTCCGCCCCTGAACTTTGTGATAAAAACTTACAAGAGACTTTCAAGTTTTTAGGTGTTGAAAGGGAAGTCTTAGAAACCGATAGTAATTGTATTAAACTTAATTCAATTAAGTGAAAGTCATCTTTGAATTCAATATTTATAAGAAAAGGTTAAAAACACACACTCATATTGTCTCTTGTTTAGCAAGTGATAGGTCATGTAAGACGATAATTCCACTAGGTGTAGGTGACACAATTATATATATATATATATATATATTTTTTTTTAAAGTCAAATACACTTTAATATAAGGTGGGACGACAAAAAAAAGACAACTCCAGCTTAACATCAACTGTGTACCATGTAAGTGATCCACATACAGAGTTCACTCGTTTTGTTGCTTAGTACCAAACTCTATCAATTATGGTCGATCATGTAATCGTAATCATGATCATGATCATCTTTAGCAATTACAATCGCAAACACGGTCGATTAAGATGATCGATGTGGTGGGTGAAGCTAACAAGCCAAGACGTCAACCGCGTACTTAAGAAGGTTACGAAAAATCGAGGTTATTAGGAAAAATTTCATGCTATAAAAATTCCGCGAAGTACCAGGAAGATGCTCCCACGTTCCTAAGTACAACAATTTGTACTGTCGTCAAGTGCTCTTGTTTAATTATTTTTCTAAATATGGAAGTCCGTAGGTTTTGCCGTTTTCGTAAGTTTAGAAATTTATTTGTTTGATTTTAATATGTTTAAAGATTTATTTGTTCGATTTCAACAAATTTACGAAGATTTATTCTTAAAAAGTATTCAAGAACTTAAATCCCTCAAATTATGAAAGTACGTTGGGGTTTTCTAGACTTTTTCCTTACTCGTATTTGTTGAGTTCAAGTATGTAACTTTTGTTTTCCATGGATTATATTAGGGGTGCTCAAAAACCCGACCGACCCT
>NC_037533.1:16147598-16157598 GCF_001531365.2 Cynara cardunculus var. scolymus | reverse complement strand
CTTAAGTGACGAGAAATGCTTCTCGACAAAAGGTAGACGCTTCTTTGCAGTATTCTGGATATTATTCGGAGTGTTCGTTTTAAGTGGCATGATATATATCATTACGGAGACGTATCATCACCGACGCAAATGGTTAGTCGGGAAAAAGGATGACAAACTTGTAGACATGCTCCCAAGTGATCTTGATGATGATGGCTTTATAACGTAAGTACAATTAGCAACCATGAAACACTCTACGTTTTGTCTAACCAGTCACACTAATACTGATCCTACATGATGGTCTTTTGTGGGATAAAAATCTATTGTTAAGGGGCTGTTTGGTAGTTGTTGAATGGTTTGGTATAAAATGATTAAGAGGCCCTCATGATATAGTGCAAAATGAAATATAATTTGTTTGGTAATTGTTTACGATGAAATTAGGGCACATAATGGTTAAGGGAGGTTGATGATGTAAAATCATTCAGAACATTTTAGAACCATTAAGAGTCCGACCTTTTTTTTTACCAAACAATATTCACCTCTTAATGGTTCAGATAATGTTTCTTAATGAAACTATTAAGAAGTAAACAAATAACCCCTAAATAAAAATGTGATAATAAGTCATATCTAAATCTGTGGTATTTCTATTTAATTTGGTGATTTTATGCATAGGGAACTCGGATTTCTCAAATACAAGGGCAGGAGGGCAAAAAGGTTACATCTAGAAGGAAAGCTTGTTGACGTTAAAGAGCCAGGTAGGTTAATCATGACACGTGATGTTATATATATATGTCTCTTCCGTTTGTTTGTTTGTTAGCAGCTTAATTAACTTAATTTGTATTGTAGTGGACATACGACACGTGACCAAAGATACAAATATAACTGAAACAAACTGAATTCTTACCTTTTTACCTATTCGGGAATCTTACTATTAATCGCCGATGATAAAAGGTGGTTAATGATGTGCACGACCAAAGATAAAGCTTCTGGCGGTTAACCTCATACATCTTGCTTTCTCTAGCCATGGTTGATTCATCCGTTCCGCCACTCCATTCGATTGTAGATCATGTAGGGTGGTGAAGTGTCGATGGATCCCCTTTTCTTTGCAAAATGAGATGAACTAACAACTTTTGAGTTCTCCACCGTTATCTGATCTCAACACCTTCAACTTTCTTCTGGATTAAGTTTCGACCAAAGTTAAACATTGTTTGAATTTTTCAAACAAGTCTGATTTTTATTTCATGATAAAGATCCAAACTTTATGAGAATAATCATCAATGAAAGAGACGGAGTATTGACCTCCACTATGGGATTTAATGCTAGCGGGTCCCCCAAACATCCATGTGTACTTAATCAAGAATTCACGTTGTATTGTGTGTGCCAACACCAAAAGAGATCTTTGTTTGCTTTACAAGGATGCATTCCTTGCAGAAATTTAGGCTCTCGATTTCTTTTTTCTTGATAAGGCTCCGCTTATGCAGGATCTCTAAATTTTTCTACGAAGTGTGGCCAAGTCTTAGATGCCATAGTTTGGAGGCATATACCTTCTTTGCATTATATTCACCTACGCATGCACTTGCACCTGATGTTTGTCCGTCTAGAAAATAGAGATTATTTGGAGCTTTCGTACATTTGATTATCGCAAGAGTCCCATGAGACATCTTCATCTTCATCTTGATGGTACATTTGATTTCGTACATTTGACCAAGGAAAATGAGATATTTAGTCATAGAGGAACATACATTACATGTGAAATAGTTCGGATCATGCCATCAAACATCTTCATCTTGATGGTACCAATGCCCAAGCTTTTACACACCGTATTGTTTGCCATGAGGATGTTGCTTCTTCTTTTTCTTCAAGTGACGAGAAGAGCTCCTTATGCGGAGTCATGTGGAAAGAATCCCCTGAATCCAAGACCCATTGGTCCTTGATAGTCTCACCTCCGGTTGACGCTGATTAGAGGATCATCAAAATCGTTCACGACAACAAATGAAGATGAACCTTCCTTGTCGGTCTTGGCTTTAATACTTGGACATTCTTTAATCAAAATGTCTGGATTGATGACAATCATGGCAATTTCCACTCTTCTTGGACTTGCCTCCAAATTTTGGCTTGCGTGACTTTGAACGACCTTTTGATCTCTCTTTCGAAATTCATTGTCCTCTCCCTATAAATAACCCATGGTTGCTGCTCCTATCATATTTGTCGACATTCAAGCCATTTGATCCCTTAGATCCTCATTTAAGAGGCCATTTTCACATCTGCCATAGTTATGGTATCTCTACCATATATTAATGAATTAGCAAAGCTAGTATACCTTTCAGGGAGGGAGCATAGAATGATCATTGCCATTTGTTCTTCATTTATCTTCAAGTATATTGATTTCATCTTCATAATCAAATCATCAAGAACGTTGAGACGAGACTTGATTGGTGTACCATCCTCCATCTTGTTAGTGAAGAAAGTTTTGAGTAGGATGAGACCATTTGTGAGAACCTTCGTAAGATAGAGCTCTTCTAGTTTGTTCCAAATGCCTCATGCGGTTGTCTCCGAGCTTATCTCTGGAATCACTTTCTCTTCCATTGCTAGTTGTGATGTCGTGAGAACCCATTATTCCATCTTCTCCAATTCTTCTTCCGATATATCAAGGGGGAGTTTGTCTAGTTCAAAAGACAACACGATGCACCCGGTTTCTTCGAAGTACTGGCTTCATCTTCCACTGCTACTTTCCAAAGTCGTCGTCCCCATTCCACCTCTCAATCTGAAGAGTCGATCTGGAGGCTGCATACGAACCTTTAATGTAGGTATAAGAAGTGTTTGATGAAGACTTATCTGAGTTTTCGTCCTCTTTAGAGCTCATCATCACGATGTTGGAAGTAGTGCTTGAATATGTTTTACCAAAATGCCAATAATAAAAAACGGAAGCTCTGATACCATTTATTGGGGTTTTCGACACCACAAAGGTCCCAAAAAACAAAATAAATAATGAAATTTATTCAATGACAATCAAATATGTGATGCTAGCCAATAACGAATGTGGATAACAAAGTAGGATTGAAAGCACAACGATCAATAAACCAAAAAACTTTGTGAACACACAAAAACACAGACATTTACGTGGTTCCACCACTAGTATGGTGATGTAGTCCACAGTGAAGAGGAGGAACTTTTATTGATGAAGAACGCCTAAACACTGAAGTGAAATGACAAACCAAACACTAAATTTGTGTATAATCTCTCTCAAAATTTTGTCAACTCAAACTAGGGTTTCTAAGCTTTCAATTTTGTTCTCCATCATGATGGAACTAAAGGGGTTTATTTATACTAATCCATAGTGGAATTTCAATTTGATCCCAATCTTAAAAGCTAACAAAATCATCCTTATCATCGCACACAGCCAGGACAGATTATAAAGTGCAGCCATGTCAAAAGATCCAAAACTTTCTGTTTGCAGAATAACACTAGACCAAGACGAATTATAAGGTGCGGCCATGTCAAAACACCCAAAAGTTCCTATTTGCAAAATAACACTATGCACGGTCATGCAGGATCATAAGGTGCGGCCGTGTTAGAAACTCCAGAAATTTCTGTTTTACATATCATTGTTTCGTATCACAAAAAGTTCATGTGTATCACATTGATTCACATATGAGCTTATTTGCCTCGTATTTGTAAAAGTTATGAAACTAGTTCTCTATCTTCCGCATACTCATATGAGAAATTATACGATGTTTCACTTCTTTACCTCTCAAATATTACCACATCTCAAATGAACCTTATATATATATATATATATATATATATATATAGTGTTAACTTTGTTAACCAATCTTGGTCATTGATTTTTACAATAAACGGTTGTGATTAATCATGATAAAAAATTAATTTTTTAAATTTACAATTTCAAAATACATATGTAAACAATGGGGAAAAGGGTATTTAGGTAATTTTCCTTTTAAAGTAACTCCCAAATCATTAATTGGAGATGGGAGTTGCATAAAAAATAAAATTACTCATATACCCTTATCATTAAATTCTAAGTCTCTAAGATAGAGAACAACCTAATACTAATACTAAGATGGATTGTGATTGGTTGAAAAAGTTTATAAAGTTAACACAATAGTTTGGGTTAACATTTGAACTAAGCGCGCTCTCTCTCTATACATACACACTACTATAAATATTATGACACTTAGAGGTTTCTAATTATGACTCGTAGACTATGGTATACACCAAGCTTCATGGAAGAAATATCAATCAACGTACGTGAAGATCAACTCAGATGATTTATGGAATATGGCCATCGTATTTGTTATCTACTTGGGTTCGAGTACAATAATCTTTTATGCCGCMAGATACCACATTTCTGGAGAGACAAAAACRAATGACATTCTTGATACTGCTTATTTCGCCTTTGTTATAATGACTTCTGTTGGGTATGGAGACCTTTCTCCTGATGACGACCCTCTTGCACTAATATTTGCTACTATCTTCTCCCTCTGGGGTATGTATGTTTTTGGGGTATTGCTACATATGGCTCTAGAAGTTTTAGAAGAGCAACGACAAAATATAATGCGTAAAGATCCGAATCAAAATGCTGCTACTGCAAAGGAATTGATCAAAAAACACAGCAAAATAATAGGGCTCTCCCTTTTGGGGATTATGATTGTCGACACCGTTATTTTGATTTTGATCGAGGGATTGGACTTTATTCATGCCTTGTATTGTATCAGTATAACAATCACAAGTGCAGGTACCGAAAAATGCTTCTCAACAAAACTTGGACGAAGCTTCGCAATATTCTGGATGATATTTGGTGCTCTTTATAAAAATTTTGTGCTCTTTACTTTTACCAAGGTATACACAGAAATAAAACAAAGGTCAAAAGAGAAGATAAAAGCGATGGCTATAAAAATACCGAAGCCAGCGATGTTGGGCGAGAGAGACGACAAGAAAGATGATAAGAAGTCAGACAAGAAAGACGATAAGAAGCCAGACGATAAGAAGCCAGACGATAAGATGCCAGACGATAAGAAGCCAGACGATAAGAAGCCAGACGATAAGAAACCAGATTATAGCAATCATGTTCCAATGTAAGTACAAGTAAGAGTGATACGCGTAAAGTACTCGCCTTTCATCTAACGGTAGTTTTTGAGGCATCACGGGCCACTAATATTGATCATACAAGAGGGTTATCTCGCGTCTTCTGGAGATCCTACCATTACAAAATTGGGTTTATAGAACGCCATTTTAAGCTTTCTAATAGACCATTTTATAAGACTTAATGCGTTGTAATAAATTTATAGGAGGTTTTTGGGGGTCGTAAGAAGTTTTCTAGGACATTTTAATAAAAAGGCATCATGTTAATTATTTTATAGAACACTATTTAAAAAAAATGTCTTATAAAAAAAGTGTCCTGTAAAAAGAATAGGTTTGTAAAACACTTTCTCAAAAGTGTCCTACAAAAAGCTAATGGGATACATTGTGTTAAAAGTGTCCTAAAAACTTGTTAAGATGTCCAAAAGTGTTCTATACACTTACTACAACGTCTTTAGATATGACGTTTTATTTTTTGGTCATATAAATTAAGTTTTGTAAACCAGCCTATTAGGAGTTAGGACGCTTAAAATTAATGGTGTCCTGTAAATCCAATTTATTTGTAGTGTACATATCACACATGACGTCTGTCATTATAGTGACTTTGGCTCTCAAACTAGTGTCCTTATTCAATATGTTAATTATCGTCTACTTTGATGATTCTACAGACTCATTCAAGAGCTAATAGAGGAGGGGGTGCTCAAATACGAAGACATAGAAGCTTTCAGGGCAGAGTTCAGAAAACTCGGCCCTCGTGGCACGAATAGGTTGACGTTACGTGAAATTATGGCGTCGTAAATATAGTTGTGAAATGATGTGTTAATGTCCTCTAAAACAGCCACTTAACGCATTATATAAGGATGTTACTATTGATGGTCTTCCTACTTTCTTACAAGTAAATGTGCATTTATGACTCACATCATACCTTTGCGTGAAATTTACTAGGTTTGTTCAGTTTGTTACATGTACACGTAACTTGATATAGGGGTCGTTTACCAAACGCTTATTTGAGTAAATGTTTTACTAATCGGGTAAGATTTTAATCCACAAAAATGGTATCAAATACAACAATTTACCCAATAAGCATTAACTGTGGTAAGAGTCGTCGCTCTTACTTACCGGGTAAAACTCTCAGTACTTGCCTTTGCTTTTACAAGGTAAGATTCTTGGTACTTACCATATTTTTTTGTCAAAAGGTAATGTTACTTGATAAACGCTTACTCGGGTAAGCGTTTGGTAATTAAACGGCCCCATAATTGGATATGAATTTTAACCAGAAATGAAATATGTTTTTGTTTTGGTTGATAATTGATTAGTTATTACAATTTTTTAAATAAAATAAATTTCATTAATGCTCTAAAAGAATTATAAAAAAGAGTTTAAATCATCGTCAAGCCAACTACAGAGTCCACACCAAAAAAGGATAGGTCACTACAAAACAAATGACTTAAATTACCTATAAAAATCATTTAGGAATATCCATCGGTCATTACCAACAGATCACCTTGAAAACTCCAATGGATCGGAATTCGACGTTTCTCGAGAAAATACCAACGGATCATCCAGAAAATACTTAGGTTTGTAGGGTTTGTAAGAATTACATGTAATTGAAACTCCTCTTATATATACAGGGTTTAAACAAAAACACCACTATTATACAAAGATGCGAGAACACTTATGCATGGCCTCCCAAATTAATTAATCCATAATAAAAATTAGAATAATATAAATAAATCAGTATTTATCAATAAGTTTGTTTAGACACCAAAAACATCTTATAAATTTATTACAACACATTTAGATATATATAGACCGCTTTATAGTTTGATCCTATAAATTTAAGTCCTATAAGACAGAATCTACCGCGTGGCACCTAAAAATTGTCAAGTAAACCTGATTTTCTTACAGTGAGATGTGCCTGAAAAACTACCGTAAAAGTCCTAATAAATGTTTGAGAGTTAAATAATTAATTGAACTTACACGATATCAACTGCCTTGAAGTCTGCACGAGTCATCCTTCTTTCAAGAAACAGTTTCGCCAACGACATTTGCCTATCTTGAGTGTTTAGCTCCATGAAATATAAGAGCAAATGACCTATAAAAATGGTACCACTTACCATCCAAAATAGCGAAAATACGCATCCGCCTTTCGTTATGAAGCAACCATCACTATCTATACGTGTAATTGTTGATGTCACACAAAAGAACGCCTTAATATAGTCCATACGTTCAAGAAAATACAATAGAAACATCCCACCGCCCATATGCAACGCAAACAACATCAATGATGTCATACAAGTGTCATCAACTAAGTCAGATTCATCTCGTGTTTGTTGGTTTGCATCATATTCATTTGGCTTGAATACAATCTCTATAACCATATTCACCATGAGCCCAAAAAGAAGCATACCCAAGAGGCCAAAGACGGAGACAAGTAGCGTTACAAGATTGCTATCAGGAGTAAGGTCTCCATACCCGATAGAAGTCGCTAAAGCAGCAGAGAAATAAAAAGCATCGAGGATACTGTTTGTTTTCTTTCCAGATATATGGTGTCTAAAGTGTGTTATCTAAAGGGGTTGTAATAAAACCATCTTTATTGGACTAATTTATAGGACCAAAAAATGAAGTGTCATATCTAAATGAGTTGTAATAAGTTTACAGGATACTTTTGGCCGTCTTAACAAGTTTTTTAAGACACTTTTAATACAAAGTGTTCCATTAACAATTTTATAGGACATTATTTGAAAAAATGTCCTATAAAAATGTGTTTATAGGATATTTTTTCAAAAGTGTCCTATAAAATTGCTACTACGATGCTTTGTATTAAAAATGTTCTAAAAATCTTGTTAAGACGCCTAAAAACATCCTATAAACTTATTATAACGTCTTTAGATATAACGCTTTAATTTTTAGTCCAATGAATTAAGTCATATAAAAGTGGTCTATTAAGACGCTTAGAAATTAGCGGTGTCTTACAAACCCAGTTTTATTATAGTATATTAGAGATTGAATCCAAAACCAGCCCCATGATCAATATCTTAAACACAGTCGGGGAATTTTGCCTATATGTTAACATTACGTATATCGATCTTGAACTCTGATTTATGTAATGTTGGCTAAAGATTATAATGGGAATCACAAGCACACTCTTTGTTCATTAATACATAGGGTTAAAATAGTAATTTGTTGTCATTCAGACTGTTCACTCGGAACAGTTACCAAACAACCATATTTTATTATGCACTATATCATACATAACGTCTCAATATTTCTAACCACTTAATCATTCTACATCAAACCGTTCAGTAACTATCAGATGGACCCTAAAACATATATTTCGATTACCCTAACATTTACAATTAACATCAAACCCTAACTTTATGAGCATATAAATACGATTAACACAAGTATTTATAAACCTTAACTTTATCAATGAACATCTAATTCTAAGTATTTCTTTATTAAAAGACAAATATTTTATAAGTATTTAAATAATAAATAATCTAAACACAAGCCTAAAAAAGTTATCTAGAGATGGTAACAAGAATAATAGGCAAGTAAACCACAAGCGTGGTGCCTAATTGGTTTGAACTTGGCTCAAAAGGTCAAAAGTATCAGGAGATCCCAGGTTCAAATCCAAGGAGGAATAAAATCCTCTTGTGACCATGGTTGTTCAAATGCGGTGGTGGTCGCCCTGAAATTAATTGGCGTGCATAGCGGGTTGAATATCCATGTTAATAAAAAAATAATAATAGGCAAATAGAGAAAAAGAAGAATGTGGAGTTATATAGTTCTTTAACGGGTCATTAAGGTTAAATAAATTGAGTAAAATAAAATTATAAAGACGACTTATTTATTTTTGGGTCTTCACCGGGTCAAGAGACCCCATTACAAGATGCGGCTACGCCATTGATCGCCCCATATACAATGTTACGTGTATGTTTAAGTAAGGACCAAGGAGGGTGTACATTGCGCACATCATGTATGCGATGACTATCGTTTCGTCAACATAACTTCACGTAACGTCAACCTATCGCTGCCATTAGCAAGTCTTCGAAACTTCTTCTCTATAGCTGCTACCTCTTCTTTGCTGACCAACCCCTTATCGATTAGCTCTTGAAGCTTCCTTTGGAATCATCAAAGTAGGTATTAATTAATAAATCAACATAAAACATATATAACAACATTTTCAATGGCTTCTTTTATTCAGGTCCATAATATTTACGAAGTAACATTTGGGTAAACACGAAAAAGAAATGACTAGAAGACCAATTTTGATGTCCTGAATAGCTCTTTAAGTCAATTTTCCATTATGTTATTACGGAAGACATTCCATCCCATGTGACACCATATAGCACTCACTTTATGGATCTCGAGACTCTCTTGTATGACATGACTCAAAATTAAAGTTAAACTGAACCGAATAGCCAATTCTTCAACGAACATCATTTTTTACCCATCTTTTCAATTGAATTTACATTTTACGTAGAGTTTATGCCAATATCTTACATATTTAGATTAACTCGATTTTCAGATTAAAAATATAATAAAAATAGATATTTTTACGTAAAGATCCAAAATTTTGTGTAAAAAATATACCTAAGGATATTTTTTACCACCGGAAATCAGTCTTTACGTAAAAGATCTGCATAAAAAATACTAATAATGTATTTGATAATGAAATTGATTATTTTAATCAATTTCCCAAAATTAATCGTAACTTGACAATTACTAATATTTTTTATTTATTGTTCATTAATATAATATTTAGTATTTTTTCTATTATTATTATTATTACTAGAAGCGTACTCGTGCAATGCAGCGAGCTATATCTTGATTTCAATGTTTCGTTTTATTCCGTCTCTATGGATGTTTTAATACGGTTTTTATGTGGTTTTGAAAAAGAGATAATGATTTTATT
>NC_037533.1:16145606-16146983 GCF_001531365.2 Cynara cardunculus var. scolymus | reverse complement strand
ATTATTATTATTATTATTATTAAAACTTTGATTATAAGTTACTATTTTTATTTCAATTCTATGTTATTTAAAGTACAAAAATAATAATAATTCAGTATTGTCTTTTTTTGTTATACATCATCATTGATGTTTTTTAGTCACTCGCTATTTTTTGTTGACATTTTTCAGTCACAATTTTTCTATAATATTTTTTATTAATATAAAAATAATAAATTTTAATTATATAAAATAATAATTTTTAATTATATAAAATAATAATTCAGTGACGAGGAGTGAGGGAAAGACATGTTTATTGCAACTGCATTTAAGAAAGAAATTTATGAATCGTCAAATGAAAATTAACATGTGCTTTAAGACATAAATTGATCCCTTAAATTATTACACTACTAAAAAATAGGTTTTTCCGTCGGAAAACAATCGGTGACATCCATTTTTTTGTAGTATTATAATATATATATATATATATATTTTATCATTTCCCTCGTTGATTTGCGAGGGATTTGGTTTTTAGGCTTTCTCTCGTTGATCATTGAGAGATTTTTTCTGTTGCTGATTTTCGTTGCTAATATCTTGTTTTCTAGTGGTGAATTCAATTAACCACAATTCTTTAATTATGATTTTATGACGGTAATTTCCGACCATAATCACTATTTTGATGGATATTGTCTTTTTATTAATGCTTTTAAAATAGTGTGTAATTATTACGAGAGAAATACTATCTTTGTCACAAAATAAATGTTCACAAAGTAAAAAATATATAATCTTAAGAATATATAATTATTACAATTTTTAATTAACAAAAAATCAATTTTGCATTTAATCATAGAGAGAAAAATTTCTCTATATTATAATTAATGATAGAATATGAAAGTAAAACTTTTGAAACTAGACGCTTGTTTATAGGAGACTAAAATTATAATATATATATATATATATATATATCTATCTATCTATATATGAGAGCGATCAAATGAAAACTATTCAATTTGTAAAAACCGTAAAAACCTCATTCCACCAATCATAATTTTTCATTTTGTTCATTTTTTTGTAATTATAAGAGGTTGATAAATCATTTTTATTGTGGAGGATGTTAATCTTGGATATTATCATCTTCATTATTTTAATTTTAGAGAAATACATGAAACAGTTTCATTAAAATTTAATTAAGTAATATATGAAACAATTTTCATAACCATATATGAAACAACTTCATCAAAAAAAGTATTATATGAAACATTTTCACAAGATTAACAATTTCATGAAAAAATTTCATATGATTAACGACGGGTGAGAGTAGTTTTTACGGTTTTTACAAATTGGGGTGATTTTCATTTGATCGCTCATATATATATATATATATATATATATATATATATA
>NC_037533.1:16125983-16143308 GCF_001531365.2 Cynara cardunculus var. scolymus | reverse complement strand
TTTTATGATATCTTCAAACATATATTTTATTCAAAAATAAAAACATCATCGTTTTCTCAAAATCACATAAAGHCATATTATAACATCGACTGAGATAAATAATAAAATGAAATATTAAAATCATGATGTATCTCGCTGCATTACGCGAGTACGCTTCTAGTATATATATATTTATTTTGGAACCTATGTAATAAATAAATAACCATAGTAAATTTTCTTAAATTAATCATGTAAATAATAATAATAATAACTATTTAATTTAATAAAAACTAGAAAAAAAGAGAGCAAGGGAGAGATAGTTTGATATGTGTATCTTTTATACCTCTTCAGTATTTTTAAGGGTGTTTATAAAAATAACTTATTGACTTATTTCGATATGACATCGATAATAAGCACTTTTGAATGTTTTGATAAACAACTGATACCGGTGGCAAACTGGTAATAAGAAGTTTTTTTAGAAGTTAAATTAACCCTTCTAACTTATAATAAGTTGATAAATAATTTTGTAGAAAAACATAAGTTGTTTCAGATAAGGAATCTCAAACACCATAGAGATGCACCTTAATTCATCTACACATATAACAAACCCTACTTATACTTACGTAGGTGCTGCTGGCTTCGACATTTCTGCCTTCGGCTCTGCTACTGGCTTTGGTGCTTCTGGTTTCGGTGCTGCTGACTTTGGTAATTTTGACTTCCGTGCTTTTGGCTTTGGTGCTTTTGGCTCTGCTGGCTTCGATTCTTCATCTGGCGGCTCTTTTTGAATGCTTAACCGTTGTCTTATTTCAATGTATACATCCGTCATAGTAAAAAGCACGTAATTTTTATAAATAGCACCAACTAAGAGCAACACCATTGCGAAGCTCCGTCCCATTTTTGTTGAGAAACATTTTTCCGTACATGCGCTTGTGATCGTTATACTGATACAATACACGGCACGAACAAAGTGCAAATCCTCGGTCAAAATCATGATAACCGTCCCAATAACCATAACGACAACAAAGTAGACCGCTACTCTTTTGCCTTTTCTTTTGATCAGTTTCCGTTTCAATTCCTTGGCAGTATCAGTATTTCGATCGTCGCCTGACTTAATATCACGCCGTCTAAGTTCCAGTTGGTTGGCTAAAAATGTTGAACCTATACTTAGCAGTAGCCCGAAAAGGAACATACCCAAGAGGGCGAAGAGCAAAGCAAGTGTTAATGCAAAAAGGCCTTCGTTAGGATGAAGGTCTCCATAACCAGCAGAAGTCATTGTAATAATGGCGAAATAAACAGTATCAAGGAAGCTGTTTGTTTTCTCTTGTCCAGAAATCTGATGTCTTACTGCATAAAAGATTACCATACTGATAACCAAGTAGCCAACCAAGTAGATGAATATCTCCCATAAATCATCTAAATTTAGGTACTTTAGTAGAGTTTATCTTCGATCGATGAAGCTTTGTCTTTATCACTGTCTCCGAGTCCTAATTAAAAACAATTCGAAATTAGCTTTAATATCGATATGAACTGTTGATCAACCGCAAACAAGAGTATTAACGATTGTTAATTAAGACATATACAATATCGCACACGTACCCAGCTTTTCGTTAATGTTAGCTTCCATGCCTATCTTGCATAACTTTTCTATCTCCTTGGCGAATAATAGGATAAATTCTTCCTCCCTATATATGAAAGTACCAATTAACATAAGAAAATTAGAGTGTTTTATGGTTGCTTATTGTACTCACCTCATATGGCCATCAGCATCAAGATCATCACTTGGCTGCATGCAATTGCAGGATTTTCTTTTAAACTCTTTTTCGCTAACATCCATTTGCTTCTTTGAGTCCATGCCTCCGTAAAAACGTAGAGCATCCAACTTAAAGTAATCATTCCGTATAATATCCAGATTACTGCGAAGATGCGTCTATCTTTTATTGAGAAGCATTCCTCATCACTTAAAACGGTTGTAATTGTCGAAGAGACACAATATAAGGCGCGGAAAAAGTTCATATTCCCGATTGAAACCAAGAAAACGATCCCACCAGCCATATGCACCGCAAGCAAGACCACCGGCTCCTTCCACTTTATTTTAGCTACTCTCAAATACGACAACTCTGGATCCTTCTTCAATTTCTCAAGTATCATCCTTAGATTCAGTTGGCTGTCTAGAAAGATTTTTGCACCGAGACTCATTAGTGCCCCAAAAACGACTACACCCGTGAAGGCAAAGAAAGTGGCAAATAGTATTGCGATATCACTATCGGGAGTAAGGTCTTTATACCCATTTGAAGTGAGTAAAACAACAGTGACATAAAAAGTATCAAGGACGCTGTTTATTTTGCTTCCAGAAAATTGGTGTATGACGAAATAAAAGCATATCCCTGCAACACCAATGTAGGCAAGACAAATGATGGTTCCTATAAACAAGTACCAAACAGTGTGGATCAAATCAAAAGGTGTCTCAGCTTTCGTTGATGAATCTTGCTTTCCATCATTGGATGCCATGGCAGCTAGCTCCGTGTGCACCACCTGTTAATTAAGAGTCCTAATCAACTGATCAAAGCTTAAATGTCATTAGAGTACCTCTGTGAAGCTAGTTATGATATGAAAACCAGCTGTTAGAAAGTTAAGGGGGACGATGGACACTGTTGTCACTTTTCAGTACTTCAATGGATGGCAGATCGATACGAGATTGAATGAGATTCAAAACAAACCATCATAACTTGTAGCCCCTACCCCTTCATATGTCAAAAGTGTGGTGAGCTTTTGCACGTTGTATCGAATTAAACCACATATCGTAATTAAACCACATATCGTCCATCGTTTGTCCAAGCGTCGCCAATTCTTTTGAGTTTGGGTCCCCTACCCTTCCCCTTTCTAAGAAACTCCCACCCTGATAGCATCGGTAATGGAGTAAACCTCCAAAAATCTCACTATTCATTCTGACTATATCATTTTCACATCAACAAAATAAAAATCTCAATAGAACTCTACAGTAGAGGTTTATTGTAGAATACCTCATTTCCATTACAACGTGCAAATCCCTCGTTGATTCGTCGCTGGATCTGCGAGGGAATGACTTTCTGGTCTACCCCTCGCTAATCCGTCGATGATATATTCCATCGCTGATAAATTCCCTAGCTGATTCGTCGCTGAAAGTATCCCTCGCAAATCTGTCGCTGATATCCCTCGCTAATAGCATTACCTACGAACATTTGACCAACGGAGTATCAGTGACGGATAACCCTTTTAGCAATGGATTTGCGAGGGAATTTTTCCTCGCTGATACTCTGCATTTTTGTAGTGTGATCAATTGACTATTCAATAAAAGTCGATATAAATCAACAAAATGTAAATACTTAGCATTCGGGCCACTTATTCATCAAATGGTTTGAAAATCAACACCAAGAACTCAATGATCGGGCAAAAATCCCAAAACGGATATTTATATCAAATTCAAGTCATTGAAAGAGGTTTAATACATATCATGACTGATTCAAAACGAGTCTTTATGAACTCCAAAATGCATTGAAAGAGGTTTAATACATATCATGACTCAAAGTATCACCAAGGCCAACAAGGCTAAATCATGCCTGTTATTCGAATGATTTAAGATAACAAATGCATTATCTTCAAGTAACCTCAAATGACAATAAACCATAAAAACCCTCAAACTCTTGATTTATTGTCAAACATCCAAAAATCCCAAACAGATGTATTTCTTAAGATTTTATAAAATCAAATGTACCAAAGATGTACATTTCATTAGATAATCGACACATTTGATAAATATCAATAAAATATCTTAAGTCTCCAAAATAGACATTTTTGCAATGTATAAAGTTTTCACAAAGTAATTGGAACTCACCTTGCTAGGTTAAGTTGAACCTAGGACCCAAACTCATCTCTAGCTTTCAAAATGGTAAAAGATTTAGATCCACAAACATCCGGCTCTAGAAACTTTATCTGGGTCCCAACCAAGCCTAGAATGTGCCAAAAATAACCCCATAATCATATCCTTGACAAACTTTAGTCAAATCACCTCAAATCAAGAGGGGTGTGATCTAGGAGGTTAAATCAAAGATTTTGACATGAATAAAGGTTTAGAAAGGTTGGGATGAACTTAGAGATCACTTTTTAGGAATACCCAAAAACTAGGTCAACAATAGTGGAAAAAAGAGGTGGACTCGAAAATTTAATCACAACACTTGATATTTAGGAATCAAAACTCTTAAATGCTAAGAAGTGCTTCAAATCGGTGCCTTAAATGCTTTTAAAATGAAGAGAAACAGTGGAGAAGAGAGTTGGTGTGGCAAAAGTGAAGAGAAAAGGGTAAAATCTTGTTTGTAAACAAAAACAACAGCCCCCTCCCAACTTAAATTAACCTCCCTAGGCGCGAAAAATCTTCACAGGTGCGAAGCGTGTTGAAATTTCAATCCTTGGTTATGTTTTTATGAGATCTTTTTTTCTTATTTCATACCAAAACATAACCAATTTTCAAAATACTTGAACTATTCAATTCTAAGAGTAAAAATAAATACACTATACCAAAAATCCAGGTGTTATACAACGAAAATCAGGTTTGCAACTGGACTTTCATACATATATACATACATACATACATACATACATACATACATACATATTAATTTTATATAATAATCTATAAATAAAGTTAAATTTTATAAGATAATGGGAATGAGGTATTTTACAATGAACCTTTATTGTAGAGTTTCATTGAGATTCTTATTTTATTGATGTGATAATAATATAATCTGAATGGAAAGTGAGATTTTTGGAGGTTTACTCCATTACCGATGCTCTTAGGTAGGGTTTTTCTGGAAGGGGGAGGGCGAGGGGACCGGAACTCAAAAGAATTCGTGAGGCTTGGACAAACGATAGAGGATATGTGGTTTAATTTGATACAACGTGCAAAATCTCACCAGAATTTGACATATGAAGGGGTAGGGGATACAAATTATGATGGTTTGCTTTGTATCTCATCCACCACCTTTATTTTATATTATAAATGGTTGACGTTTTGTTTTTATTCTCATCAAGTAGTAGTGTTATATGTATTCATTTTATAAAAATACGAAAATAAATTATTAAAGAAATAGAGGTGTTGGATGAGATACAAAACAAACCATCATCATAATTTGTAATTCATATACATATAACATATATTGTCTCAGTCTCCATTTTCATTTCCATCACCATTAATTGTTAACATTCAACACTGACAATGTTCATATACAGCATTAAGTTGCAGATCTGGAATTCCATCCATTAATTAATGATATGGGTAAGCTTATGTTTCTTATCTTCTTCCTCATCACAATCTATCGATCTGCCATCAATTCAGGGCCGTCCCTTATCATGTTAAATATGAGATTTTGAACAGGGCTCCCAAAAATTTGGGACCCAAATTTACATATGTTTATGGTTTTTTTATTGACTTGTCTAAAACTATAGCTGAAATTATTTAGGTTCAAACCATTAATTATTTGGTTTTAGGTTCAAATCATTAATTATTTGGTTTTAGGTTCAAATCATTAATGGTTTAGGTTTAGTTTCAGATTGTTAATCGTTTTAGGTTTAACCCATTTTTATTCTTAACATATATTTAATTTATGTCATCTCATTTATGCAATGTAATTAAAATTTGGTATGTAGCAGACCCTCCAAAAAGATTGGAACGTCCCTGCATCCATTGAAGTACTGAGAAGTGACAGCAATGTCCATCGTCCCCCTTAACTTTCTAACAGCTGGTTTTCATATCATAACTAGCTTCACAGAGGTACTACTCTAATGACATTTAAGCTTTGATCAGTTGATTAGGACTCTTAACTAACAACTGGTGTACACAGAGCTAGCTGCCATGGCATCCAATGATGGAAAGCAAGATTCATCCACGAAAGCTGAGACAACTTTTGATTTGATCCATACGGTTTGGTACTTGTTTATAGGAACCAGCGTCTGTCTTACCTACATCGGTGTCGCCGGGATATGCTTTTATTTCGTCATACACCAATTTTCTGGAAACAAAATAAACAGCGTCCTTGATACTTTTTATGTCACTGTTGTTTTACTCACTTCAAATGGGTATAAAGACCTTACTCCTGATAGCGATATCGCAATACTATTTGCCACTTTCTTCGCCCTCACGGGTGTAGTCGTTTTCGGGGCACTAATGAGTCTCGGTGCAAAAATCTTCTTAGACAGCCAACTGAATCTAAGGATGATACTTGAGAAATTGAAGAAGGATCCAGAGTTGTCATATTTGAGAGTAGCTAAAATCAAGTGGAAGGAGCCGGTGGTCTTGCTTGCGGTGCATATGGCTGGTGGGATCGTTTTCTTGGTTTCAATAGGGAATATGAACTTTTCCCGAGCCTTATATTGTGTCTCTTCAACAATTACAACCGTTTTAAGCGACGAGGAATGCTTCTCAACAAAAGATAGACGCGTCTTCGCAGTAATCTGGATATTATACGGAATGATTACTTTAAGTTGGATGCTCTACGTTTTTACGGAGGCATGGACTCAAAGAAGCAAATGGGTGTTAGCGAAAAAGAGTTTAAACGAAAATCCAGCAATTGCAGGCTTGCAGCCAAGTGATGATCTTGATGCTGATGGCCATATGAGGTGAGTACAATAAGCAACCATAAAACACWCTATGTACATTATGTTAATTAGTAATTTCATATATAGGGAAGAAGAATTTATCCTATTATTCGCCAAGGAGATCGAAAAGTTGCGCAAGATAGGCATGGAAGCTAACATTAACGAAAAGCTGGGTACGTGTGCGATATTGTACATGTCTTAATCAACAATCGTTAATACTCTTGTTTGCGGTTGATCAACAATTGATATCGATATTGAAGCTAACTTCGAATTGTTTTTAATTAGGACTCGGAGACAGTGATAAAGACAAAGCTTCATCGATCGAAGATAAACTACTAAAGTACCTAAATTTAGATGATTTATGGGAGATATTCATCTACTTGGTTGGCTACTTGGGTTTCAGTATGGTAATCTTTTATGCAGTAAGTTACCAGATTTCTGGAGAAGTAAAAACAAACAGCTTCCTTGATACTGTTTATTTCGCCATTATTACAATGACTTCTGCTGGTTATGGAGACCTTCATCCTAACGAAGGCCCTCTTGCATTAGCACTTGCTTCGCTCTTCGCGCTCTTGGGTATGTTCCTTTTCGGGCTACTGCTAAGTATAGGTTCGACATTTTTAGCCAACCAACAGGAACTTAGACGGCGTGATATTAAGTCAGGCGACGATCGAAATACTGATACTGGAAAGGAATTGAAATGGAAATTGATCAAAAGAAAAGGCAAAAGAGTAGCGGTCTACTTTGTGGTCGTGATGGTTGCTGGGACGGTTATCGTGATTCTGACCGAGGATTTGCACTTTGTTCGTGCCGTGTATTGTATCAGTATAACGATCACGAGCGCAGGTACGGAAAAATGTTTCTCAACAAAATTGGGACGGAGCTTCGCAATAGTGTTGCTCTTAGTTGGTGCTATCTATAAAAATTACGTGCTTTTTACTATGATGGATGTATACATTGAAATAAGACAACGGTTATGCATTCAAAAAGAGCTGCCAGACGAAGAATCGAAGCCAGCAGAGCCAGAAGCACCGAAGCCAAAAGCACCGGAGCCAGCAGCACCGAAGCCAGAAGCACCAAAGCCAGCAGCACCGAAGCCAGAAGCACCAAGGCCAGCAGAACCGAAGCCAGAAGCACCAAAGCCAGTAGCAGAACCGAAGCCAGTAGAGCCAGAAGCACCAAAGCCAGTAGCAGAACCGAAGGCTAAACCGAAGCCAGCAGCACCTTCGTAAGTAAAAGTAGGGTTTGTTACATGTGTAGATGAATTAAGGTGCACCTAAAAATACTAAAAGGGTATAAAAGATACACATCTCAAATCAAACTCTCTCTCCCTTTTGCTCTTTTTTTTTTTCTAGTTTTATTAAATTAAATAGTTATTATTATTATTATTATTATTATTATTATTAATATAAGAAAATTTACTATGGTTATTTATTTATTACATAGGTTCCAATAAATATATATATATATATATATATATATAATAATTTTAATCTCATATAAATAAGCGTCGAGTTTCAAAAGTAAATTTTTTACTTTCCTATTTTATCATTAATTATAATATAGAGAAATTTTTCTCTCTATAATTAAAAGAAAAATAGTATGATTATGGTCGGAAATTACAGTCATGAAATCATAATTAAAGAATTGTGGTTAATTGAATTCACTACTACAAAACAAGATATAAGCGACGAAAAAAATCTCTCACTAATCAGCGAGAGAAAGACCAAAAACCAAATCCCTCGCAAATTAATAAAGGAACTGATAAAAAACATATATATATTTTTTATAATACTACTAAAAAATTTGATATCATCGACCGTTTTCCTACGGAAAAAACCAATTTTTTTTAGTAGTGTAATAATTTAAGGGATCAATTTATGTCTTAAAGCACATGCTAATTTTCATTTGACGATTCAAAAATTTCTTTCTTAAATGCAGTTGCAATAGACATGTCTTTCCCTCACTCCTCGTCATTGAATTATTATTTTATATAATTAAAAAATATTATTTTATATAATTAAAAATATTAGATATTATATTAATAAAAAATATTATAGAAAAATTGTGACTGAAAAATGTCAACAAAAAATAGTGAGCGACTAAAAAACATCAATGATGACGTATAACAGAAAAGACAATATTGAATTATTATCTTTTTTGTACTTTAAATATCATAGAATTGAAAATAAAAATAGTAACTTATATCAAAATAAAGTTTTAATAATAATAATAATAGAAAAAATATTAAATATTATATTAATAAACAATAAATAAAAAATATTAAGTTATGATGATTAATAGATAGACACAAGTAAGAACATATAGTTTAATTTTGGGAAATTGATTAAAATAATCAATTTCATTATCAAATATATTATTAGTATTTTTTTATGCAAATCTTTTACCTAAAGACTGATTTTTGGCACAGAAATTTGGATCTTTACGTAAAAATATTTATTTTTATTATGTTTTTTCTAGTCATTTATTTCTCGTGTTTATCCAAATGTTACTTCGTAAATATTATGGACCTGACTAAAAGAGAAAAATTATCAGATTCAACATAGGTATGTATTGCGATGGCCAGATCTGCCTATTTTCTTCTACTTTATCCATTTTGAAGAGAGTTTTGGGAAAGCTTTTGAAGCAAAATATTGGTTCAAAATCCCTGTTTTAAAGAAGTCATTGAAAATACTCTTATATATGTTTTATGTTAATTTGTTAATTAATACCTACTTCGATGATTCCAAAGGAAGCTTCAAGACCTAATCGATAAGGGGTTGGTCAGCAAAGAAGAGGTAGCAGCTATAGAGAAGAAGTTTCGAAGACTTGCTAATGGCAGCGATAGATTGACGTTACGTGAAGTTATGTTGTCGAAACGATGTGGGCAACGTACACCCTCCTTATAGTCCTTACTTAAACGTCCACGTAACATTGTACATGAGGCGATCAATGGCGTAGCCGCATCTTGTAATGGGGTCTCTTGACCCGGTGAACACCCGTTAAAAACTGTATAACTCCACATTCTTCTTTTTCTCTATTTGCCTATTATTCTTTTTTTTTATTAACCTGAATATCCAACCCGCTATGCGAGCCGACTAATTTCAGGACGACCACCTGCTTTGCAGATAGTCCGGAGTCACTGTATTTGAACCTCCGTGGTCACAAGAGGATTTTTATTCCTCCTTGGATTTGAACCTGAGACCTCCTGGTACTTTTGACCTTTTGAGCCAAGTTCAAACCAATCAGGCACCACCCTTGTGGTTTATTTGCCTATTATTCTTGTTACCATCTCTAGATAACTTTTTTAGTCTTGTGTTTAGATTATTTATTATTTAACTACTTATAAAATATTTGACTTTTATAAATATTTGTGTTAATCGTATTTATATGCTCATAAAGTTAGGGTTTGATGCTAATTATAAATGTTAGGGTAATCGAAATATATGTTTTAGGGTTCATCTGATAGTTACCGAATGGTTTGATGTAGAATGATTAAGTGGTTAGAAAGATTGAGAGGCTATGTACTAAGTAGTGCAGAATAAAATATGGTTGTTTGATAACCGTTCTGAATGAACAGTCTGAATGACAACAAATTACTATTTTAACCCTAGTTCAAAGTCGATATACATAATGTTAACATATAGGCAAAATTCCCCAACTATGTTTAAGATATTGATCATGGGGCTGGTTTTGGACTCAATCTCTAATATACTACAATAAAACTGGGTTTGTAGGATACCATTAATTTATAAGCGTCTTAATAGACCACTTTATAGGACTTAATTTATAGGACTAAAAATTAAAGCGTTCTATGTAAAGGCGTTACAATAATTTTATAGGACGTTTTTAGGCGTTTTAACAAGGTTTTTAGGACATTTTTAATACAAAACGTCGTAGTAGCAATTTTATATAGGACACTTTTGAAAAAATATCCTATAAACACATCTTTTTATAGGACATTTTTTCAAATAGTGTCCTGTAAAATTGATAATAGAATGTTTTGTATTAAAAGTGTCCTGAAAAACTTGTTAAGACGGTCAAAATTATCCTATAAACTTATTACAACCCTTTTAGATAGGACATTTCATTTTTTGGTCCTATAAATTAAATCCAATAAGATGGTTTTATTACAACCTCTTTAGTTATGACACTTCATACACCATATATCTGGAAAGAAAACAAACAGTATCCTCGATGCTTTTTATTTCACTGCCGCTTTAGCGACTTCTATCGGGTATGGAGACCTTACTCCTGATACCAATCTTGTAATGCTACTTGTCTCCCTCTTTGGCCTCTTGTGTATGCTTCTTTCTGGGTTCATGCTGGATATGGTTGTAGAGATTGTATTCAAGCCAGATGAATAAATGCAAACCAACAAACACGAGATGAATCCGACTTAGTTGATGACACTTGTATGACATTGATATTGTTTGCGTTTCATATGGGCGGTGGGACGTTTCTATTGCATTTTCTTGAACGTATGGACTATATTAACGTGTTCTTTCGTATCACATCAACAAATACAAGTATAGATAGCGACGGTTGCTTCATAACGAAATGTGGACGAGTATTTTCGGTATTTTGGATGGTAAATGGTACCATTTTTATAGGTCATTTGCTCTTACCTTTCATGGAGCTAAACATTCAAGAAAGACAAATGTCGTTCGTAAAACTGGTTCTTGAAAGAAAGATGACTCGTGCTGATTTCAAGGCAGTTGATATCGTGTAAGTACAATTAATTATTTAACCATCAAACATTTATCAGGACCTTTACAGTAGTTCTTGAGGCATATCTCTCTGCAATAAAATCGGGTTTACTAGACAATTTTTAGGTGTCATAGTAGTCCCTGTTTTATAGGACTTAAATTTACAGTAGTTTTTCAGGCATATCTCACCGTAAGAAAATCAGGTTTACTGGACAATTTTGAGGTGCCACACGGTAGATTCTGTCTTATAGGACTTAAGTTTATAGGATCAAACTATAAAACGGTCTATATATATCTAAAGATGTTGTAATAAATTTATAATATATTTTTGGTGTCTAAACAAACTTGTTGATAAATACTGATTTATTTATGTTATTCTAATTTTTGTTATGGATTAATTAATTTGGAGGGCCATGCAGAAGTGTTCTCACATCTTTGTATAATAGTGGTGTTTTTGTTTAAACCCTGTATATATAAGAGGAGTTTCAATTACATGTAATTCTTACAAACCCTACAAACCTAAGTATTTTCCGGATGATCCGCTGGTATTTTCTCGAGAAACGTCGAATTCCGATCCATTGGAGTTTTCGAGGTGATATGTTGATAATGACCGATGGAAATTTTTCTGGATGATTTTTGTAGGTAATTTAAGTCATCTGTTTTGTAGTGACCTATCCTATTTTGGTGTGGACTCTTGTAGTTGGCTTGACGATGATATAAACTCTTTTTTATAATTCTTTTAGAGCATTAATGAAATTTATTTTATTTAAAAAATTGTAATAACTAATCAATTATCAACCGAAACAAAAACGTATTTCATTTCTGGTTAAAATTCATATCCAACTATATCAAGTTTTTTTTAAGTATATAATATTTATATACGGCAAATGCAACAAATAAACTCACATACCCTGWTCACCTATGGTGAGGTTTGAACCCCTGACCTCCTAGAAGGCCAAGGGCTACGATACCAACTATATCAAGTTATGTGTACATGTAAAATCAAACTGAACAAACCTAGTAAATTTCATGCAAAAGTATGATGTGGGTCATAAATGCACATTTACTTGTAAGAAAGTAAGAAGACCATCAATAGTAACATCCTTATGTAATGCGTTAAGTGGCTGTTTTAGAGGACATTAACACATCAGTTCACGACTATTTTTACGACGCCATAATTTCACGTAACGTCAACCTATCCGTGCCACGAGGGCCGAGTTTTCTAAACTCTGCCCTGAAAGCTTCTATGTCTTCGTATTTGAGCACCCCCTCCTCTATTAGCTCTTGAATGAGTCTGTAGAATCATCAAAGTAGACAATAATTACACTAGTTTCACTACTAAAAAAAAGGGCATCACCGACGGATTTTTCTGGCGGAAATTCCGTCGGAAATATTACCGACGGATTTCCGACGGATTTCCGACGGATACCAAAAAAGTCAAAAAAAGTCAACTTTTATCCATATCCGCCACAGATCCCCCACAAATCCCCCACTGAATTTTTCGGGAAAAAAATTAAAATTATTTAAAACGGGTTTTCAACGGATTTGTGACGGATTTCTGACGGATTTTTTTACTTATTCTAAACCGTTACAAATCCGTCGGAAATCCGTCGCAAAATTTGTCTAATTTATTTAAATCAATTAATTAGTGTTAATTAAAAACAATTTCCGACGGATTTCCGACGGAATTTTATTTTTTATTTTTTAAATAAAATTCCGTCGGAAATCCGTCGGAAATATTTAAAAATGTTTTATTTTTATATTTCTTTTTAAATTAAAGTTAAGGAAAAAAAAAATAAAAAAACATTTTTAAAATTTCCGACGGATTTCCGACGGAATTTATTTTTTTTTGAGAGCCAAAGTCACTATAATGACAGACGTCATGTGTGATATGTACACTAAAAATAAATTGGATTTACAGGACATCATTTATTTTAAGCGTCCTAACTCCTAATAGGGTGCTTTACAAAACTTAATTTATATGACCAAAAAATAAAACGTCATATCTAAAGACGTTGTAGCAAGTGTATAGAACACTTTTGGACATTTTAACAAGTTTTTTAGGACGTTTTTAACACAATGTATCCCATTAGATTTTTGTTGGACACTTTTGAGAAAGTGTCTTACAAACCTATTCTTTTTACAGGACACTTTTTTTACAAGATATTTTTTTTTTAAAATAGTGCTATATAAAATAACTAACATGATGCCTTTTTATTAAAATGTCCTAGAAAACTTCTTACGACCCCCAAAAACCTCCTATAAATTTATTACAACGCATTTAGATAGAACAATTTATTTTTAGGTCCTATAACTTAAGTCTTATAAAATGGTCTATTAGAATGCTTAAAATGACGTTCTATAAACCCAATTTTGTAATGGTAGGATCTCCATAAGACGCGAGATAACCCTCTTGTATGATCAATATTAGTGGTCCGTGATGCCTCAAAAACTACCGTCAGATGAAAGGCGAGTACTTTACGCGTTTCATGCTTACTTGTACTTACATTCTCGCCTTTACGCGTTTCATGCTTACTTGTACTTACATTGGAACATGACCAGTATAATCTGGCTTCTTATCGTCTGGCTTCTTATCATCTTTCTTGTCTGGCTTCTTTTCATCTTTCTTTTCGTCTTTCTTTTCGTCTTTCTTTTCGTCTTCCCTGTCCAACGTTGGCTTTGATATTTTTATAGCCATCGCTTTTATCTTCTCTTTTGACCTTTGTTTTATTTCAGTGTATACCTTGGTAAAAGTAAAGAGCACAAAATTTTTATAAAGAGCACCAAATATCATCCAGAATATTGCGAAGCTCCGTCCAAGTTTTGTTGAGAAGCATTTTTCGGTACCTGCACTTGTGATTGTTATACTTATACAATACAAGGCATGAATAAAGTCCAATCCCTCGGTCAGAATCAAAATAATGGTGTCGACAATCATAATCCCCAAAAGGGAGAGCCCTATTATTTTGCTGTGTTTTTTGATCAATTCCTTTGCAGTAGCAGCATTTTGATTTGGATCCTTACGCATTATATTTTGTCGTTGCTCTTCTAAAACTTCTAAAGCCATATGTAGCAGTACCCCAAAAACGTACATACCCCAGAGGGAGAAGATAGTAGCAAATATTAGTGCAAGAGGGTCGTCATCAGGAGAAAGGTCTCCATACCCAACAGAAGTCATTATAACAAAGGCGAAATAAGCAGTATCAAGAATGTCGTTCGTTTTTGTCTCTCCAGAAATGTGGTATCTTGCGGCATAAAAGATTATTGTACTCGAACCCAAGTAGATAACAAATACGATGGCCATATTCCATAAATCATCTGAGTTGATCTTCACGTACGTTGATTGATATTTCTTCCATGAAGCTTGGTGTATACCAAAGTCTACGAGTCATAATTAGAAATCTCTAAGTGTCATAATATTTATAGTAGTGTGTATGTATAGAGAGAGAGAGAGAGAACGTTTAGTTCAAATGTTAACCCAAATTATTGTGTTAACCTTATAAACTTTTTCAACCAATCACAATCCATCTTAGTATTAGTATTAGGTTGTTCTCTATCTTAGAATTTAATGATAAAGGTATATAGGTAATTTTATTTTTTTTATATAATTCCTATATCATTAATTGGGAGTTACAAGATCATAAAATCTCATAATTTGTGCATTTTTAATATCTTGTTATTTTTTTTAATATTTATCTTCCATCTTTAATGTTTAATTATAATTGGTGGAGGAGACCCGGTAGTAAAGTTTTCGGTATCGTTCAAGCAATTATGGATAAACACAAAAACTGGGTATGTACAATTTATCAATAATTTAAAAACAATTGAATAGTGGTCAGAAGTAAACACATGAACATTGTTCATAAGCACAATTTGATGTTTGTTCATAGGTGAACCAGGTTTCCTTCCATATTTATTTCATATACGAATGAGACTACATAGTGTATGTGTTTACTAAAATAAAACATGGATGTTACAACAATCTTTACGACTTTTTTCCATATACACCCATGTTTACACATGAACAATTCTCAAAAATATCGAATACTTGTTCACATATGAACCATTAACGAAAAAAGTTGTAGAAGAATCTGGTGTCGGGGATCTTGCTGTTGGTTTTGATTCGATGACGAGATTAATTTCCGGATAGTTTCATTGTTATTAATGGGAGTTACAAAATATCTTATTGTTATTAATGGGCGGTTACAAAACATCTCATTGTCATTAATGGACAACTAAATTTTTTCCCCAAAATATCCTTGTAAACATTGTTCACTATGTTATCTTGTCTATGTGTGCATTTATTTACACTTTATGTCATTAATGATCTTAGCCACAAATTTCAAAGATCAATGGTTAAGATTGGTTAACAAAGTTAACACAATAATTCGGGTTTACAAATGAACTTCCCTCTAAATAAATATATAGAAGTGGTAATATTTGAGAAGTAAAGAAGTGATCCTAGCTCTTCATCTAGTCAACATTTGCGGCTTTGACCGTGAAGCATCATATAATTCCTCATATGGGTATGCAGAAAATAGAGAACCACTTTCGTAACTTTTACAAATATGAGGCAAATAGGTTCATATGTGAATCAATGTGATACACATATGAACTTTTTGTGATACGAAACAATGATATGTAAAACATAAAATTCTGGAGTTTCTAACACGGTCGCACCTTATGATCCTGCATGACCATGCATAGTGTTATTTTGTAAACAGGAACTTTTGGGTGTTTTGATATGGCCGCACCTTATAATTCGTCTTGGTCTAGTGTTATTTTGCAAACAAAAAGTTTTGGATCTTTTGACACGGCCGCACTTTATAATTCGTCCTGGCTGTGTGCGATGATAAGCATGATTTTGTTAGCTTTTAGTATTGGGATCAAATTGAAATTCCACTATGGATTAGTATAAATAAACCCCTTTAGTTCCATCAAGATGGAGAACAAAATTGAGAGCTTAGAAGCCCTAGTTTGAATTGAGAAAACTTTGAGAGAGATTATACACAAATTTAGTGTTTGGTTTGTAATTTCACTTCGGTGTTTAGGCGTTCTTCATCAATAAAGTTTCTTCATCTTCCCTGTGGACTACATCTCCATACTAGTGGTGGAACCACGTAAATGTCTGTGTTTTTGTGTGTTTACAAAGTTCTTTGGTGTATTGATCGTTGTGCTTTCAATCCTACTTTGTTATCCACATTCGTTGTTGGCTAGCATCACATATTTGATTGTCATTGAATAAATTTCATTACTTTATTTTGTTTTTTGGGACCTTTGTGGTGTCCAAAACCCCAGTAAGTGGTATCAGAGCTTCTGTTTTTTATTATTGGCATTTTGGTAGAACATATTCAAGCACTACTTCCAACAACGTGATGACGATCTCTAAAGAAGACGAAAACTCAGGTAAGTCTTCATCAAGCACTTTTTATACCTATATTAATGGTTCGTATGCAGCTGATATGTGTTGAGAATTCAACACATAATGCATTCGTTTTATGTCTTTTTAGTCAAAATTAGTTTCCTTTCATTCCCACTTTAAGTCATTTTGATTTATTTCTTTATACCTTTATTATGGAGCTAAAATATTGTGGTTAAACTTGTTGGGACGTAAGATACAAGCTAACGGAGAATTTTTGCTAAAACAGCCTGATGCTACAGCATTGCAGCAGCGGCCACCTGATACGTGCATGGTTTTGCGAGGGCTTAACGATTAAGCTGTTGCCTTTTGGATGCTGAATGGAAGACAGCTAAAATACAGCTGGAAGACTTTTTAAATCTGAGATTTTTGAATTAATATGTAATCTTGTACTTAAGATTCCCTTTGCTTATCTTTTGGACATTAACTAGTGGTTAATATTTTTGTTTTGTAGTGCAAGGCCTTGTGTATAAATAGGGTGTAATAACCGGATCATGGTTATTACCTAAGGTATTAAATACGTGATTATCTGATTTAATAATTACGTGATAGCATGATAATTGATACATGCCGGTATGAGAATTTGTGAAT
>NC_037533.1:16120716-16122941 GCF_001531365.2 Cynara cardunculus var. scolymus | reverse complement strand
CGAGGTAGAGGGAGAAGTCAGTCTTAGGAAAGGGGACGAACTGAAATACATTCTGAGCAGGAAGAATCACACTCTGGGAATGCTCAGGGAGGAACGGTACCACACCCAGAATTTATAACCAGAAATGTATTAGCAGAAGAAATGGGGAAGTTACGAGAAACTCTGATATCTATTATGAGGATACMTGCTAGAGTAGAAACAGAAAGAGTAGAGGTTTATCCATCTGCTCCAATCACTCATAATAGAGAGGGAGATATTAAGACATTCTTAGCATGTAAACCACCAACTTTCTCTGGAGAAAGAGATCCGGTGAAGGCAATGTGCTGGATCAAAGAGATGGAATCTGTGTTCAATACCATTTGGTGCCCAGAAACAGATAAAGTACGATTTGCTAGTTCAGTATTGAAGTCAAATGCTTTATTCTGGTGGGAAGTAGAATCGTCTACCAGAACAGATGTTTTACAGTCTATGTCATGGATGGAATTCGTGGATCGATTCAAGAATCAATTCTGTCCTAAAACGGCTGTGAGACAAATGGAAGAAGATTTCTTGAAGTTGGAACAAGGAAATAGGACTGTACGGGAGTATACTGGAAAATTTATTGAATACTCTCGTTTTGCTGAACATTATGTTTCAACCGAATCAAGGAAGGTAGAAAGATTTATTTGGGGTCTGAAGCCCTCAATTAGGGAATTCGTTATTGCAATGAACCCCAATACCTTTCCATTRAYAGTAGAGGCGGCTGAAGTGACTGAAAGAAACAAGAATAGACAATCGGAAGGGAAAGTTATTGAGAAACGAAAATGGGAAGGACCTTCGTCTTTTCGAGGACCCAAGACTGTGAGATATGACAACCGATCTGAACAAAATAGCAGTACGAAAGTTCAGCAGGGTAATGATAAAATGGATCCAAGAAAATGCTATAAATGTGGTGAAACGGGTCATCTGTCCAGAAATTGTCCAACCAACAAAAGGTGTTTTAACTGTAACTCTCCGGATCATATTCGACCAAATTGCCCCTTGTTAAGAAATCCGCAATTGACAATGGGGAGGTAATCGGGGAAGAGCTACTGGGAATCAAGGAGGACAAGGAGGGGCGCGGGGACGATCCTTCCAAATGACCAAGAATGAGGCAGAAGTATCGCCGGATGTAGTAACAGGTACATTTCTCCTGAATTCAATACGTGCTAAAGTGTTATTTGACTTTGGTGCAAACTTTTCGTTTGTATCACCATTGTTTGCTCAAACTGCATGTCTGAATTCTGTGCTGCTTGATGATAAATTACTAGTTGATACTGCTAATAATCAGGAAACTGTTACTAGTGTGTTCAATGACTGTTTAATTGTTGTTGAAAACATTGGACTCCCGATCCGATTATTTCCAATGCCAATGAAATAATTTGATATAGTGGTGGGTATGGACTGGTTAGCAAAGTATCAGGCTAGCATTGATTGTAATCAGAAGATGATCAGAATTATTTTGCCAAGACCAGAAAACAGTTATTATTTATGGTGATTGTCGGGATCATCGCATTAATGTTCTGTCAGTAATGAAAGCCCGAAAGAGTATTCGAAAGAAGTGTCAAGGATGTTTAGCATACGTAATTGATT
This sequence comes from Cynara cardunculus var. scolymus, assembly GCF_001531365.2. NCBI lineage: Eukaryota > Viridiplantae > Streptophyta > Magnoliopsida > Asterales > Asteraceae > Cynara > Cynara cardunculus. The sequence continues at coordinate 16,121,330 of NC_037533.1, read as the reverse complement.
TAAAGAAAGAGAAAAGAAAGGAAGAATTGATCCCAATAGTTTGTGAATATCCAGAAGTTTTTCCGGAAGACTTATTTGAGTTACCACCAGATAGAATTATTGAATTCCGTATAGATCTTATACCAGGAGCTGCACTAGTAGCTAAGGCTCCGTATCGTTTAAATCCATCCGAATTGAAGGAATTGGCAACACAGTTGAAAGATTTAACTCATAAAGGATTTATAAGGCCTAGCACTTCGCTTTGGGGTGCTCCGGTTTTGTTTGTCAAAAAGAAGGATGGATCTATACGAATGTGCATAGATTACCGTGAATTGAATAAATTGACAATCAAAAACAAATATCCTTTACCGAGAATTGATGATYTGTTTGATCAACTGGTGGGGGCAAGTTATTTCTCTAAAATAGATTTGAGGTCAGGATATCATCAGCTAAAAGTTAGAGAAGAAGATGTTGCTATAACAGCATTTAGAACAAGGTACGGGCATAACGAATTCCTAGTTATGCCATTCGGCTTAACTAATGCGCCCGCAGCTTTTATGGACTTGATGAATAGGGTATGTAAGGAATATCTAGATAAATTCGTTATAGTATTTATCGATGATATTCTTATATAC
>NC_037533.1:16118468-16120656 GCF_001531365.2 Cynara cardunculus var. scolymus | reverse complement strand
TTATATACTCTAAGACTGAAGAAGAGCATGCAAAACATCTTCGTCTGATACTGGAATTGTTGAAGAAAGAAAAGTTATATGCAAAATTGGCCAAGTGTGAGTTTTGGTTAAGAGAAGTTCAATTTCTAGGTCACGTCATTTCAGAATCAGGAGTGCGAGTTGATCCCATGAAAATAGAAGCAGTTGCAAAATGGGAAGCTCCTACGACTTCGTCTGAAATCCGTAGCTTTTTGGGATTGGCTGATTATTACCGAAAGTTCATTCAGAATTTTTCTAAGATAGTTGTGCCATTGACTAAACTGACTCGGAAGAATGTTAAATTCCAGTGGGAAAGAGAATAGCAAGAAGCCTTTCAACTTTTAAAAGATCATCTTTGTAGTGCACCAGTATTAACTCTGCCAGATGGATCTGAAGATTTTATAGTGTACAGTGATGCTTCAAAGTTGGGGTTGGGAAGTGTTTTAATGCAAAGAGGAAAAGTAATCTCTTATGCATCAAGACAACTGAAAGAACATGAAAAGCAGTATCCAACTCATGACATGGAGTTAGCTGCAGTGGTTTTTGCATTGAAGATCTGGAGACACTATCTTCTGGGAACAAAATGCCAGGTTTACACTGACCATAAAATTTTACAACATTTGTTCAACCAGAAAGATTTAAATTTGCGACAACGTCGATGGATCGAATTAGTCAATGATTATGATTGTGAAATTCTCTACCATCCAGGAAAGGCTAATTTGGTGGCTGATGCTTTGAACAGAAAGGAAAAGAGTGGAACAATCAAGACTGTAGCAATGAGAATGAATTTGATCCCTGATATTCATAAAGAAATTCAAAAATGTCAACAAGAAGCTGTAAAAGAAGAATTTATAAAGACAGAAAAGTTGGGAAAGATGATCTCAACCTTGGAACATAATGATGAAGGACTGATGTGCTTTCAAGGACGAATTTGGGTGCCACATTTTGGAGATATCCGAAGCAAAATATTAGACGAAAGTCATAAATCCCGATACTCTATCCATCCAGGTACCAATAAGATGTATCGAAATTTAAAACCTTTTTACTGGTGGCCAGGATTGAAAAGAGATATAGCACGGTATGTGGAACAGTGTCTAACATGTTTACAGGTCAAGATTGAACACCAGAAACCTTATGGAAGCCTTCAATCTTTAGAAATACCTGTATGGAAATGGGATCACATTACCATGGATTTTGTTATGAAATTACCGCGAACACCAAAAGGATATGACGCGATTTGGGTAATTGTGGATCGTTTATCTAAATCTGCACATTTTCTACCAATAAGAGAGAAATACTCTTTAGAAAAGCTAGCGCAGATTTATATTAAAGAAATTGTTACCAGACACGGTGTTCCCTTGTCTATTATCTCTGAGAGAGACAGTCGGTTTACTTCAAAGTTCTGGGAAGGATTACAGAAAGCTCTGGGGTCTGAAATTCGACTAAATACAGCTTATCATCCATAGACTGATGGACAGAGTGAAAGGACTATTCAAACTCTTGAAGATATGTTGAGAAGTTGTATTATTGACTTCGGAGGATCATGGGAAGATCACTTACCATTAATAAAGTTTGCATATAACAACAGTTATCATTCCAGTATCCAAGCGGCACCATATGAAGTATTGTATGGACGGAAATGTCGAACGCCATTGTGCTGGAATGAAGTGGGTGAAAAACAGCTAACGGGTCCTGAAATTGTTCAAGAAACTTCTGAAAATATTGAACAGACCCGCGAAAGAATTAAAACAGCACAGGATCGCCAGAAAAGTTATGCAGATAATCGTCGAAAATCCATTGAATTTGATGTAGGCGATTTTGTAATGTTAAGAGTTTCACCATAGAGGGGTGTTATCAGATTCGGGAAGAAAGGAAAGCTCAGTCCAAGGTATGTGGGGCCGTTCAGAATATGTAAACGAGTTGGGCCAGTAGCATATCAGTTGGAGCTGCCAAAAGAGCTGAATCGGATTCACAACACTTTTCATGTGTAGAATCTGCGGAAATGTTTGGCTGATCCGAATTTAGCCATACCATTGCTAGAGATTCAATTAGACAGTAAATTGAATTTTGTGGAAACACTGAAAGTTGTTGTTGACAGAAAGATCAGAGTACTTAGAAACAAAGAAATAAGTCTGGTTAAAGTGCAGTGGAAGTTTCACAAAGGACCGGA
>NC_037533.1:16054166-16116584 GCF_001531365.2 Cynara cardunculus var. scolymus | reverse complement strand
AAAAGAAAAGATGTAATGCTTTTCTTACGTGCATTTTGGTTGAAGAATTGCTTTTGATGCACAGTTTTGATGATTAGTACAAGATTGTATTTTGAATTTTTGGACCTTGTATTTGGTCGTGATAGTTTCTTGTACTACGGGACCCAGATGTATATGAATATGTATTTTTTTGGTATGAAATATGTGTTACATGCAATATATGTGGGTTGGGGCGTTACATAGGGGGCTTAACCTTGTGTTTCCATACACTCTTTACCACATCTCTAAGATCAAAATCAGCTGGTTAGGGCTGATTTTTAAGAACCCTTTTGAGAAATCAAAGTTCTTGAGTTTTAAGCTTTCATCTTTTAATTCTTGTCTTTTAATTTCTTGTTCTTTATTTTATGTTCCTTTACATTTATTGTTATTTACTTTCCGTTATTTAATTTCCGCAATTTACATTCTCGTCATTTACATTCTCGCAATTTACATTCCCGTCWTTTATTTTCTCGTCATTTACTTTACGCAATTTACGTTTATGTCTTTACTTTTCGTCATTCATTTTTCTTGTAATTTACTTTCCGTTATAAGTAGCTAAGCTTATAGCTTGGGTGTGAAACGAAAATGTGAGATTTTCAAACCAAACGAAAGTAGCTAAGTGTTTTCGTAAACGACATTCCATTGTTTCATTCGAGTTTTTTTAAAAATCAAGCACACTTCTTGACGGGTTGATCACTTTGAAAGTGTAAAGTGCGATGGACTTAGAGATAAGCCATTGATAAGCACGTCAACTTGAATGACATAARAGGTAGACTTGAGAAAGTTGCCGACAAGGAGACTTGTCATTTATGTTTTTCAAAACTTAACTCCCGACGGGTTGGTCACTCTTCGAAAGTGTCAAAGTGTGATAGATTCAGTGATGAACTATCAAGAACACGCCAACTCGAATGATATAGGAATCGACTCGAGAAAGTGATTTTTAACAAAGAGATTTGTTTATCCATATATTTTGAAAACACCATCTTGTTACTATCCCTGGTCCGGACACCACATAGAGATATGGGTGGAAAGCTATAATATAGTGCAGTGGTGAAGTCCGAGAGGAATGCCTTCAAAATTGATGGTGGAACTTAGTTTCGAAACACTGCTTGCTATAGCATTCCTATAGCATTGGCTGCTGGAATTTGTGTTTGGGTCTCACCTTAAGTCTTACACCCTTGCTTCTTTTATATATTCTGTATTCTGTTTTAATTCACCTTATAATCAAACAAAAGTCTTCAAAATCGTCATCTGAAATCATCTCTTTCATTGGACTCTAATCTAACTTTGGCTACAATCTCCGTGGACGATAATCTGGTACTTGTACCACTTTATTACTTGGAAAGACGACATTGAGCCGTATTGTATACTTGCTTTGTGGCCCAATTTCATTAAGTCTAAATGTGTGAAATATAACCGACCAACAGCTTCCGGATCCACTCTTTATATTGAGAGGTGGAATGGGGACGGCGACTTTGGAAAGTAGTAGTGGAAGATGAAGCCAATACTTCGAAGAAACCGGGTGCATTGTGTTGTCTTTTGAACTAGACAAACTCACCCTTGATATATCGGAGGAAGAGTTGGAGAAGATGGAATAATGGGTTCTCACGATATCACAACTAGCAATAGGAGAGAAAGTGATTTCAGAGATAAGCTCAGAGACAACCGCAAGAGGCATTTGGAACAAGCTAGAAGAGCTCTACCTAACGAAGTCTCTCACAAATAGTCTCATCCTACTCAAAACTTGCTTCACTAACAAGATGAAGGAAAGTACACCAATCAAGTCTCGTCTCAACGTTCTTGATGATTTGATTATGAAGATGAAATCAGTAGACTTGAAGATAGATGAGAACAAACGACAATGATCCTTCTATCCTCCCTCCCTGAAAGGTATACTAGCTTTGCTAATTCATTAATTTATGGTAGAGATACTATAACTATGACAGATGTGAAAATGGCCTCTTAAATGAGGATCTAAGGGATCAAATGGCTTGAATGTTGATAAAGATGATAGGAGCAGCAACCATGGGTTATTTATAGGGAGAGGACTCAATGAATTTCGAAAGAGAGATCAAAAGGTCGTTCAAAGTCACGCAAGCCAAAATTTGGAGGCAAGTCCAAGAAGAGTGGAAATTGCCATTATTGTCATCAATCCAGACATTTTGATTAAAGAATGTCCAAGTATTAAAGCCAAGACCGACAAGGAAAGTTCATCTTCATTTGTTGTCGTGAATGATTCTGATGATCCTCTAATCAGCGTCAACCGGAGGTGAGACTATCAAGGACCAATAGGTCTTGGATTCAGGGAATTCTTTCCACATGACTCCGCATAAGGAGCTTTTCTAGTCACTTGAAGAAAAAGAAGAAGCAACATCCTCATGGCAAACAATACGGTGTGTAAAAGCTTGGGCATTGGTACCATCAAGATGAAGATGTTTGATGGCATGATCCGAACTATTTCACATGTAATGTATGTTCCTTTATGACTAAATATCTCATTTTCCTTGGTCAACTAACAAAGCTTGGATGCAAGATTAGTATGCAAAATGACTCCTTGAGGATCTCTCATGGGACTCTTGTGATAATCAAATGTACGAAGGCTCCAAATAATCTCTATTTTCTAGACGGACAAACTTCAGGTGTAAGTGCATGTGTAGGTGAATATAATGCAAAGAAGGTATAGGGCTCCAAACTATGGCATCTAAGACTTGGCCACACTTCGTAGAAAAATTTAGAGATCCTGCATAAGCGGAGCCTTATCAAGAAAAAGAAATTGAGAGCCTAAGTTTTTGCAAGGAATGCATCCTTATAAAGCAAATAAAGGTCTCTTTTGGTGTTGGCAAATACAGTACAGCGGGAATTCTTGATTAAGTACATACGAATGTTTGGGGACCCGCTAGCATTAAATCCCATAGTGGAGGTCAATACTCCGTCTCTTTCATTGATGATTATTCTCATAAAGTTTGGATCTTTATCATGAAATAAAAATCAGACTTGTTTGAAAAGTTCAAACAATGTTTAGCTTTGGTGGAAACTTAATCCAGAAGAAAGTTGAAGGTGTTGAGATCAGATAACGGTGGAGAACTCAAAAGTAGTGAGTTCATCTCATTTTGCAAAGAAAAGGGGATCCATCGACACTTCATTACTCTACAAGATCCACAATCGAATGGAGTGGTGAAACGGATGAATCAACTATGGCTAGAGAAAGTAAGATGTATAAGGTTAACCGCCAGTTTCTCTAAAGTTTTTTGGGGCGAAGCTTTATTTTTAGTCGTGCACATCATTAACCGCCTTCTATCATCGGCGATTAATAGTAAGATTCCCGAAAAGGTGAAAAGGTAAGAAATCAGTTTGTTTCAATTATATTTGTATCTTTGATCACGTGCCGTATGTCCACAATGTAGGAAACGACAAACTTGACCCTCGTGCCATACAAGAATATTCGCTTGGATATATATATATATATATATATATATATATATATATATTAATTTTTTATGACATTATTTGGAAAAACGTCCTTTAAAAACAATCATCTGGAAAAAAAAATGTGTTTATAGGACATTTCACAAAAATGTCTCGTTAAAAAACTAATATAACAATTTATTTCTAAAATGTTTTAAAAGCTTCTTAAGATTCTCAAAGTGTATTATAAACTTATTGCATTGTAGTTCGCTGTTAATCCATTCAGATATTTTTGATGTCTTATAAACAAAACTTATTGTATTAATGCCAGATGTTTGTGTAAAGAGGACGTCCACATCATACCACAATGATTGTTAATTAAGGGGCTGTTTGGTTGGATTAATCTGTTGGTATAGATTAAGATGGTTTTTGTTTGATAGAATTTTTTCATATGAAATAACCGTGTTTTTAATTGGGAGGTGCAAATTCGAAAAAAAACTAGGTTTTCTACATAAAGCTGTCCCATTTAGATGCTTACTAAAATAAGTCACTTTCTATATCATTAAGACACTATCAAATAATTATATATAACATCACGTGTCATGATCAACCTACCTGGCACTTTAACGTCGACAAGCTTTCCTTCTTGATGTAACCTTTTTGCCCTCCTGCCCTTGTATTCAAGAAATCCGAGTTCCCTATGCATGAAATCACCAAATTAAATGGATGCAATTAGCATAAGAAAATCATTCCCCCAAAACAATTATCAAACAATTATATTTTATTTTGCACTATATCATGAGAGCCTCTTAATCATTATGACCAATTAATCATTTTACACCAAACCATTCAGCAACTACCAAACAGCCCCTTAACAATAGATTTTTATCCGACAAAAGACCAGGATCAGTATTAGTGTGACTGGTTAGACAAAACGTAGAGTGTTTCATGGTTGCTAATTGTACTTACGTTATAAAGCCATCATCATCAAGATCACTTGGGAGCATGTCTACAAGTTTGTCATCCTTTTTCCCGACTAACCATTTGCGTCGGTGATGATACGTCTCCGTGATGATATATATCATGCCACTTAAAACGAACRCTCCGAATAATATCCAGAATACCGCAAAGAAGCGTCTACCTTTCGTTGAGAAGCATTTCTCGTCACTTAAGACGGTTGTAAATGTTGAWGAGACACAATATARGGCGCGRAAAAAGTGCATTTYCCCAACGAAAATCAAGAGAGGCGTCCCGAAGAATAAATGCAGCGCGAGCATGACCGTTAGCACCTTCCACTTTATTTTCAGTCCACTCGGATATTGCACCGTTTTATTGTCCAACACCGAAGCAAGAAACTCTTTTTTCCCCATTTGCGTGGCTAAAATGTTGTCCGCACCTARACTCATCAGTACCCCGAAAACAACGATACCAACGAGGGCRTAGAAAGTGGCAAGTAGTATTGCGAGAGTTCTATGAGGTTGAAGGTCTTTATACCCAGCAGAAGTCATTAAAACAATGGTGAAATAAATAGCATCAAGGAAATCGTTTGTTTTCTTTCCGCGAATATGGTCTCGAACGCCATAAAAGGATATCGTGGCGACACCTATGTACGTAAGACAGAAGATTACGATAAACAAGCCGTATTTGGTATCGGTTACTCTTTTTGAATCGGAACATTTGGGTGGTCTCGTTGATGAAGCTTGGTTTCCGCAGTTGGATGCCATGGAAGCTCAGTGTGCACCACTTGTTAAGAGTCCTAAGAAACAATTCAAATCTTCAATATCAAAATTGTTGGTGAACATATATATATATATATATATATATACGGGGAACCCAGTCCCAAATTATGCTACTATTTCTTCAGAATTTGCTGTGAGAACATGCAAAACCCTGACATACTCTAGAAAAAAAGTCCTTGAGGTTAGAATAGAGGTTCCAATATATATATATATATATATATATATATATATATATATAGGAAAAATGATGTAAATCTAGTTGATGCAACACTGCATAGAGTTGTAACTTGTACGCAATGTAGAAGTCTATTAGCGTTGGAACTAAATGAATTCACACTTGTGTAAAGGTTGTGAGGAAGAAGAGAAGAAACAAAGCTTACCAATATCATTAATGGATGAAATTCCAGATCTGCAACCTTGTAGATGAATAGCGTTGATTATACAATGGTGATGGAAATGTAAATGAGACTCTCTCTCTCTCTCTATATATATATATATATGTATATATGTGTGTATATGTATATTTGTATGTATATATATACAGATATATATATATATAATATAAATATATATATATATATAATATATATATATATAATATATATATATATATATATTGGGAAGGGTTCAAACGACAACACATTCATTTTATGAGAACGCAAGAACATAAGGGGACGTTTGGTTCGTAGAATGGAATTCGATGGAATTGGAATTCATCAAATGAATTTGATTTTAAAGGAATGGAATGAAATCTGATGGAATTTGACCATGCATTGTGATTGTGTTTGGTTGCATGGAATTGGAATAAAATTCTTAACGGAATTGGATTATGAAAGGAATCTTAGGAAAGGAATTAAAATACTAGCATATTGCCATGGAATTGTAGAATCTGTGATTGAAGGAATCAACTGGAATTGAAAGGATTCCATAGTTTTATTCAATGAACCAAACACTCTATTTAGAATGTGGTCAAATGATTAGACATTCCAATTCCTTTCAATTTTCATGATCCAAACAGCCTCTAATTTCACTATAGAAAATTTAGTTGTGATACAATATTCCATCACATATAACAAATGTGGAACTAAATCAGATATGTGGACGACTTTTGGCATGATCTAGGTTGTTGGCCAAGTCGCCCTTATGCCACTAAACTCTCTCACATGTATTTATCACATGTGATAAAGGTGTTCTTGATATGATATTATAATCCATCACATGTGATACTAAATCATAAACGCAGATCATGATTTTTGGCGTTATCTAATCGCAGGATACATCGTCCGCACACCACGTGGTCCCCTTACGTTTATCATCAAATGTGATAAGAGTGTTCTCGCGTTCTCATAAAATGAAAGTGTTCTCATTTAAACCTCCACGATCATATATGTCTCTCTCTCTCTCTATATATATATATATATGTATACATATATTACTACTACTTGATGAGAATAAAAACATGTGTCAACTCTTAAACGTCAACCTTTTGTATTAAAGAAAGAAAGGGGTTGCTATCATAATTTGTTTAAACCCCCCATTATATACTAAAAAGATTCTCAAACATAATAATTAAATAACAAGAACCCTTATGTTATGATATAGTATTCCATGTATTTTAGCTCAATCATTTATATCATAATGAGGTCTACAACCTAACAATTATTTTTTCCTTTAAGTATTTGATATAATTTATTTATATTTCTTACGTATATTACATTCAGTTAATTTTCTCAATTTACATATATGTATTCACAGTTACTGAACATATATATGAATGAGTTATATAGGGATGTGAATAGATTGAAAATATGTGTATATGAAGAGCATACATGATAGTGTAATTGTCTAATTATATATTAATAAAAATTCAACAATCATATTAAATCAAATAAATAAAAGGATATCAGGTTCATCGGGTTGGGTTGTGTTGGGTTCAAATAATAGTTACCCAATACCTACGATTTGACAATTTTACAACTCGATTAGACATCGGGTTGTTTCGGATTAGGTTATTTTGCGTTGAATTGGGTTGGGTTGATCGGGTTGGTTGGGTTTTTGAGCACCCCTAATATGATCCATGGAAAACAAAAGTTACATACTTGAACTCAACAAATATGAGTAACGGAAAAGTCTAGAAAACCCCAATGTACTTTCATAATTTGAGGGATTTAAGTTCTTGAATACTTTTTAAGAATAAATCCTTGTAAATTTGTTGAAATCTAACAAATAAATCTTTAAACTTATTAAAATCGAACAAATAAATTTCTAAACTTACGAAAACGGCAAAACCTACGGACTTCCATATTTTAAGCGATTAAAAGACTTGAATATTTTTTGAATGAATAAATCCTTACACATATAAAACTAAAAAAGTATGTCATTTTTCTCTTGATATATCAACAGATCGGTGGCAAAGTATGAAACTATAGCGAACCAATAAAATGAAGGAATGTACCAATTTTATTGGTTATTATTTATTTTTGAGATTTGAACGACCATCACAAGTGTTTGTTATTATGTCGTGATTTTCAATTAAATCTAAAAATTAAATGATTAGAAGTTTATCATGTGATTGTCATTTGAATCTGAAAAATAAATAATTAGGAGTTTATCTACAAGTATTGGTAAACAGCCTCTACATGTCGGGTAGATTCAGCCTCGAATCCACAAATCAGACGTAAGGCTGAATAGTAAATGTCACTGGTGGAATTCTATCGAGCATAACCCTCCACATGAAAATGTTTACTCTAGGAGGAGTCATATATATGGTTCCATATCGTCTCCCTTTCACCTAACACCCAAGAAAGCTTTGTCGATAATATATCGCAAAGAACTAACAAAAAACAGATCATTAGAAAATAAAACCTAAATCCATCTGTTTGGATTATCGGACAAAGAGCAATCCCCGCCCAATTACCTCCCTCAGATGTTCAAATTACTCAGATTCTCTGCCATCTCGGATGGGTTGCGCCAAGACCAAGAGTTTCCCACCTTAATCTATCAGCAACAACTGGCACTTCTTTTAGTTATATGAAATTGAGAAATAAGGTCGGAACGCTATGTAATATATACCTATCGATCATCTAACATATATGTTTTACTACAACAAAATTAGGTTTATAGGACACTCCCAATCTCTAAGCGTCTCAATAGACCGCTTTATAGGACTTAATTTATAAGACCAAAATATATAGTGTTCTATCTAAAGGTGTTGTAATAAGTTTATATGACACTTTTAGGCATCTTAACAAGTTTTTTTGGAATATTTTTAATACAAAGTGTCGCATTAGCAACTTTATATGACATTTTCTCAAAAGTGTCCTATAAACTCAATTTTTTATAGAACATTTGTTTTTATAGGACAGTTTTTCAAATAGTGTCCTATAAAGTTGCTAATGAGACGCTTTGTATTAAAAGTGTCTTGAATAACTTATTACGACATCAAAAAAAGGTCATATAAACTTATTGCAACGCGTTTAGATAGGACGGTTTATTTTTTTGGTCTTATAAACTAAGTCTTATAAAGAGGTCTATTAGGACACTTAGAAATTGGGGGCGTCTTATAAACCCGATTTTGTTGTAGTATTTGTTATCAAAATGCAAACGTGAGAACCATCCAACAACTTTAAGACTATGATACGTATACATTCGAAATCGAGGTTAAGTTAAGGTTTATTTTCTTATTTATTATCGGGTAATCGTTGATGTCTGGATATATCAACATGTACATACTTCGATCGATCCAACATTTCTATAAAAGTAAACATACAAATCATGTTATTTGATATTTTTTGTGGTATAATATATAAAAGCAAACAAAAACATGCCAAGCTTTTTAATGTTATAACGATTAAAATAAGAAAATTTATGATTTTAAAAAGGTTGGAATGATTCTTCTCAAAATTCGTCTTCTATAATGATCAGTTTTGAGATAACTAAAAGAATTCATAGCAAACTCAAATCATTATATGGGTATAAAATTATAAGAAATTTTTTGTTAATTAAGGGTTGTTATGCAGTTACTGAATGGTTTGGTGCATAATGATTAAATACTTAGAATGATTAAGAGGTTTTCATGATATAGTGCAAAATGAAATATAATTGTTTGTTAATTATTTACAATGAAATTAGGATGTGGAATGGTTAAGGGAGACTCGTGATACAAAATCATTCAGAGAGTTTTAAAAACATTAAAAGGCAGACTTTTTTTTAACGATTCAGATTCTACATCTTAATGAAATTATCAAGAGGTAAACAAACAACCCCTTAATGAAGTGTAAATGGATGGAATATATAATTTTCTAGCAATTACACATAAAAACATGTGATCTGAACCACAAGGATGGTGTCTGATTGGTTTGAGCTTGGCTCCAAAGGTCAAAAGTATCAGGATGTCTCAGGTTCAAATCCAATGAGAAATAAAAATCCTCTTGTGGCCACGGAGGTTCCAAATGTGGTGACTCCGAGCTATCTGCAAAGAAGGTGGTCACTCTGAGATTAATTGGCTCGTATAACGGGTTGGATATTCAGGTTAATAAAAAAAGTGATCTGAATTATTAAAATAAATAAGTTAAAAGAAATAGATTAATTAAAGAAGTTGTTGCAATAATTGCATTGTTCTCATGTACGAGGATATAAAGTAATATATCATTATTATGTTTTGGAACATGCGTAGGAAAGAAGACATATACTTATTTTTTTAATTAATCTTATTAAATATGCTTAACGTGGTAAGTTAATTCTAATTGGCTTTTTATTCCATTTTATTTAATAAAATGTAGATTTTGGCCTTGGGTTCCTATTCATAACTACATCTTAGCTCTTACGGACGACAACGATGACTAAAAAAACTCACGATAAAAACCGTACGCGACATTACAACCAAATCCAGAAAAGAAAATCACAACCAAATTCAAAAGAAGACTGAAACATGTGAGAATGTTAATTTGATATCAGCAGCTAGTAGTATATGTGTTTTCAACTATATGTAGGTGCAATTAACGTAATACATGTTGTAAATGAGTAATAAAGTGTACTAAGTATATATGAGATTGACATATAGAGATTCTAACTTCGAAGATTCACTCATAGTGTTGTTTAGTACCTAATTTTATCGATAATGGTGATCATGTAATAGTAGTCATAATTTCTTTAGAAATTAAATTTCCAAACACGGTTAATTGAGATGATGCGATGGGTGAAGCTAACTAGTCCAGAGGTCAACTGAGCTCTTAAGAAAGAAATTAACCAAGATAGTAGGAAATCTTATGTTGTAAAAATGCTCGAAATGCTAGGAAGATACTCCCACGTTAACATTATGCACTCTCGTCAAAATGAAAAAGTGTTCTTCTGTAGCTAAATTTTCTGTAATTAATTAAACATATTCGTGTTTGACGTTAGTTAAAGCTCAATAACAAGGCATACATGTGAAAATAAAGAAACAACGTTCTAACCTTGTGTCAGGACGTACGGGTCAAGGGACAGTTTCAGGTAGACAATTTTTATGGGGAGTAGGCCTCCCAAAATTATTAAAGGTAACAGAGGAATGCAAAGTTCATTTGTGCTCTTCTTGTTCCCTTATACACCTTCAAAATCCCCCCTAAAAGCTCATTTGTGTTTTGAGGAACACGTGTCAATTAGGTTTTACCGTTCTACTAAGTTCAAAAATTTATTTATTCGATTTCATTAAATTTAATGATTTATTTGTTCAAAAAAGATATTCACATACTTAAATGTAAAATGTTGGAAGATGTAGTTGTGTATCTATACTATATTATAAAGCATTTGACAAAAAAAACTCTTAAAAACCACTTTTTATGCGTAAAGTATTGTTTAATAATGCATATTACTTAAAACTCAATATTGCAATTAGATTGTGCGTAAGTACAACTTATTAAAGCTCCATATATGAATTTGTGTAACTGCAAATAAAAATAATCAAATACAGGATAAACATCTCATTTTAAATATAAAAAATCTAAAATATAATTAGGATAATAATTGAGTTCTAACAGAATACTTGATTATCATTTTTATAAAATGTTATATTATTAAACTAAAAATAAATTATTTCGTTATTAAACTTAAATTAAATTATAATAAAAAAAATTAAAGAAATTGCATAAAAAATAGAACTTTTAAATAGTTAATTTGATATATTATTTTTTTTTCAAATTTTTATAATATCTTCAAATTTATATTTTATTCAAAAATAAAATCCTTATTGTTTTTTTAAAAACACATAAAATCGTAGTATAACATCGACAGAAACAACTAATAAAATAAAACATTAAAATCGAGATGTGTCTCACTATATTGCGCGAGTACTCTTCTAGTATATATATTAAAGGGTTAGGGATGCTAGAAAGTTAACAATGTTGGTTGCCTATATATGCTACACTTGCTCCTGGTAATCGATACAAAGACGCATCGTACCGTCTTTCTTTTTTACAAAGAGAACTGGAGCTCCTCAGGGTGAAACACTGGGCTGAAATAAACCTTTTTTCAATAAATCATCAAGTTGAGTTTTAAACTCTTTCATTTTAGTTGTAGTCATTCGGTAGGGAGTCTTGGAAATAGGAGAAGCTCCCGGGACTAATCGATGGTGAATTTAACTTTCCAGACTGGTATACCCAGGAGACCGTTGGGGAACACATCAAAATATTCAAAAACAACAAGTATAGATAGAGAGCTAGGGGATACATGTTCAGGATTTTGTAGAGCAGCAAGAAAACTTTCATTGTTTTGTCACGTATACTGTTTCACAGTAATAGAGACTACAACAGTAACATCTTCTTTTGGAGTACCTCCTGGAAGATTGCCTCCGAGTTATCCATATCCCCAAACAGTATTTGTTTAGTTTTCATGTTGCATGTTCAACATTTGTAGCCTAGTTAAATAAGAATTCATCCAAAATGTTACATTCAATGTTTGTCTATTGGTGAACTTTGTTTAACGTTTTTTAACTTGCTCAATGTTTTTTTATATCTTAGAGATAGATGTTTCTTTTATAATTTTTGAATGGGTTATTGGTAGAAATTTCTTTTGGAGATATATGTTACGCTTTTTTTTGTTTAAAGCCCATAATATGCCAAAAACCCGTCAAAACCAGTCAGATCATACCGTCTTTTGTGGTCCGGTTTGGTAACTTGATGCCAAACCACTGGATTTAGAAATTTTTCTAAACTATCGTTGCAGTTTGGTTAGTTTGCGATTTGGGGGTTTAAACCATCCAAATTGGACCAAGAACACCTCTACTACAAGCTCTAATTGTTGTGCTATACAAAATCTTGGTTGATAATAATTAATCCCGCAAACAAGGAATTCAGTTGCTATTTACTCATATATGTACACCAACAATTTTGCTATTGCACCGGATTCCATCAGACCTCTGCATCTCCGCACCTCTGTAGTTAAACAATTTTGATGTTGAAGTTCTGGATTGTTTTCAGGACTCTTAACAAGTGATGTACGCCGTGCTGTCATGACGACCAAAGATGGAAACGAGGACGCTTCATCAACCAAACCGTGGAAACATTATGAGTTGAAGATATTTGGGATCGGTTGTCTTGGCTACGTATTTGTTGCCACGATATCTTTTTATTTCGTCATACACCAATTTTGTGGAAAGAACACAAAACGTATCCTTGATGCTTGTTATTTCGCCATCATTTTAATGACTTCTAGTGGGTATAAAGACCTTACTCCTAATAACAGTCTTGCAATACTACTTGCCATTTGCTTCGCCATTGTGGGTATGTTCATTTTTGGGGCACTGATGAGTCTAGGTGCGAACCAAATTTTAGCCACTCAACCGAAACCATCTAAGGTACTTGATTCAGCGAAAAATCATCGAAAGATGCAATATTCGAGCATAATGATGATAAAGTACTGGAAGGTGCTAGCAGTCTCCCTAGCAGTGCATATGGTTGGCGGGATCGTTCTCTTGGTTTGCATCGGGAATATGCACTTTTTTCGTGCATTATATTGTGTTTCTTCAACAATTACAACCGTCTTAAGTATCGATGAATGCTTTTCAACGGAAGGTAGACGGATCATTGCGCTAATTTGGATATTATACGGAATGATTACTCTAACTGCCATTACCGGTGTTGTAACGGAGGTATGGAGGCAAAGAACGAAATGGTTGTCCGTGAAAAAGAATCTCGAAAGAAAGCCCACACTTGCAGAATTGCAGCCAAATGATTTTGATGAGGATGGCTTTATAAGGTAAGTAATTCTGATCATGACTAGGGTTGTAAACGAACCGAACGAATGCGAACGGAGGCATGTTCATGTTCGTTCGTTTAACTTAACCGAACAAACGAACGAACACGAACGGAGGCTTGTTCATGTTCGTTCGTTTAACTTAACCGAACAAACGAACGAACACGAACGATAAACGAACGAAAATCTTTGTGTTCGTGTTCGTTCGTTTAGAAATCAGGTGTGTTCGTGTTCATTTATGTTCGTTTATTAACATGCTAAACGAATGGGAAAACGAACGGGTTAAACGAACATAAATAAATATTATTCGAATTCAAAGTAAATAAATAAAAGACTATATATTAAATTTGATATATAAATGAACGAATATAAACTAACGTAAACGAACGGTAAATGAACGAACGTTCATGAACATAAATGAACGAATGAGAATCTTGTTCATGTTCGTTCGTTTAACTAAACGAACAAAAAAAATTGTTCACGTTCGTTCATTTATTAAATAAAAAAAAATTTCGCCGAACGGTTCACTAAACGTTCAGTTCGTTTACAGCCCTAATCATGACAACAAAATCAGGTTTATAGAACACCATAAATATCTGAAAGTATTTACAACAGTAGAGAAAATAGAGGATTTGTTATCTATTTTGCTTTTACAGATTATGTATATTGTCATTACAATAAAATTAGGTTTGTAGGACTCTATCAATTTCTAAGGGTCATAGCAGACTGTTTTGTAACACTTAATTTATATGAGCAATAAATAAAGTGTCAAATCTAAATACGTTATAATAAGTTCATAGGACGTTTTTGGATGTTTTAACAAATTTCTAGGGCACCTTTGATACAAAGTGTCACATTAGCTATTTTATATGATACTTTTGAAAAAGTGTCCTGTAAACCATCTTTTTATATAAAACTTGTTTTAATAAGACATTTTTTCAAATAGTATTCTATAAAATAACTAATACGACTTTTTTTTTATAAAAAAAATCTTAAAAAACTTGTTATGATGCTCAGAAACATCCTATAACTTATGTCATGCTTTATTTTTTTGCTACTATAAGTTAAAGACTTATAAAATGGTTTATTTGGACGCTTAGAAATTTTTTGCATTCTATAAACCCGATTTTGTTGTAGTGTGTTCTCTAAACTAGAGAAAACTCTAAATTTAGATAATTCTCTAAAACCTGATATCTTAATGATATGAGAGAAACGATTTTCTTATCCAACCGATGAGATTGAATTATCATTATTTTATATAATTTTTAAAAGTGTATCGGGATGATGAAATTATAAAATATTTTCACATTGTAATTAATATTGAAATCTTTAAAATACAGAATTTGTTGGAACTGAATGTAATCAATTTAGAGATCTTTATATAGTTTTCTATTTTAGAGAAATTGTAGAGAATTTATTGGAGATGCTCTAAGTGTCCTAATAGACTGATTTATGGGACTTAAGGTAATAATACTAAACACTTTTGTAACCTATGTGATAGTGCTGCAATAAGTTTATAGAAAGTTTTTGTCTTAAATAGTTTTTAAGATACTTTTAAAATTAATGAAGTGCTTTTTTAGTTTTTTATTATAGGTGCTTTTGAAAAGGGTCCTAAAAACGCTATTACAAATAATATCTACAAAATTAATAGGAACCTTTATTTTAAAATTGTCATAGAAACTTATTAAAACGTCCAAAAACATTATATAAACTTATTGCAACATATTTACACAGGACACAACTTAATTTATTTGTTCTTATAAACTTAAGTTCCGTAAAATAGTCTATTATGACTCTTGGAAGGTTTTGGTTCATATAATGAATTTGGTGGAATTGAGATCTAAAAAAAAAGAAATTTGGCTTTGAAAGAATTGAAATTAAAATTTGATGGAATTTGACCATACATTTGGTTGATAGGAACTGGAACAAAATCTCATAAAAGATTGAATGTTCATCTTTGTTTGGGGGGAGGGTAGGGTGATAGTTGTGACGACAACAGTAGTAGCATGGTGGTAGGATGGGTGGTTAGTAGCCATCACTCCAACACCCATGCCCCCCGCCATGCTCTCGGCCTCTCTCATCCCACCGCCCATGAGGGTGTATGGTGGCCAAGGTGGTAACCCTTTGCACCCATCATGACCTGCCTCATCGCGTCCCTATCCAGCCCCTGCATCCACATGCCCTTGCCTCGTCTCCACCTGCATCCCTACAAGGTAGGTGGGGGTGGTTATTATGATGACAATAGGTGGTCGGTGAGGGTGGGGTGAGTGTTGTTGGCTACTGTAACGTCAATAGTGGCATGATGGTCGGTGAGGGTGGGGTGAGTGTTGTTGGCTACTGTAACATTAGTAGTGGCATGATGGTCGGTTGGGTGGGGTGATTATTGTAACAACAGTAGTTGCACATGGTCGGTTGGGTGGGGTGGTTGTTGTGATGAAAACAATAGTGGCATGATAGTAGTGGCATGGTGGTTGGCCCCGGGCCCAACCTCACCCCACCGACCACCATGCCTTTATTGTTGTCATCATAGTTGCCACCCCAACCCACCTACACCTCTATCCCGACCTTTGCCCCCAAAACCTTACACCTCCTGCCACCATGTATGTGGCTTGTGGTGGCAGGGGGTGGTTGGTAGCTATGGCGACGACAATATGTCAATATTGGCATGGTGGTCGGTTGTTTGTGTAAATGGTGTGGTAGTTTTTATGACAATAATAATGGCATGGTGGTTGGTGCGGGTTAGGTGGGGATGACTGTAGGCGGGTGAGGGTGGAGATGGGGTGTGTAGGTGAAGGGGTGGGGGTGGCAACTATGTCGACAGCAGTAGTGGTATGATGGTCAGTGGTGGGTGCAAATGGGGGAGGGGTGGTGGAAGTTGTAACAACGACAATAATGGCATGGTGGTGGGGTAGGGGTAAGGTATGACAGTGACAATAATAGCATGTAGCATAGTCGTGGTGGTAGGGGGTAGGCGGTGTTGGTTAACGGGATGAAATTCAATTCATTCATCTATACTAAAGAATGATGAATTCCTTAATTTGTCGAATTTATAGGATTTCATCCATTTCAATATGTGAACCAAAAAATTGGAATTTGATCAAAGGAATTAATCATTTCAATACCTTTGAATTCAATGAACCAAACAATACCTTAAAAAAAGTTAAGGTTTTATAAACCCAATTTTATTGTAGTAAGTTAATAACCACTATACATTTTCTCACCACTAAATATTAATGATGAGAAGTCAATTAACTTTTGGCCTTATGCTAATTGTATCTATTTAATTTGGTGATATCATAGGCGTGATGCATATGTCCGTTATAGGCGCAGGGAGATAAAACAGTTACGCTGGGCAGACATGAAACCTAATATTAAAGTGTCAGGTAGGTTCATGACACGTGATATTATATGTGTGTATATATGTGTGTGTGTGTGTGTGTGTCTTAATAGATGCTCCCAGCATGTAGCTCATTTGTTAAAATACACAACAGTTTCAAGTTTGAATATCATGTGAGACAGGCTTGAACCCTTTTGCTAGTCTCATATGTTGAGTTAGTTCTCAAATATTTCCTCACATGTGGTTTGTAGGTGTCGGGTTCTATGTAGGCCGTGTCAAGGTTATCCCTAATCAACATTTTGCTCAACTATGTCTTAGTGAATAATCATTATGATTTCAGATCATGTGAGACCAATATGTTTTCATGAGACTGATGAGAACACAAAATAACAATGACCATTAACAACAAAACAGTATGAAAGTACAAAATACCAGTGAACCTTCAAAACAAAAACGCTTGAATTGAAGGTTAGTTTTTGTACCTTCGTAGTGTTTTTGTTGTGAATGTTCAATATGATTTCATACTTTACACCTATTCTTTTCATGGGTCTCAAGAAAACAGGTTGATCTCACACCCACACGACAACCCAACCCTAATCATTATTGTACGGCTTAGACGTCTTCTTTATAAAGACATCCATGTAACATTAACTAAGAGTTACGGTGATTCTGCGGGTGATGTTTTCTAGCGAGGTTTTTTTCGGCAGTGGTATTCATCATTCATCATAAACCCACTTTTCCGATGGATTTCGGGCGGTAAAAGCCTAATTTTTAGTGGTATGCTTATGTTCATCAACAATATTGATATTGAAGCTTTGAATTGTTTTTCAGGACACACGAAGAATGGTACATATCGAAATTCTGTGGGACATTCTATCGATGGAGACCAAGCGTCATCGATCAGACCATCGAAGCCTTCTTTCAAAGATCATATACTGAAGCTTGGGAACTCAGATGATGTATGGGATACAATCATCGTCTTTGTTATCTACTTGGGTTCGAGTATTGTTATCTTTTATGTTGCCAGACACCACATCTGTGGAAAGAAAACAAACAGCATCCTTGACGCTTTTTATTTCTCCTTCGTTATAATGACTTCTGTTGGGTATGGCGACCTTTCTCCCAACGACACTCTTGCACTAATATTTGCTTCTATCTTCTCTCTTTTGGGTTTGTGTGTTATTGGGAAAGTGCTAAGTATGATATTAAACGTTGTAGACGAGCAACAAATAGATAACTTGCGTAACCTTTTGTCAAGTAAGGATCAAACAGTCGCTACTATGAAGAAATCAATCCTGAAAGGGATCAAAAAAAAAATGGTCATCCTTGCGGTGCTTATGGTTGTTGGGACGCCTTCCCTGATTTTGATCGAGGAATTGGACTTTATTCATGCCTTGTATTGTATCAGTATAACGATCACAAGTGCAGGTACAGAAATATGTTTCTCAACAAAACGTGGAAGGGTCTTCGCACTAGTTTGGATGTTATTTGGTGCTATGTGTAAAGGTTACATGTTATTTACTTTTACGGATATATACGTTGAAAACAGACAACGGTCAAAAGTATTGAAAAGAAAGATGTCAGCTACTCGACCAGGTGCTCCACCAATGATGCCAATTGCTCCAAAACGTGATGATGGTGATCTAATGTAAGTAAAAGTAACCATGAGACATGTAATGTAGTTGCTAGGCATGTCTGACTACTAATACTGATCATACAAGAGGGTTACGAGATCCAATAAGTGGGCTCTATATGTCATACGGGTCATTTGTGTTCCGTGGGTCCTAATTTCTTATGTTAATTGTCTACTTAATTTGATGATTCCGCAGGATCCCTGACGGTCTAATAGAGGAGGGTATGTCCACCCAAGAAGAGGATGAAGCAGCTATAATGGAAGAATTTAAAAGACTTGACGTCAATGGTACAGATAGGTTGACATTACGTGAAGTAATGAAGTCGTAAGAATAGTCTTGGTATAATGCAGCACGACATGAAACCATGTTTCTGGCCCATATGGAGCTCCCATATATAGTCTTCAAGGGAAAAAGTCAATTGCGTTGAATTGATCATAAAAATACACTTGTTCAATTGGAATCGACCTTATAAGAAAAAACGCAAGACATGATTTCAACCACAATTTCATTGTTTAAGACCCCATATCAGACATTTTCGATTTTGCAAGTTGATTTCGTAAATTTCTCAGAGTTTAGAATTTTTAATTTTAGGATTTGATTGTAATTATTTATGTTCTTTAAGTGTGATGCTTTTGTTTTGATTTTATTCATTGTTTGATTGATAAAATTTGGGTTCATTATAAAAAAATTCTCAATTTAGCTTCAGTATTTTGTTGGGTTCATTAACATGCTAAACAAACGTAAACGAATGAACATAAACGAACGGGCTAAACGAACATAAAAGAACAGGTTAAACGAATATAAATAAATATTATTTGAATTCAAATTAAATAAATAAAATGTTATATATTAAATTTAATATATAAACGAACATAAACGAATGTAAACACGGTAAAATGAACGAACGTTCACGAACATAAATGAACGAACGAGACTCTTGTTCATGTTCGTTCGTTTAACTAAACGAACAAAAAAAATTGTTCATGTTCGTTCATTTATTGAATAAACGAACATAAATGAACTTCCCGCCGAACGATTCGCTGAACGTTCGATTCGTTTACAGCCCTAAATATGATTACTTCTTGTTGTTACTGATATTTGTCTGAATGGATTTGCATTATTGTTAAAATATACCTGGTATGTCTAATAATGTGATAGTAAAAGGTTTTAACCTCTTATTATAAATAAAAGAACAATCTATTAGACTAACGTCTTATCCAATAAGACACAACACCTAAGGGGGTGTTTGGGATTGCTTATTTAAAACAATTTATGTTTTTTTGTAAAAGTGCTTATTAACTTATGTGGTATCAAATCGGAGTTTTGTAAAAAGTGTTTGGATTAGCTTATAGCGGTACCAAAAAGCAATAAGCTGATAAGTTGTTTTTTAATGTTTGACAAATTTTGCTTATATATGTAAAATGACCAAAAAGGACAGTCTTTCATATAATAATATTTTTGATTATTAACTTATTTGATTTTTTAACATGTAAAAATTTATTTTTCATCATTTATAATAATATTTTTGACAAAAATTTATATCAATAAGATTAATAATTAATAAACATTAATAAAACAGAATTAAAATGGTAAACTGGTAATAAGCAGTTTTTCATAAGTCAAGAAGGATTAACTTATCAAAAACTGTTTATTACCGATTTGGCACCGGTATAAGCAGTTTTTTTTTTTTCATTACCCAAACACTAAAAAACAGCTTATCTCCGGTGTCAGACTGAAATAAGTTAAAAAGCACATTTGATAAGCAATCCCAAACACCCCCTTATTAAAAGCTCTATTTTTTAATTCATGTAACTAACTGCAGATAAACATAATTAAATATTGGATAAACATCTCATTTTAAAAATAAAAAATCTAAAATATAATTAGGATAATCATTGAGTTCTAACAGAATACTTAGTTATTATTTTTATAAAAAATTATATTATTCTTTGTTACGAAACATAAATTAAATTATAATTAAAAAAATTGAATTAAAGAAATTACACCAAAACACAAGAACTTTTAAAAAGATTAATTTGATACTGATATCTATATATATTTTTTCAAAATTTTATGATATTTTCAAATTTATATTTTATTCAAAAATAAAAGCATTATCGTTTTCTCAAAACCACATAAAATCGTATTATATTGATATAAAAAAGAATAATGCGAATCACTGAAATCAAGGTATGTCTCAATGCATTGCACGAGTGCCCTTTTAGTAAATAATAAATAGTGTATCTGTAATGAAGTGTTAATATTATTTTAAAAATCGTATTTGTAATAATTTATCTATACTATATCATAAAGCATTTATTACCTAAAAACTCTTAATTACAACCTTTAAAGCATTAAGTACTACAAGTTAAAGCATGTACGCGTTCTTAAAAAAATTTCTTAATTACAAGTTACAGACTGTTTACCCAAATACTTATGCGGTAAGTGCTTACCGTAGGAGTCAACACTATCATCTATTTTACCAGATAAAATTGTAGTATATTAAAATGGTATCATATGTAACAATTTACCCGGTAAATGCTTACCAGGGTAAGAGTCATCATCATCACTTACCGGGTAAGACGCTTTATCATTATCATCGCTCTTACCAGATAAGATTTTCGGTCCTTACCATGTACATCAGGTGAGGAAAGTTACTCGATCAACGCTTACCGGGTAAGTGTTTAGTAAACGGCCCCTTAATATCCACATTATACATGTTACCATGCATCATACCTTTGTATTATGAAATTCAGTTTTATGTTTTCAATCTTTTTTTTTATTAACCTGGATATCCAACTCGCTATGCGAGCCGACTAATCTCAGGATGACCACCTGCTTTGCAAATAGTCTGGAGTCATCGCATTTGAACCTCCGTGGCCACCTGTTTTCATCTTTACGTAAAAAAGATGAGGTTCATCTTCTAAAATAGGTCACCTTCTCTAGGCTTCCTTTCGAGGGTTCGATCCAAAACTTTTAGTCCACCGATCCAAATTTCAGATTTCAGGTCGTACCAAGCGGCAATGAATCTTTCTAAGGTGGTGTCTTCTTCTTCTACTCCCACCCTCTCAACTACAGAATGCTTAGCTACACCAACATCGCGTAGTCATCACCTTTAGGCTTCATAGTTCTTAATTCTACTTCTTTAGGTTTTAAACAAGAAAATGCTATGCACGATTTCTTTGGGTCAATCTGATTTTCTTTTGCATGGAGTTAAGAAATTTCCCAAGAATTACACTCATGGTATTCGAGTATAACTTTAGAGTATTTCCGGCCATGAGGTTTTATTCGGTTTTGCTTGTGATAGAAAGAGTTTCTGGAGTTCATTTCTTGATTTTCTTTATACAGTGACGTTCATTCCATGTTTTGTGATAAACAAAGAATTTTTGGAGCTTGAATTTGAAGGGTTTGTGAGCTTGTATAGTAATTTGAAGCCCTTGCCTTACAAAAGGCCTGCTCATTAACTGTTTGTGATAATACCAAAATGAGTTTAGCTTCTGTGATTTTTGGTTTCTGATGTCAAATATGGGTAGCAAACGATCCATCCACACAATCTGCTGCATTAAGCACTTTGCATTTATATAGGTTCTTTTGTTTTGTCTGTTTATAGTTGGTTCTTGTAGTTTTCTGTTTTTCAAGAATTGACATACATACATACATACCTTATAATCTGTTTTACAAATCTAGCCTTTTTATGTTGAATACTATGGTTTCTACAGGCTCTGAATCTAATTGTTGAGGACTTGTTCCAAGGACATTCCGTTAGTAAAAGAATTGAAAGCGCAAAGGACTAAATTGCTCATGTCATATGCTTCAATACGTAGTCGATTAAACCGTATTCAAACTGAAGTCAAGACGCAGTAGCTTTATGGCTTATGCATTGGTTAATAGTAGCCATGGCTGCCCAATTACAGCCGCATTTTTCATTCGAAAATTATGGATGATGGCATGCTAATTGTTGAAACATCAAATTCCTTTTTTTGGTGTTGAAGGAAGGCATGCATGCCATCTACGGTTACTTTAAGGTAAGTTGAGCAGCTAAAGATATGAATTCAAGATGAATATGAAATTGAGGAATATATGTTGGTTAACATGTTTGATTTTCTATGAATTTTATCAGGTCGGTTGTTTGACACTCGAAAAAGCTCGATACCAGATTTTATTCGGTCTCGATGGGTTCTCGATCGGTCTATGTGGATGTGTACTTACACGTTGAAGAAGGTGATGTCGAGTTACGTGATGAAATCTATCTCGAGTTGTTGTACACACATTAATATTCATAATAAATATAATATATGTAACATTGTTTTCATTACCTGCTCTATCTACGATCATCATCCCCAATTCAATTTGATAGTAGGCCTAAACAAACCTTCTCTAAGGCCTATTAGAACAGTATCATGCACAGGACCTCCATGAAGCAGATTCTCTTGCATATAGAAAAGTATCGTGCACTGATTCTCTAGAGAACTTGGTGAACTTATTCYAAGTGTCATATACATGGCTGTAAAACATATTAAACTTACCTGTTGAAAATCACAGCACTAAGTCGATGAGGAAGAGGATGAGGGTCGATTAGGGTTTAGATTYGATCAGGAAGAAGAGGGTGAGGGTCGATGAGGAAWTGAGGGTGAACGAACAATCATCGGTAATGAACGAACTGTCGAACAATGCGATTGAGAGGGATTGAGGCCTTTTTCATTTTCAAAAATTGTTTTTAAATTAAAATTTTCTTTTAAAATGACATGTAATCCATTATAACAGGTTATCCTAAGTGGCTTTCATGTCATTTTAAGTTTGACACGTCAACAAAGAAAAACTTGTTCAAAAGGTAACAGGTTCAATGTTATAACGGGTAAATTTTGAAAGTACAATGCTTTAATAAAATATATTTTAAAAGTACATTATTGTAATAAAAAAACTTAAAAAGTAGAATCTATAATAATAAAAACCCATAATTTCACTAAATTAATAGATGCTATTATCCCCCTTAATTATTAGATTTCGGCATTAGAAAATTGACTTTCATCTACCGATATTTGTGCCGTTTGCATTTTTTTTATGTGTTTGTAAATTACAGAAAAAGAAATTCAAAAAATAGATATCTTTTTAGTCTGTAGTATATTATAAAGCACTTGACAAAAACTTTTAAAAACCAATTTTTATGTATAAAGTACTGCTTACTAATGCATGTTACTTAAAACTCAAAATTACAAGTAGATTGTGTGTAAGTACAACTCATTAAAGTTCCATATCTGAATTCGTGTAACTAACTGCAAATAAACATAATCAAATATACGATAAACATCTTATTTTAAATATAAAATGCATGATAATCATTGAGTTCTAACAGAATATTTAACTATTATCTTTATAAAATATTATATTATTAAACCAAAAATAAATTATTTCGTTATTAAATTTAAATTAAATTATAATAAAAAAATTAAAGAAATTACATAAAAATAAGAACTTTTAAATAGTTGATTTGATATTAACATCGATATATTTTTTTCAAATTTTTATGATATTTTCAAATTTATATTTCATTCAAAAATAAAATCATTATTGTTTTCTTAAAAACACATAAATCGTATTATAACATTTACTGAGATAAAAAATAAAATAGAATATTAAAATCGAGGTGTATCTCGCTGCATTGTGATTTTTACTAACCATTTAATTAAGTGTTACTTAACCCATTTTTAATATATCATGATACGTTTTTTTATATAAATTATATCATTATAATCGATTAGTCAATACTTTCAAAATAATTAATATAGAAAATCTTTAAATTTAATCATATTATTAAATATCATAAATACATACGATTTATTTTTGATATTTTTTTTATTTGGTTTTTACTTCTTGCACAAAAAACCTCCCTTTCCTTTTAATATACTGTGGCTTTTCAATAAAACAGATATAAATAATTATAAGGATATAAATTGTAGTAAAAATAATTCATATGTATTTATGATATTTAATAATATAATAAGATGAAAAATAAATAATGATAATGAATAGTGAAATATATAAAGTAAATTAAATAATGTATGATTAAAAAACATATATTTTTTAAAATCCGTCTATTTTAAGAATTTGCTTGAAAATGTGACTATTAAGTGAATTGAGTTGGATAAATTGACTATTTCGGTCAATTTCCCTTTAACTTGACAACAATATCGATATTTTTTTCAAATCCAAGGAGGAATAAAAATCCTCTTGTGGCAACGAAGGTTCAAATGCGGTGACTCCGGGCTATCTGCAAAGCAGGTAGTCGCCATGGGATTAATCGGCTCGCGTAGCGAGTTGGATATCCAAGTTAATAAAAAAAATCGATATTTTTTCAAGTTTTTTGCCCAAGTCTTCAAATTGCATTAATTTACCATAAAAAAATTGATTAACCTGGATATCTAACTCGCTATGCGAACCGACTAGTCTCAGGGCAACCACCTGCTTTGCAGATAGCTCGGAGTCACCGCATTTGAACCTCCGTGGCCACAAGGGGTTTACCATAAAATTTTGCATCCAATATCGTACAAATACGCAGCTAGTACATAAAAGAAAATAGTGAATACCATCTACGATAACATCCTTGTTTGACGTCATTGAATGTTTGTGTAAGCAGGACGTTTAATCTGTGTCATACCCCGAGTCCCCCCGGATGATTGTTAAAATGTAATATCATAGCGACAAGTTTTGTAACTCTTCGATGATAGGTTCGATGTCTTTTTGGCTTAATCTTCCCATCTCTTTTAGCTTTAAAAGGATATATTCGGCTTGCCTGCAACACGATCAACATCAAATTAGATATAATCAAGAAAAGGAGAATAGTTTATTATAAGGCAAACCCAATAAAATTCTCAATTTCGCCGATAAGACAAGTGACTCGATATACGCTTACCCGTTAAAGTGTTTGTTGGAGACTTATCAAAAGTGTCCTATAAAATAGCTAATATGACGTTTAGCATTAGAAGTATCCTGAAAAGTTTGTTTAGACACCAAAAACATCATATAAATTTATTGCAACACCTTTAGATTTAGACCGTTCTTATTATTTGATCCTATAAATTTAAGTCCTATAAAACAGAGTCTACTACGACATCTAAAAATTGTCCAGTAAACCCGATTTTGTTACAGAGAGATATCCCTCAAAAGCTACTGTAAAGGTCGTAATAAATGTTTGATGGTTAAATAATTAATTGTACTTACATTATATCAGCTGCGTTGAACTCTGCACGAGTCATCCTTCTTTCAAGAAACAGTTTCGCCAACGACATTCGTCTTTCTAGAGTGGTTAGCTCCATGAAAGAAAAGAGCAAATGACCTATAAAAATGGTACCACTTACCATCCAAAATAGCGAAAATACGCGTCCGCTTTTCGTTATGAAGCAACCATCGCTATCTATACATGTAATTGTTGATGTGACACAAAAGAACGCCTTAATATAGTCCATACGTTCAAGAAAATGCAATAAAAACGTCCCACCGCCCATATGAAACGCAAACAATATCAATGATGTCATGCAAGTGTCATCAACTAAGTCGGATTCATCTCGTGTTTGTTGGTTTGCATCATATTCATCTGGCTTGAATACAATCTCAATAACCATATTCACCATGAGCCCGAAAAGAATCATACCCAAGAGGCCAAAGAGGGAGACAAGTAGCATTACAAGATTGGTATCAGGAGTAAGGTCTCCATACCCGATAGAAGTTGCTAAAGCGGCAGTGAAATAAAAAGCATCGAGGATACTGTTTGTTTTCTTTCCAGATATATGGTGTCTGAAGTGATAAAAGCATAGCGTACCCATAATCATGTAGACGCAAAAGAAACCGATTACACTCTGGAATTCAGAAACGATTTCGAAGATCTGATTACGTTTGGTTTTCTCAATCTGGTTCGATGAAGTTTGGTGAACACCATTTTCTGAAAAACAATATTTCAAAGCTAGCTTCTATACCAAACTCGATTAAATTTTACTGAATTTATATCAGAATTTCCAACTTAATTGTATACATCTATTCGCTTACTAGCTCGTGTAGATCGTGATTGCACTAAAGATGAAAAGAAACGGAAGCATACCGATATCCATGGATGAAATTGCGAGTTTGCAAGCTTCTATACGAATGAATAATGATGTTGCGCGTCAAAAATGGTGACTCCCAACAAAAGAAAACGAAAACAAAACTAAAACTAATATAGCGGATAACCGGCGTCATTCTCGATGCTGATTTTTACTAACCATTTAATCAAGTGTTACTTAACCCATTTTTAATACATCACGATACGTTTTTTTATAAATTATATCATTATAATCGATTAGTCAATACCTTCAAAATGAATCAATATAGAAAATCTTTAAATTTAATTATATTATTAAATATCATAAATAAATACGATTTATTTTTTATATTCCTTTTGTTAAGACGTCAAGTTTTTGAACTCTTCGATGATAGGTTCAATGTCTTTTTGGCTGAATCTCCCCGTCTCTTTTAGCTTTAAAAGGATATATTCGGCTTGCCTACAACACGATCAACATCAAATTCGATATAATCAAGAAAAGGAGAATCGTTTATTATAAGGCAAATCCATCGCATAAATATCCCCACGTATATATATAATTACATTTAGGAAATAGGAATCACTTAGGAGTCGTTTACCAAATGCTTACCAGGTAAGCACTTAGGTGCTTATCGGTAAGAATCACCACCTTCTTTTGCGTTGTCAAGTAACATACTCGGCCATCAAGATGGATTGTATGTAAGAGTCCATGCAAACCGGTTAAAGTGTTCTCCTTCACTTACCCAGTAAAATTCTCAATCTCACCGATAAGACAAGTGACTCGGTATACACTTATCCGTTAAGCATCTGGTAAACCTTGAGACCCTTTTGTATTCTACTGATAAATAAATAAAAATTGTTGTCCCGTTATTTCCAAATTAACGCTCTTAAGCACCCAATTAACCTCTAGATTAATTGGTTGTTACCGTTGATATATTTTTCGATGCTGCTTCGAGAAGACATCTTGTCTAGCAATAAAATCGTCAATTTCTGATATCAACATACCTCTCAAATGTTTTCTTGATTTTGGTTAGCGACATGCTTCTCAAAACCTTTTCCAACTTCCGCATACAAACGCAGACAACGCTCGATTATTTGCAAATCACGTCTCAATGGTATCGTGATAGTCGATCTTAAAATAACTAAAATATACATAAAAACTAAACGCATTAGTTATAAAATCATAAAAGGAAAATTTATCGATAATTTTCAAAACTTAGCGGATGCAAAATATGAATTGATAAATAATTTTCCAGAGAACGAGGAATGGAGAGCTTTTTCCCCCTTTTCAGCTTACTCTTTGGCCTTAAGAAGACTGTTTTTAAGAATGAGTGACTGTCCTTCTCCGACCCTTGACCTTACTGCCTAACCTGACAGCGGACAGCTAATGCATTCCACTTATTGAACAGGGTTCTATGGTTGGTCCGTAACCCCTGGACGCCGAAAGGCGTCCTTGGGGTAATCTCGTAGTTCCTATGGGGTGGAGATGAGGGGTTCGGTCAATGGATTTTTCTTTCTTTTGCCGCATTTCGCTCAAGGGATTGAAAGACAGTAGTGCATTAAGTTGTTCGCAAGGACCAACAAAGAGTTATCTTATCAGCAGATTATGCCAAATACACTCGTAACACAAAATCATTACTCATTTACAATACGAACTTGTATTTAAAAAAAAAACTAAACGGAACCATCGCGTAAGTTATTGATTCCGACCGTTTACAATGAGGTTTAAAAATAATTAAAAGTTAAAAAATGGGACCGTAAATTAACAGCAAGTAATAAGCGATTGTTCATCGTCATCAGTATCCTTACACCTCGTCAAAATCCAACTAAACAAGGATAGAAATCTTACGGGGAGATAGACTATCAAAAACACACCTATTACGAAAGCACCACAAAGTATAACAACCGATAGAAAACACCACTTCTAATGCTTTGCTTATAGATCTGTCTTCAAAGGAGATTCGGTACCGTTGATCATCGAATCCTCAACCTATCCACGAGAAAGGAAAGGACCATCATCTCTCAATGGATCGCCAAACCTCCGAAGTCACAGAATATTTGAACAGTAAAAGGGTCTGTTTACTTGCTTCTTATTACTTCTTACCAGGTAATAGGCTCTTACCCTGGTAAGAGATGACTTGTTTATCAAAAGAAAGTTGACCTCTTACCATAATTTCATTGTTGACCGTCCTCTTTGAAATGCTCCTTACCAGTCACCATCCCGGTTATACCCTATACCCATCACTTTTGGAAAGAAAAAAGAACTTTTAACTGCAAGTGATGCATGTTCATACCTTACCCAACATGACTCCATAAATGTCGCATCTGCAACATCTCGTGTATGTGGGTATCATTTTGGTTCCAACCCCTCCCCAAGGAATGAAGGAAGAAGAAAGAAAATTTAATGGCATTTAGGTTAGGAATCGGTGGAATAAAAAGGTAGAAGTGGGTTTTGTCAAACCACCTTTTTCCATTTTTATGTTAGGGGTTGTTCGGTTCGTTTTCTGTTAAGACATGTATAGATATAGTTGTTTGTATTGATATAATTGTCTGTATATTAACAAATACGTTGTTGTTCGATTGTTGTGCTAAACAAACAGTCTGAATGTCATAAATGACCATTTTACCATTTCGTCTATATCTTTTATCAATAACTATATATCTTTTTCCAATCTAATTGATTTGTGCCCTCAATTGAGTCCAAATCTTCAAGTTCAATGATAAAATAGATCTTTTCGTATAATTATGCACATAAACAATTTAGTGTAGAGAAAGAAATGCAAACTTGAGACGCCATGGTTCATAGTTTTTCACCGTTTTCACAGACCTAATGAAGGAGACGATCTGGATTTATTAAGACCTAATATCAAAAATGGGGGTTTTCAAATCTACTTCATGAAGGAGACAATCTAGGTTTTTTTTCGGAAGAAGACGCTGACGAAAATCAAAAGAAGATGGCACATGAGGTGAACTGGAAGGCTTGAAGATGGCGCCGGAAGACTTGAAGATGACGTTGGCGATGGAGATCAAAAAACTCATCTTGCTTCCTTATTGGTCAAACTGATCATCTTGCTTCGTACCCATTAATATTCATCATCGTCCTCCTCTCTCACTCCACCGTCGCTACTTCATTCCATAGAGGGTTTATGAGATGGAGGAGTAGGGCAAAGGAATTACACCTGAGAACGGACCAACGATGGCAACAAGAAGAGAGAAGCAGGAAGAAGAACGAACATCGATGGCAAGTCTGTTTTATGAGCCGCCTTTTTTATAAAAAAAAAAAGGGGGGTAGTTGTGAAAAAATTGTGGTTGAGTGTAAAGGACACTTGATTTCTAGCTAAACGATTCAGCCATCGGCTGAATGAATAAGCCGCAACCGAACACCTATTTATGGCTCACCAAATAAGCCATATATGTTATATAGCCCATTAAGCCACAACCGTACAACCCCTTAGTGTGTTAGTAGCTAAGTTGCAATAGCATTTTACCATTATCAACCAATTTTTAACATTTCAATTTTTTTATAATAACTATTAATAAAAAGTTTTTTCAACGTTCACATTGGACAATAATATTTTACTTTATCAGTATTAGAGAAAATATAACATTAAATGCGTCAAATGTTTTGATATATTGTAACTTGTTACTCAGCACTTATCTACAAGTATTGGTAAACAGCCTATAAATGTCGGGTAAATTCAGCCTCAGATCCACAAATCGGACATAGGGCTGAACGATAAATGTCACGGGGTGGAATTCTATCGAGCATAAACCTCCACATGAAAATGTTTACTCTAGGATGAGTCATATGGTTCCATATCGTCTCCCGTTCACCAACACCCAAGAAAGCTTTGTCGATAATACATCGCAAAGAACTAACAAAAAACGGACCATTAGAAGATAAAACCTAAATCCATCTGTCTTGATTATCGGACAAAGAGCAATCCCCGCCCAATTACCTCCCTCAGATGTTCAAATTCCGCAGATTCTCTGCCGTCTCGGATGGGTCTGCGCCAAGACCAAGAGTTTCCCACCTTAATCTATCAGCAACAACCACCAGTTCAGTGGGTTCGCTATTTGAACAGCAGAGACTGAACTAAAACAAATGATGTTGTCATACACCATCTTAATTTATTATATAGAGCTGAACACATACAGAAACTCGTTATGAACTATTCTACATATGTAATTACTAATTAAACTTATTGATAACAATTGTAAATCAATGTTGCATACGAATACTTAAACGAAAGAGATGGAATACGGGCATTTAGTTTGGTTCAACCAAAACTTATCTACACCGCTTTCTTGAGTGCCGAAAGACCCACAATTTCACTAAGGGGCTGTTTGATTCAGACAAATGAATGAAAATAGAAATGAAAATGGGAATGAACTTTCATTCCCCCGGTTTAAACCTGGAATGAAAATTTGGGCTTCTAGGAAATGAACTCATTATATTATATAAAAACAAATAGCTTATTTTATTTTCATTTCTATTGATTACTGTTTAATATCTTTAACCAAACACCACCTAAATAGATTCTATTATCCCCCCTTAATTAGATTTCGGAATTAGAAAATTGACTTTCTTCCACTTTGATGTTTGTGTCAAATTTGCATTTTTTTTTTTTTTTTGAAAAATTGTACCAAAAGGGAACCAACTTTCACATGATTCCTATTTTGGGGAACCAACTTTTAAAATCGTCATTTAGGGGTCTCTATTAAACTGTTTATTTATTTAAGTGTCTAGTTGATATGTTGAACAGGTAACAGGTAATTTAAGGGTCTCTATCAAACTTTTGGTTTGATTTAAACTTTAATATTGATACGGATTGGTTAGATATAAAAATCTTGAGTGTGATATTTAATATTTATTTTTTATTGCATCAATTAATTTTTTTTCTATTAAATTGATTTTTTTTTGCATTAGTAAAAAACAATTTTTATTGTGGTATTTTGGATTTTTTTTTTTTTTTAAATCTTCAATTTGATATCTGAATTAAAAAACAAGATTTGAAATGAAAAATAGATTTTATTGCATTAATTTTTGAAACAAAATGAATTTTAGTTATTTTCTATAATTATTTTGTAAGTTGGTTCCCCAAAATGACGATTTTGAAAGTTGGTTCCCGAAAATAGAAATCAGGTGAAATGGTTCCATTTTGATGCAATTTTTCCTTTTTTTATGTGCTTGTAAATTACAAAAAAAGAAATTCAAAAAAATAGATATTTTTTAATACTCTAAAATTACCGACGGATTAGTGGATGAAAATCTATTAAATCATCTAAAAAATTAACGAGAATATCAAATTTTGGTGGATTAAATTAATGGGAAAATTGCACCAAAATAAAACCAACTTTCACCTGATTCCTATTTTGGGGAACTAACTTTCAAAATCGTCATTTTGGGGAACCAACTTTCATCTGATTCTTATTTTGAGGAACCAACTTTCATCTGATTCTTATTTTGAGGAACCAACTTTCATCTGATTCTTATTTTGAGGAACCAACTTTCAAAATCGTCATTTTGGGGAACCAGCTTGCACCTGATTCCTATTTTGGAGAACCGACTTACAAAATAATTATAGAAAAATAACTAAAATTCGTTTTTTTTCAAAAATTAATGCAATAAAATCTATTTTTCATTTCAAATCTCGTTTTTTTTTTTAAATTCAGATATCAAATTGAAGATTTTTTTTAAAAAATCCAAATTACCACAATAAAAATTGTTTTTTACTAATGCAAAAAAAATCAATTTAATAGAAAAAAATTAATTGATACAATAAAAAATAAATATTAAATATCACATTCAAGATTTTTATATCTAACCAATCCGTCTCTATCAAACTTTTTGTTTGATTTGCCAAATTTGATTTAAACTTTAATATTGATACGGATTGGTTAGATATATAAATCTTGAATGTGATATTTAATATTTTTTTATTGCATCAATTAATTTTTTCTATTAAATTGATTTTTTTTGCATGAGTAAAAAACAATTTTTATTGTGGTAATTTGGATTTTTTTTTTTAATTTTAATTTGATATCTGAATTTTAAAAAAACGATATTTGAAATGAAAAATAGTTTTTATTGCATTAATTTTTGAAAAAAAAAACGAATTTTAGTTATTTTTCTATAATTATTTTGCAAGTTGGTTCCCCAAAATAGAAATCAGRTGCAAGTTGGTTCCCCAAAATAGGAATCAGGTTCAAGTTGGTTCCCCCAAAATGACAATTTTGAAAGTTGATTCCCCAAAATAAGAATCAGGTGAAAGTTGATTCCATTTTGATGCAATTTTCCCTAAATTAATCAGTAGCGAATAACCGGCATCATTTTCAATGTTGATTTTTACTAACCGCTTAATGAAGTGTTAATCAACCCATTTTTAATACATCAAAATACGTTTTTTTTATAAATTATATCATTATATTCGATTAGTCAATACCTTAAAATGAGTCAATATTGAAAATTAAATATCATAAATACATATGATTTATTTTTAATGCTTTCTTTGTTTGGTTTTTACTCCTTGTACAAAGAACCCTCCCTTTCCTTTTAATATAATGTGGCTTTTCAATTAAAAAAAATATAAATTATATAAATAATTACAAGAATATAAATTGTATTAAAAATAACTCATATCTATTTATAATATTTAATAATATAATAAAATGAATAATGAAAAAGTGAAATAATATAAAGCAAATTAAACAAAATATGATTAAAAACTAGGGGAATTTGTTTGAAATTGTGACTATCAAGAGTTGGATGAACTGATTATTTCGGTCAATTTCCCTTTAACAAGACACCGATATTGATATTTTTTCAGGTTTTTTGCCGAAGTCTTCAAATTGCATTAATTTACCATAAATTTTTGCATCCAATATCGTACGAATACACAACTAGTACATATAACAAAATAGCGAATACCATCTATGATAACGTCCTTATTTAACGTCATACCCCGAGTCCCAGACGATTGTTAAGACGTAATATCATGTATCCTCATCGTACCCTTCTTAGCATCAAGTTTTTGAACTCTTCGATGATAGGTTCGATGTCTTTTTCGCTGAATCTTCCCATCTCTTTTAGCTTGAAAAGGATATATTCGGCTTGCCTGCAACACGATCAACATCAAATTCGATATAATCAAGAAAAGGAGAATCGTTTATGATAAGGCAAAGCCATCGCGTAAATATCCCCATGTAAATATATAATTACATTTAGGAAATAGGAATCACTTATGGGTCGTTTACCAAATGCTTACCAGGTAAGCACTTAGGTGCTTACCGGTAAGAATCATCACCTTCTTTTGCGTTGTCAAGTAACATACTCGCCTATCAAGATGGATTGTATGTAAGAGTCGATGCTAAGCGGTTAAAGTCTTCTCCTTCACTTACCCAGTAAAATTCTCAATCTCACCGATAAGACAAGTGACTCGGTATATGCTTACCCGTTAAGCATCTGGTAAACCTTGAGACCCTTTTGTATTCTACTGATAAATAAATAAAAACTGTTGTCCCTTTTCTTTCTCACAAATCGTATTAAAAACACATCATTGTTTTATTTAGTTGATCTTTTTATTCGTTTTCCTCGATAAAGTGATGATATGTCTTTACATTATTGGTGGACATCAAGAATACATAGGGTTTGAAGACAAAAGATTTGTATCTATAATGAGACGCTACAGCAAAATTGGGTTTATATGACGTCAAAAATGTATAAGCATCTTAATAAATAGATTGTATTATAAGAGGCCATCTATAAAGTATTCTACCTAAAGATGCTTGGATAAGTTTATAGGACGTTTTTGGGTGTCGTAACAAGTTTTTAGAACATTTTTATCAAAATACGTTATATAAACTATTTTATAGACACTATTTGAAAAAAGTGTCTTATAAAAAAAATTCCTATAAAAAAAAGATGTGTTCATAGGCCTTTCTTAAAAGTGATAAATAAAAACGAGTGTCCTATAAAAAAAAGTGTTTGTTGGAGTCTTCTCAAAAGTGTCCTATACAAAAAAGTGTTTGTTGGAGACTTCTCAAAAGTGTCCTATAAAAAAATGTTTGTTGGAAACTTCTCAAAAGTGTCCTATAAAATAGCTAATGCGATGTTTAGCATTAAAAGTATCCTGAAAAGTTTGTTTAGACACCAAAAACATCCTATAAATTTATTGCAACACCTTTAGATTTATGGTAGAACCCTTGTTACAGAACTGGAAAATTCACTTAGATATGTATATGTTGTGAGCAAAACATATGTAAAATCAAACGGAAAAACGAGAAACGTGTATGTGAATATATGTATAATATATTGAAATTCTTATCACAGAATGAGAATTACTAACTTGTAATCGACGAAGGATGAATGATTAGATAGAGGCCTGCAACGCAGTGTCCTTAAACAGAATTTTGCACCTACCCGTGCATAGTTTCGAGCGTCTGTTTAGATTATTCAACTATCTATTCGGTTCTTGCACGTGAACTCGACAGATAGAACCAGAGAACAACTGGGGGGGGTATGACTGTATCGAAATATATATGGGCTTGTGTTCTAATTTAACATTAAATATATATGTCAAGCTTCTCCTACTAACCCAATCCAATATCCTTAGATGGGCTTGTGTTCTAATTTGATAAGGCTTATGGAATTAGCGTTAGAAGCTTCTCAAATGTTCTCTTTCATTCCTGTGGGAAAAATTCCTTTACAATATCCCAACAATTTAGACCATTTTTATAGTTTGATCCTATAAATTTAAGTTCTATAAAACAGGGTCTACTATAACACCTAATAATTGTCCATTAAACCCGATTTTATTGCAGAGAGATGCCTAAAAACTACTGTAAAGGTCCTAATAAATGTTTGATTGTTAAATAATTAATTGTACTTACACTGTATCAGCTGCCTTGAAGTCTGCACGAGTCATCCTTCTTTCAAGAAACAGTTTCGCCAATGACATTCGTGTTTCTTGAGCGTTTAGCTCCATGAAAGATAAGAGCAAATGACCTATAAAAATGGTACCACTTACCATCCAAAATAGCGAAAATACGCGTCCCCCTTTCATTATGAAGCAACCATGGCTATCTATGCGTGTAATTGTTGATGTGACACAAAAGAACGCCTTAATATAGTCCATACGTTCAAGAAAATGCAATAGAAACGTCCCACCGCCCATATGCAACGCAAACAACATCAATGCTGCCTTACAAGTTTCTTTAACTGAGTTGGATTCATCTTGTGTTTGTTGGTTTGCATCATATTCATCTGGCTTGAATACAATCTCTATAACCATATTCACCATGAGACCAAAAAGAAGCATACCCAAGAGGCCAAAGAGGGAGACAAGTAGCTTTACAAGATTGGTATCAGGAGTAAGGTCTCCATACCCGATAGAAGTCGCTAAAGCGGCAGTGAAATAAAAAGCATCGAGGATACTGTTCGTTTTCTTTCCAGATATATGGTGTCTGAAGTGATAAAAGCATATCGTACCCATAACCATGTAGGTGCAAAAGTAAGTGATTACATCCCGGAATTCAAAAGCGAATTGGGAGATCTGATGACGTTTGGTTTTCTCAATCTGGTTCGATGAAGTTTGGTGAACACCATTTTCTAAGTCATGCCCTGAAAAACAATATTTCAAAGCTAGCTAGCTTCTATATCAAACTCGATTAAATTTTACTGAATTTATGTCAGATATCAGAATTTCCAACTTAATTGTGTACATCTATTCGTTTACTAACTTGTGTACATCATGATTGCACTAAAGAAGAAAAGAAACAGAAGCATACCGGTATCCATGGATGAAATTGCGGGTTTGCAAGCTTCTCTACGAATGAATAATGATGTTGCGCTCAAAAATGGTGACTCCCAACAAATGAAAACGAAAACGAAACTAAAACTAGTATATGATCGAACCACGATCTTCAGCGCTAACTGTTTATATTAAAGATATAAATAAAAATTCACAGACTTACTCAACGGATCTGAAGAGTTAATTACAGAGGTTATATATATTTTGTTGTATGCTCTTGTTTCATTGTAAATCCTTTTAAGTTTGTAGTATTTACCGTTACATATAATATTTTCTTATTTTTTTGTTTTTTATGTTTTATCTGTACGCATTTTTATATGTAGGTATTGTATGTATACTTGTTTGGTTTTATTGGGTCTTAATCCATTTTATTGGACTTTATTCGGTTTTATTGGGCCTAATGCCTTTATTCGGTTTTATTGGGTCTTAACCCATTTTATTGGGTTTGTTCGATTTTATGGGCTTTAATCCATTTACCGGAATTTATTGAGTTTTATTTAGTTTTATTGGACTTTATTCGGTTTAATGGACCTTATTGGGCTTTATTCGGTTTTATTAGGCCTAATGGGCTTTATTCGGTTTTATTAGTTAACTTTTGTAATATTCTAATAAATAATAAATAATTGAAAATTTAATAATCAATAATTAAAAATTAATGGCGAAAAACAGATTCCCTCGCTGATCCCTCACTGATTTGCGAGGGTTTTTTTCCCATGGTGATATTCGTCGCTGATACATGGTTTTCTAGTAGTGATATAGCAAATAGAAAATGAAAAAAAAAAAAAAAGGAATGCATTTGTGAATAAGTTAAAACAGCAAGTATTACTTGGAAGGTTGCATTGGATTCATTAGTGATTGTAACCGTTGGTTGCAAATAAATATTCCTCCCTTCCATGGACCAATCATGAATGAAAAACGCATCATCAGTATTTACCAGGTAATGTTTGATAAACGGCCCCTTACTTAACAGATCTGAAGAATTAATTACTGAGGTTATAATATATTTTGGTGTATGCTCTTGTTTCATTGTAAATCCTTTTAAGTTTGTTGTATTTACCGTTATATATAATATATTCTTAATCAGTGTTGTAGTTTATTTTGTTTTTAAGTTCATATACATTTTATTTTATATTTCCTTTCTAATTATTAATTCTTTTCATTACAAAACTTATTAAATATACCAAAGGGCCTTTAGTCTAGCGGTATCGTAGCCTTTAATCTCCTAATCAAGTGTTCAAACCTTACTAAAGGTGAGGAGGATGTGTGAGTTTATTTGTTGCATTTGTCGTATATAAATATTATATATTTTCAAAAAGAAAACCTAAGAATCAAATATTCATAAAATTTTCAAGATGGTTATTCATCGTGAATAATTTATAAAATAGTTGGTTCCAAGTTTTCTAAATATTTACCGTTCTCGTTTGAACGTTTCCTAACTAACAAATTAGAGTAAGTTGCCTTTTTTTTGTTCTGTGGTTTGTCAAAAATTATGATTTTCGTATTTGTGGTTCTCGTCTCGATGGTTTGTAATTCATTGTTATTTTCGTTCTTATAATTTAAAATTGTTGTTTTGATCCTTGTGGTTTACAATTTTTTACTGTTTTGGTCCTTTGTACTTAAATGTTGGAATTAGTTCAGGGACGAAAATAGCAATAAATTACAAACCATAGAGACTAAAATCACAATTTTTAAACCACATGGACGAAATCATAATTTACTCAATAAATTATTATCAATGCTTCAATAGCCTTTGGGGCCGTTTGGTTCAGGCAAAGGAATGAAAATGAAAATGACAGAAAATGAAAATAGGAATGAATTTTCATTTCTTTCGGTTTAACTTGGAATGAAAATTTGGGTTTTCAGAATAGTGGACCCATTATATTATATAAAAAAACAATCAGTTTCTTTTATTTTCATTCTCATTAATTACTGTTTAATACCTCTTATCAAACACTCCCTTATAAAACATTTACATATATGTAATGTAATCCTAGGTATGTACTATATAACGATTTGGAATCAGATGAGAGAAAAGATTTTTGGTGTGAAATGACGAAAAAACCCTCATACTATGTAAAGGTTAAGTTATATTTATATTTCTTTTTTAATTAATAATTTTTTTAATTACAAAACTTATTAAATACACCAAATGACATTTGGTCTAATGGTATCGTAGTCTTTGACCTCTTTGGGTTCAAACCTTACTAAAGGTGAGGAGAATGTATGAGTTTATTTGTTGCATTTGTCGTATATAAATATTATATACTTAAAGAAACTTACTAAATACAATAACAATTAGAAATCAATGTTAAAAATAAATTAATACCATATTCATTGGATTCAAACGTCTGGTTCCTATCATCATAAACAATCTACAACCATTCATAATGGAAGTATTAGATACATGTTATTAGATTCTTTTTTTTTAACGTGGATATCCAAACCTTTAAGCGAGCTGACTAATTTTAGAGCAACCATCTGTTTTGCGGGTAGCCTGGAGTCACCGCATTTGAATCTTCATGGCCACAAGGGGATTATTATTCCTCTTTTTGAATTTGAACCTGACACCTCCAGGCGCTTTTGACCTTTGGAGTCCAAACTCAAACCAATCAGGCACTACCCTTATAGTTTGCTATTAGCTATACGTCAAGTAAGATCATGGTTCTAAATAACAACCTTGTTTTAGTTAAGCATGAATCTTGGATTAGCAACATGCATTTGAACTAAAACAAATGATGTTGTCATACACCATCTTAATTATTATATAGAGCTGAACACATATAGAACCTTACATGTCAGTTTTAGCGTGCATTTGGGACAAGACAGAACAGGACAGGAATGGACAAAAACTTGTTTTCTCACGTTTGGTGTGACAATTAAACTGGGATCGGATATAACTGAGTGGAACAAATAGCATTTTTTTTTTCCTGTCACACCAAAATAGGTGGAACAAAATCAGGTCAAAAATCATACGTATAAAAAATGTGTCTTGATGTTAATGTATAAGGATGATATTGAAAAGTAGGTGTGTATGTGTGTGTGTGTGTGTAACAAATAATAGGTGTGCATGTAGCCTATCCCAGAACAAAAATAAAGATGATAGGACAAAGATTAGTAAATTACTAAATTAACAATATCAAATTAAAACCTTAAAACCTTTCACATTTCTCAACCACCTACCTTACTCTCAATCCGTGAGGACAATATTAATAAGTAGAAATGCTTTTAGCTAATAAATTGTTATCAATGCTTCAATAGCCTTAGGGGGGGCGTTTGGTTCGGACAGAAGAACGAAAAAAGATATGAAAATGAAAATGACAGAAAATGAAAATAGGAATGAATTTTCATCCCCCTCGGTTTAACTTGGAACGAAAATTTGGGTTTTCAAAAGAGTGGACCCATTATATTATAAAAAAGACAAACAGTTTCTTTTATTTTCATTCACATTAATTACTGTTTAATATATCTTACCAAACACTCCCTTATGAAACATTTACGTATATGTAATATAATTCTAGGTACGTACTATATAATGATTTGGAATCAAGTGAGAGAAAAGATTTTTGGTGTGAAGTGACGAAGATACCCTCATACTATGTAAAGGTTATGTCATATTTTATGAAGATGACGAAGGTTATAGCACCTAAACATGTACCTTCCCGATCTTCTGATTTTACGAAGGCAGTCACCTCCACACGCTTCATACAGTATAATGATACCGTCACATTCACATATATTATATGAATTTTTATGTGGTCACATTTCTCATACTTGTCATAGAAAATGCAGTTTTCAGGAATAATAGCAAATGGAAAATGAAAAAAAAGGGCATGCATTTGTGAACAAGTTAAAACAGCAAGTGTTATTTGGAAGGTTGCATTGGATTCATTAGTGATTGCAACTGTTGGTTGCAAATATATGATCTCTCACCAGTACAATGTTATAACCACAACCTTTGTTACAACATTCTTTTTCCAACAAGTTTTTAACTTTTAACAACAAAAACCAAAACCATGGTATTCAGAATGAATGAATGCTCTAAAGTTCCAAATTAGGAACATTCACAAAACAAAACGATACAATCACGGGTCCCGCCAAATCCCCAATCAAACACCCTGTAAAACAATGCAACAATGACCATCAGAAATCACCGCTCTAAAACCAGACCAGACCAGACAAACCCATTAAATCCCACACATAGCAAGGCTGGTAAGGGTAGCATCTCTAACAGACTCTCTCCAAAACGGAGAAAATGAAGACTTTAGGGTTTGTTTATTCCAACATATTCTTCAAAAAGGATAAAGTATTTAGAGGGGAATAAAAAATTATTTAGAGAAACTGTTAGAATTGAATGTAATTATTTTTAGATATTATAACTTTTGCTCCTCCGTTTTGAAAAAATTATAGACAATCTGATAGAGATGCTCTTACCTCGGCCCGAAAGAGTTGAGTTTGTAAAAAAGGTTTTGATCAAATGATTTTATGGGAAAATTGTTCTGAAAGTTTAACGGAAAGGAAACAAATACGAAATAAAGAGAAAGAAATCACGAGTCTAATGTGTGATGCTTACCAACTGATTGACCAGATGATGGGCGGAAAAGGGTTGCACCAATCCCAGCTCCTATCGACGCGCAAACTAGTGATGCACCACATCTAACAGTAACACCATACACCTTCTTCCCAAGAATTTTAACTTGTCGGTCCTTGTTATCAGTGTCATCAATCTCGTCGTCACAAGATTTTGAGTATTCACGAACAAAGCGGTAACATTCCATTCCAACTTGAACAAGCCATGACGCTGCAACTCCTAAAAAGTGGCCTGCTCACCCAAATAATTGTCTTTAGTTTTTAGATCCATAAGTTCAATAAGAACAAACAAACCCAATATATCCCAACCCGAAGTGGGGTCTGGGGGTAAATTGTAGGCAGACTCGACCTCTACCCCTAGGGTAGATCGGTTGTTTCCGTGAAGACCCCCCGCTTGTGCAAAGTGTGCAAAAAGAAAGGACAACTTGCAAAAAAATTGCGGAGAAAGAACATAAGAACTGGAAAATAAGAAAAGCAAAGCTAAAATTTCAAAATAAGTTAGAAGCAAGCAGCAAAACAGACAGATAAACAACAAAGAAAACATCCATAAGTTCAAGAGGTCATTGTAATTTAACATTTCTTCCACTTCAAAGTGAAACTTTTTCAAACATCATTCTTGGTTTTTTGTGGTAAATCCCCGTTGCGCTTTACCTATAGGAGGAGGTCAAAGTAATGTTCGGTAGTTGGGGTTTTGGGGGTTAGTCTTTTTGTTTGAATAATTAAAAAATACGGGGGTACTTCTGGTATTTCCTTTGAATAAGAATCGGGTGTCTTTTTGGTTGGGAAAGGGAGACTTTGGCGAGGATTCTGTTTTGTTTACTGAGATTGTAACTTGAGCTTTTGCTCTGGGAGAGTCCATGACCTCTCGAATGCCACTGGGATTTCTTTTCTGGTGAGTTCAATCCACAGCCGACAAATTTAGATCCAGAGTATAGCATTTTGTTGCAACCAAACCACCATTCTTAATCAAACCCGTAAGAAAAGAGAAACATTAACTTCATAAGAATGGATAATTTTTTATGAACTGCGAAAATATAAATGCACAAGACCACAATTACCATACTTGGCAGCTTGTATAAAGTCACTTATTGCTGCAAACGGAAGTGTTCATTTCGTATTTTTGCAAGACCTATTGTTTGCTTGCATAAGGCGTTGACATATGGTTTGAAAAGTCAAGACACTTAGGGCCCATTTGATTTGATCGA
This sequence comes from Cynara cardunculus var. scolymus, assembly GCF_001531365.2. Taxonomy (NCBI): domain Eukaryota; kingdom Viridiplantae; phylum Streptophyta; class Magnoliopsida; order Asterales; family Asteraceae; genus Cynara; species Cynara cardunculus. The sequence continues at coordinate 16,074,550 of NC_037533.1, read as the reverse complement.
ATGTTCTTGAGGGATTTGGATTTCGTGGAAGAATTTGGAATTAGAAGTATTTGGAATCTTTGGTGTGTTTGTTTTGTAGGATTTGGAATGGAATTGAATTCCATTATTTACAAATAACTTGTAAAAACCAAAATATAAAAATCATAAAAATAATTAAATTACCTTTATACAAATTGATTCTTACAAGACAAGTGTTTTTAACATATTTTAAGACATTATTATAAACAAATCTCACGAAATACCAACTACACCCACAGAATTTCTAAATCCCAAGATTTCAATTCCGGACATTCCTTTAAAGTTTAAACCAAACACGGGGTTGGAATGAATCCGATTCCAAATCCCGCAAACCAAACGAACCCTTATAAACTCTAGCAGGATTAGATAGTTCTCTCTAGCCACATATGTATAGTGATGTTCTAGCTTTCAGATATCAATAAAAATTCAAAATGATAACAATAATAAATCAATTGAGTTCATCATAGACTACAGAAACCTAATAGGTACCAAGTAGCTACAAAAAATCCTCTTCTGCTACCCTAATCTAGAAATCTATCCAACTAAAGACTCACTAATCCCATCCCCACCCTATAGCTCTAGCTCGCTTCCTCACTTATCTACAGATCCGACCTATTCTAGACATCATATTCATAGTTTTGTTATTGCTTAAATACGTTAAAAAAAACCGAGTGTGGAGTCTGATGTTGCCTCAGTGGTGGTCTAGTCAAAGGAGATGGCACCCTTGCAGAGTTGTGGGTCCCTTGGAAGAAAAATCCGTTTTATGGCCAAAGCCCAGGCCCAGATGAGAGCATTTGGCCTGTTCTCCTATAAATCCATCTCATTGTAATTGTAAAACCCTAAGCAGAAATTAAATAAGATTGACTCGCTAGTTCTGCCAAGGAGCAAGTCACTTCTGACTGAACCACATAAAATATGTGTTCTTTGTTTGCTTTGTTTTATATTCATGTTGCTGTGTTTTTGCTCCTGTGTGTGAATCCCGTATCCATACAGGATTTCCCAACAAAAAGGACACTAAAAGTATACCACAATGAGCAATTTTAACATCATATTTGTGATTTCGTTGGAATAAAACAATAAGAAGTTGTCTAAAATAGCTCACTCCAGCATACAATGGTGTGTTGTGTTTTAACGAGTAGAATGGCCAACTTGCAACAAAACTAAAATTACTACAGTCAAAAAACTACTTCCCTCTAATTTTGTTGACAATATTATAATTAAGCTTTTTATAGACCTTAAGTTGCAGGTCAGAAAGCACCAAAGAGCTTGATACTATCAGCATTAAGCTAAAGTCATTTAATTACAGTTACAAATCAAATTTTTATTTTATCATAATATCATAGGAATCAATATTTAATTTTCTTTCAAGTAAATGAGCACTATTCATTTTAATTATTTACAAAATAACTTGTCATAATGTTAAAATGATCACATAAAGTATCTTCAGATAAGTGTATGTTTTTTCTCATAATGTTCAAAGCACTGAAAAGAAATGTACATAACTAACCTCTAAATGTCGTTCTGCTGACACAAAAAAAGTAAGTAAATATTGGCATCCCTCTGTTAGCTTTGCGCACTGCGGACTTTGGGACATCTAGCAAGAACAAAAAAAATTGGTTACTCAATTAGATTATATGAAGTTGGTCTGTGGCAGTAAAGGGATGCATGTACCTTTAAGAAGCTTCCATGCCGCACGCTGAGAGAAATGGTGAACAGCAAGTCGTTCCAGAATCCGTCTGGTAGTAACAACACTAGTCTGAGAAAAAAAAATATCAGCCTACTGCTAACCATTTGAGAAAATTGGAAGCAATTCAATAAGTCAGAATTAAGATCATTGCAAAGCTAGTCTATATAGGAAGCTTAATACACGTATGATGCAATGAAGCTATTAATTGGTCTAAGTAGTTTAACAAACTCCAGTTCCTCCATACAAGATGCATGATACACCTATGATGTGATGAAGCTTATAACTGGTCTAAGAATCTTAAAAAATTTGATTTCCTAGATTCCCTGTTACCCATATGATGGTCCTATCTTCATCCTCCTTCAAATATCCTCACTTCAGTGAGTAGAACCTATAACATGAAATGGTTGAAATGACATAAACAAATAAAACATAAGGGTCAAGTCCAGCACAAAGAGTCTTCCAACAATCAATTTCAAATACATCCATGATGCTAAATATTTCCACTTGCTGTAACTTCTACATCACCTGATAAATAAATTCCATATCGTATATACCCCTTATGTCCCAAAATAAACACAACAACCGATTGGTCCCACGTGGTTGTCCGAACTAAAAGCAACATTTCCCTTTTGTGTAATATCTTGTTCGAACTTTACCTTATTATTATCCATTAATAGTCATTTAAAATCGGCAATACATTTTGGTCTACAAGAATTATCTACTTAGTCCTTATCGAGAGACATTTTAGATGTTTGCCTAATAGTCAGACACTTGTGATCTCATATTCTCATTGCACTATGTGTCAAGTCAAATATAACCTTCAACCTAGTAAAGGGATATAAATATGTTTGTCAAATGTCAATTATAAGGCATTCAAAAACAATTTACTTGTCCGTAGAAATACCCAAATAATAGTTATGTCAAGTTTAACACTACTCTCTCCTATATATTCCTTCAAGGTAACAAAGAACTCTGCCACAAAATCCAAATTTTCACAAGTTCTCTTGACAGTCCTTAGTGAACTCCTGAAAACATCCAAAAAGATACTCCTTTTGGCTGTCTAGTGGTACACCTCCGTTAAGGTTCACGTACAAAAGAAGAAACAAATGAATGGGTTTTTCTTTTATTCTAGTAGGTGCTGTTTAGAAAAAAGCCCAGGGGATGTTGTGGGTTTTTACTTTTTCAATAATGTGCGGGAATTCCTTTTGTTGGGTGGGGGTGCACTTTCGGTTGGGCATTCTGTTTTTCGTGTCAATTGTGATTTGAGCTTTGCTCTGGGAGAGACCATGGCCTCTCGAATTCCCTTGGAGTGATTTTGCTTTCATACTTTTTATTCAATTCCATCAGTTCGTATTAGTGTACGCCAAATTGGTATCAGAGCAACAAAGTTTCTAAGATGACGACCCGTAGTGTGGCAACAAGAGTGGAGGATCCGGAGTGCAGCGTTGGATCAATAGAAAAGGGGATGTGGACGATTATTGAGCAGATGGAGAAAATTTTGAAGCAACAGGCCAAGGTAACAAGTTGAATTCAATTCCAATTTCCAAGGGTGAAGATTCGTCGGGATCGAATGGGAGAAAGAAAGAGAAGTAAGGATATGATCATAATCGTTTTTTAACCGTGAAAAGAAGAAAACTCGAGATACCTGCGTTCGATGGGATCGATCCAGACGGATGGATTCTCATAGTCGAATGATACTTTTCGTTGAATTGTTTGAATCAGGAAGAACAAATAGATGTGTCATTTATTGCCTTCGAAGGAGATGCCCTAAGATGGTTCCAGTGGGAACACAAGCAACACCCGATCACTAGGTGGGAAGATTTGAAGCGTATGCTGCGTCAATTCAGATCGCTGGCGGCCGGATCATTATGTGAGCAATTTCTGGCGATTAAACAGAAGGGAACCATCAATGAGTATCATCGCAAATTTGTGGAGTTCGCTGCTCCACTAGATGGAATACCGAAGAAGGTTTTCTTAAGCCAGTTCATTAATGGCTTAGAAAACGTGATCAAAGCGAAGGTTCACTTGATGAATCCAATACCATTAAGTGATGCGATGGAGATGGCATTGAAAATTGAGGTTAAGAATAAATTGTTGAGCAGGAATCGAATTCCAATCTCTAATAGGAAGAGCTCGAGTGTGGGATCGGAGGCTCGTAACACGTCTACTCAATTGGTAGAGTTGTCCAATTCGTCAGCAATATCAGGATCCGAGTTTAGAAGATTGTCTGACCAGGAAGTCCAACAGAAACGAGCCCTGGGCCTCTGTTATCGTTGCGATGAAAAGTATTTGCCAGGGCACAGATGTAAGAAGGAGTTGAGTGTCATTCTCGTACAGGAAGACACAAATGAGGAGGAAGGATCCGAAACTGAAGAGAAATCTCTGAATACGGTCGATGTTGTCAACTTAGGTAAGAAGGTGGAAGTACATCTGAATTCCGTGGTAGGATTAACAAATCCTAAAACGATGAAAATGGAGGGGATCGTTGATGAGCAAAAAGTGATAGTCCTCATCGACAATGGGGCCACGCACAATCTTATTTCAAAGGAAGTGGTTGGGAATTGGGAAACTGAATTTGAAAATAGAGAATATGAGAGAGTATACGATCATGATGGGAACTGGGAAAACGATACAAGGAGAAGGCGTTTGCAGGCACGTGACACTCATGATACAAGGATTGGACGTTGTAGAAGATTTCTTACCCATACAATTGGGAAATAGTGATGTGATATTGGGGATGCAATGGTTAGAGTCACTCGGAGCCACTTACATAAATTGGAAGCATCATATCATACCATTCACAATCGGTGGTAAATCGGTGTCGTTGAAAAGAGATCCGGCTTTGGGCAGATCTAAAGTCACTTAAAACCATGGAAAAAGTGATCCAAGAAGGACATGGTGTTTTGGTGGAGTTAGGATCGTGTGGAGCTGGAGATGAGCCGGGAAAAGAAGAAGATTCGGTGCTAAAGCCGTTATTGAAGGAGTTTGATCGAGTCTTCAACATGCCTCAAGGTCTACCTTCGATTCGTGGAAGAGAACATGGGATTATCTTAAAGGAGGGAACAGAACCTGTGAATGTACGCCTGTATGGATATCCCAACTACCAAAAGGATGAGATCAAAAAGTTGGTAAAAGAAATGTTGGATGCGGGGGTTATTCGGCCTAGCTCGAGCCCTTTTTCAAGCCCAGTTCTGCTGGTGAAAAAAAAAAGACAGAAGCTGGAGGTTCTGTATAGATTACAAAGCACTAAATAAAGCCACGGTGGTCGATAAGTTCCCATTTCCCATCATAGATGAGCTGTTGGACGAGCTCCATGATGCCCAGGTATTCTCGAAACTGGATTTGAAATCCGGTTATCACCAAATCAGAATGGAAGAAGGGGACGTTCAGAAGACGGCGTTTCATACTCATCAAGGGCATTATGAATTTCTCGTAATGCCTTTCGGGTTGGTCAACGCACCAGCCACATTTCAAAACCTGATGAACAAGGTATTCAACGACGTATTACGGAAATTTGTTTTGGTGTTTTTTGACAACATCTTGGTTTATAGCAAATCCATTGATGAACATATAGAACACCTTAGAGTGGTTCTGGACATTCTATCTCAACATAACCTTTACGCTAACAGAAAGAAGTGGGAGTTCGGTCGGGACAAGCTAGGTTATTTGGGCCACGTTATTTCGGGTGAGGAGTGGAGGTTGATGGCTTCAAAATCAAAGCCATAGTTGATTGGAAAGCCCCCACGATGGTCACAGAGTTACAGGGATTTTTGGGCATATCCAACTATTACCGGAAGTTTATAAGAGGGTATGGAATGGTGGCCGCTCCTCTCACGGATTTGCTCAAAAAGAACCACTTTCAGTGGACAGATGCGGCACAGTGTGCTTTTGCAAAATTGAAGAAGTTATTGTCGACGGCCCCGGTTCTAAAATTGCCCAACTTCTCGTCAGATTTCGTTATTAAGACGGATGCCTCGGGCTATGGATTGGGGGTTGTGCTGATGCAGAATGAGCAGTCGATCTCTTATTTCAGCCAAGCTTTGGGACCTCAAGCCAAGCAAAAGTCCGTTTACAAAAAGGAATTGATGGCGATTGTATTCGCCGTTCGAAAGTGGAGGCCATACTTGCTCGGTAGACATTTTACCGTTCGTAGTGATCAGCAAAGTCTACGATTCTTGCCGGAACAACTAGTAGTCGAACCAGAGTATCACAAATGGGTTAGTAAACTGTTGGGTTACGATTTTTCAATAGCGTATCAACCGGGTAGTGCTAATCAGGCAGTTGATGCTCTGTCTCGAAAGAAAGAGGTGATCGAGTGCTCAAGCATGGGTGGCCCTCAATGGAGACAATGGGATAGCTTAAAACAAGAGATTGACGAGGATGATCTTTCAAAAAAAAATCAAATCTAATATGTTAATTGATGCATCAGCCCATAAAGGATTCGAACTTAGACAAGATTTATTGCTATACAAAGGGCGATTGGTTCTACCGAGGAAAATCAAAGTTGATCCCACTGTTGTTTGAGGAATTCCATAGTTCACTGATTGGTGGCCATGGTGGAGAGGATCGCGCTTATCAGCGTATCACACCTGAAGTTTTCTAGGTCGGAATGAGGAAAGACATCGTTGACTCGGTAAAGAAATGCGAGGTTTGTCAAAGGAACAAGAAACTCAGTGGGTCTCCAGCGGGTTTGTTACAACCATTGGCTCTTCCTACTACGATATGGGAAGAGATATCAATGGATTTCAATAAAGGGATACTACGGTGTAATGGAATGAGTACGATTCTGGTAGTGGTCGATCGTTTTAGTAAAGATGTCCAATTCATCGGTCTCAAACATCCTTTCGACGCTCAATCGATAGCCGATGTTTTTGTTAAGAAGATCATTCAGCTACATGGTATCCCACAAACCATAGTTTCTGATCGAGATAAGGTATTTCTCGGTGGGTTCTAGAGAGAGCTCTTTAAGTTGCAAGGTTCTAAGTTGAATTAGAGCACTGCTTACCATCCTCGGTCCGATGGTGAGACCGAAGTGGTCAACAAATGCTTGGAACAATACTTGCGGTGTTGGGTTTCGAACAGACCAAATCAGTGAGTCAGCGGTTGGCATGGGCCGAATTGTGCTATAATACGTCCTATCATACGTCCCTAAAATGTTCCCCCTTTAAAGTGCTTTATGAAAGGGACGCTCCTCCGTTATTAGGATATAGAACAGCAGCTTGGAACTTACAATCAGTGGAACATGAATTGATGACCAGGGATGAGACTTGGGATGAAGTTAGAATGCACCTCTTGAAGGACCAATGAAGAATAAAACAACAAAAAGATTTACAACTCAAAGAAATTCAGTTTGTTGTGGGAGATTGGGTTTTTTCTAAAATTGCGCCCTTATCGTCAAAAGTCGTTGATTAAGGGGAATAACCCAAAGTTGTTAGCAAGATTTTATGGTCTTTACAGAATTTCAGAAAAGATAGGCCAGCTATGGAGTAAAAATCCAACGAGTTTTTCACGTATTGCAACCAAGGCTAGCTATGGGAAGTTGCGTGTCTGCTAAAGACATTCCCTCGCAAATTTCGGATGACATGGCGTTACAAGCAGAACCGGAGGACTTGATGGATGTGTGTTTAGTGCCAAATAGGGATCCAGAGCAGTTGGAAGTCTTAGTTAAATGGAAGGGTTTATCAGATTTTGAATCTTCTTGGGAACTATTGGACCCCCTTGCTGCAGCGATTTCCTGATAACCACCTTGAGAACAAGGTGCTTTCTTTGGGGGGAAGTATTGTACGCCTCCGTTGAGATTCACGTACAAAAGAAGAAACAAATGAGTGGGTTTTCCTTTTATTCTAGTAGGTGCTGTTTAGAATAAGGCCCAGGGGCTGTTTTGGGTTTTTACTTTTTCAATAATGTGCGGGAATTCCTTTTGTTGGGTGGGGGGGTTCACTTTCGGTTAGGCATTCTGTTTTTCATGTCAATTGTGCTTTGAGCTTTGCTCTCGGAGAGACCATGGCCTCTCGAATGCCATTGGAGTGATTTTGCTTTCATTCTTTTAATTCAATTCCATCAGTTCGTATTAGTGTACACCATCTAGTCGAGATGAAAAAAAAAAGCCCGCAACACAAACTGCTTTACCGGGGCCAAAATACGAGACCCATAAAGACAGACATGACTGGTGTATTCAACATGTACAAACAATTTCATACTTACTTCGCGAAGGATTTGCTTTACTGATTTCTTGAAGGGTACAACCAGGTCCACATGATGATCATCTGAAGAGTCCGGTAGGAAGTCATCACTGTCATCGTCTTCCACGTGAGGCGCCAAAAGTGGCAAATAAAACAATAGAAAAGACCTCAATGATGTCAATGCAAATGATCTCGGCTGAAAAGCTGAGAACAACGGTTTTAGCTCAATGGAATACTCTTTAGTCCTGTAGTTCAGAGTATCGTGCCGAAAGATTGATTCAGATGCAGTCCTTAAACTACTAAGATAATCTTCGGTCATAAGAGGAGGGACAGCAGCAGCATCACAATAAGCAACTCTTCTTCCACCAATACTGTTTTTCGATATGATGAATCATTAGTATCTTGAGAAACAAACTGGAATAGTTCTTGGTTCTAATCATATCAATTACAAAATGAAATCTATAATCCCCAAATTAGCAAGAACATAAATCCCCGGAATCAAACAACCCTCAAAATCCCATAAATCCCCATTCAAATAATGAAAAACGGAGCTAAGTAAGATTTTATCCGTACACAATTAATCTGTCAACGTCCACTGAACAGAGCAAAATAAATAACAATAATCAAAACTGTAGATCTTATATAGACGAATAAAGCACAAACAATGAAACAGGGAATGATAATATGAATTACCCGAATAAAGCCCTAGACGCAAAAGGGGTATTGGCGGCGACATAAGCAGCGGCGGAGGAGGCAGCAAGCGTGGCCGAGTATAAACCGGTAGAATGTAGGGTTTGGCCATTGACGCTTGGATTTTTCTTCAATAGATCCATAAGCAAAGCTATTCCCGCCATTGTCGTCTGATGAAAAATGTTAAGAGGATAATCAAGACTTGTTGAAATCTGATACTGTTGAAACGATTAAATTGAAGCCTTTAAGTTCTTCGCAGCTTTTACTGAATCATCGATGAGCTTGCTGAAACGATACATACAGAAATGGAGATGAGGGTTTGATGGGAGATGGATCGAAGAAGCAAATCTGTTCGCTTTTCGGGTCTACTGAATCCGGTAGATACGACACTGAAATTCAAACAAGTGGACTATGATAGTTTATTATTATTTAATTAATGTAATCACAAGCAAGGATTAATAGAGGTATTAAGCAAGTAGTAATTTTTTTTTTTTTTTTAAGGGTGTCCGGGGCAAAGCCCGACTAATCCCCGGCAATTTTGAAGGCTAAACATGGCTCCACTTAAATGTCGTCAACACTTCCTTCCCCGGGCTCGAACTCGGGTTCATGACTATGTCATACTCAAGCCTTTACCACTAGGCTGGAAGGTCTTTGACAGTAGTAATTAATGGTAATGAAAATAAAAAAAAAATGTTTGATTTTTTATAATAGAAATATAGAATTGGCTCATTCCCAAAGAATCCCAAAATTTTATTTTTGGTTAAACTGGGGCAGGACCTTAATCCCCGTCCCTGATTACTTATCTCTATCTTTGTCCTTATCTCCGCCGAGAAATATAATCACATCCTCATCTCTATCCATATCCCTAACAGGGAAACGGGATTTTTTTCCCGTTTATATAAGTTACTTTAAATTAAATATGTGAAAGGCCATATATGTTTTTAAATCTTTTTACATTTTCAATAAACCTAAAACGAAAATAAATTTAATTTAATACAAAAAACCCACAACATCATATAAGAACTAATAACCTAAAACCAAAAAATATTCAATTAAATTTAAAAAAACTTAAAAGTCTCGTATATCAAAAGATATTGAGTAATATACAAAACTTATCCAGTAATTGCATTTTGACTTGGCATCCAAAATATTACACATTAACATCCAAAAAATAACAATTTTAGATTATAAAACTAGGTAGAAAATAAAAAATTATGAACTACCGCTTTAATGAAATAAATAATATGCATATAATATATATATATATATATATAATTTATTAATTAATATATAACAGGTACGAGTACGGGGGAGGGCGGGGAATACCATACCCGTCCCCGTGCTCATCCCCAGTTTGAGACAAAAGGGGATCCCCGTTCCCGTTCCCATCCTTTATTTAGTGGGGAACTCCCGTCCTCGACGGGGACGGGTGGACCGAGTTTCCCGACGGATCGGAGCCTATTCCCATGACTAAACTAGGGGGAATGAAAATTCATTCCCATTTATTATTCACTGTCATTTTCATTTTCATTCTTATTTTCATTTTCCAGCACGAGCCAAACAGACCCTGAATTTGTATTGTATACTTCATATTTTATACATGCTTTTTATCAATAAAATAAAGAGAAATTGACCGAAATAGTCTATCAAACTTTTTATATTTATTTTATAGCCAATTTTTATACCCATTGATCGGATTTATCTATAAATTATGTAAATTACATAATCCACTTTTGGATTAAAAAAAACGAAGAAAAACGGGCATTATGCAAGTCGTGTAAGTTAATATAAGAGGTCCACATTGGCATTGCGCAACTTGCTTAAGAGCATCCACAACGGATTTTTTATAATTTATTTAAGTAAATAATCAAAAGTCAAAATAAATTACATTCAACTTCAACAGATTCTTTATTTTAGATATCTCATTATTGATTATATTGTTTAAATGTTCTATAATTTTATGGTCCCAGTACATTTTTTTAAAACTTTATTATAAAATGATATTAATTCAACTCTTGTTGGTGGAATAAATAAAAAAAACTCATTTATATAAAATGATATTAATTCAGCCCTCGTTGGTGAAATAAATAAATAAAACTCATTTATATCTCATCTCTTTACTCTGTGTTCCCGAAACCTTTTTTACGACTGGTATGGAGGGAAATGGGAGGAAAGTGACAAAAATCGTGTTCTCGGAACTTTTTTAAGAGCTCGTTGATAATTTTTTTTAAAAGTATATAATATTTATATACGGCAAATGCAACAAATAAACTCACACATCTTCCTCACCTATGGTGAGGTTTGAACCCCTGACCTCCTAGAAGGCCAAGGGCTACGATACCGCTAGGCCAAAGGCCCTTTGGTAAAATATTGATAAGTTTTCTCCTAAATGTTTTGGATTTGGATTTCATGAAGGGATTTGAAATTATTGGTGTGTTTGGTTTGTAGGACTTCATTGTTTATAAATAATTTATAAACAAAAGTATAAAAATAATTGAATTACATTTTTATTAATTGATTATTACAAAACAAATGTTTTTAAAAAAATTTAAAACCTTATCGCATACAATCCTATTAAATCTCGATCGCTCCCTAATGATTTCAAAATCCTATGCTTGAAGGATTTCAATTAAATCCTAAGATTTCAAATCCGAACAATCCAACAAACCAAACATGAGATTGAAACGGATTTAAAATGCAAATCCCTCCAAATCTATTTCATTCATTCAAACCAAACGCGACCTTACTTTATTTTATCTGTCTTTCTTTTCCTTCCTTTTTTTTTATTTTCTTCTCTCCAATTTAGAGAAACAAATCGTTAGAGTTTTAGAAAATTATTTATGTTGGAGTTTGAAACATTTAAGTATCCGGGTAACCGGTTGAAAAGCATTAACCTGTTATCATGTTGATGTGACGAGTGATGTGATATTAAACTCAATATTATTTGTTGAAGTGGTTAATGACTTTAATCTTTTTTTTTAATCTAAAATTAGTCTTCAACTAATTACTCGAGTACTTAAATGTTTAAAACTTTACATCTTATGTACCAAAATAGAAGTTTTGAAAGTACGTTACCCAAAATATAAATCAGGTTAAAGTACGTTATCTTTTTCATACAATTTGCCCATAAAAAATCAAGCGTTACACTAAACATGAACCGAGAGGCCGTTTATCAAACACTAGTCGGCTAAGTGCTTACTGTATTGCTTACCTCACTGGTGAGAATAACATATGACAAATATTTTATCAGGTGAGTAAGGTTATAGACTTTTACCCAATTAGAGGTTACTCATTAAGAGACACATACCATTTTACTGTGTCATTTTGATAGCCGACATCTTATCCAATAACTGAAGTAAAGATGATGACTCTTACTCATAAACGTTTCTAAACGCCCATAAACAAAACTTTATTACATTTTAATTGTATTTTTGTCCAAAAATTAATGAATAAGTATCTTAAAAATTAATGAATAACTACTGAATTAAATTAGTGCTTAGGATACTGAACGGAGGGTGTGTAACTGACGTAGTATGAAACTCATATGGGTTGACAAGTATCGTAACTTTAAAAGGATAAAGAGTTATCAGGCAATAAACTCAAAGAAATAAGAGAAAACCGTTATATAATTAAATACGAGCTGCCATGTTTTTTTTTAAGTATATAATATTTATATACGGCAAATGCAACAAATAAATTCACACACCCTCCTCATTTATGGTGAGGTTTGAACTTCTGACCTCTTAGGAGGCCAAATGCTATGATACCGTTAGGTCAAAGGCCATTTGGTTTATTTTATTAATCATCATATGAATTGAAAGAGAAAACATAAACCTATTTATAGGCTAAAAGAAAAAGAAAACCTAAATCCAAACCAACTAGGAAAGCAATTAAATAACAGTTAAAGGAAACAAAATAAATAAGCCTAAACCAGTATGAAAGCTGTAACGATAAATGCTAGAATAAAGGAACCGCAAAAAAGAATTGATCAGGCTGTTGTGAGTAGGGACAACTGACGCACGACCCAAGTCACATGGTTGATTGCATAAAATGTTTTTCTACCTTTAAGGGATTTATGCCACCAGGCATACCCCCTCGTCGCATGTCCAGTCATGTGGGCTCCTATTCCTTTCTGTTGGTCGTAGCTCATGCTACATTAGTATCAGAACCCAAGATAAGACAGAACAGAACAGAGAGATTAAGCCATAAGGGTTGATGGCGGGATTGCCAAAGAAAAAGGAGAGACATGAATCAAAACAGCCAAATCAAAAAAGACAGGGCTGTTTACCAAACACTTAATTGAGTAAGCGTTTAGAAAAGAGTCATCATTCTCATTTACCTTACGGGATAACATTTTCAGTCATCAAAATGGATTGATGACAAACATTTATAACCTAGTAAGTGCTTACCGAGTAACTGTCATCACTCTATCCTTATATTCCCTTTCATCAAGTAAGATATTGATATTTTTATATTCACCCGATAAGATAACTGAACTAGTATATAAGATTATGTATGCAAAGCATGGATCCAAAATCCCCAAATTACTCATCCTTGTAGCCCGGTCATCCAATGCGGATTTGCTGGGAGTCATTTTTGTGGGTCCCACAAAGATTACTCAATAAACTTGCCTCTTACCATTCGCACCATACATAAAACCCTCCTCCATTACAATATTATATTTTCTTGATGGTTTTTGCCCCCTTTCTTCTCTTACCGGCCGGCCACCAGTCTCTCCTCTCTTCATTCACCACCGCCGCCGCCGCCACCGCCACCACCACCACCGTTAGCTGCCCACTTTACCATTCTTACTACATCCGCTTAATCCTCACATCTCTCTCATCCCTTTTCTCTCTATATGTGTATATATGTATATCTATCTTACCCAGAAAAGCCTTACCTTTCTTGACTGTTTCTTGAACCTACATCAACCACCGCCGTCATCCGCCGCCTCCAACCACCACAAAAGCGGTGCCCTTTAGTCTTATCAGATACCCATATATAGTTCTCAAAAGGGTTTTCGAAATATTGACCTTTTTTGTAATCTGGCCAAGAATTCTTGATGTACTACTCTCAGATCTTCAAGAAAACAGTCAATATATTGGTTCTTTCTTAGTTTTATCTGATACCCACTTCTTATTTCTTGACTTTGGGGGTTCAGACACCTAGCTGCTGACTACTGGAGGCTGAAATCAAGACTTTTGGTATGTATTTGTTGAGGATTTGGTGTTTTATCTTTTAAGATTGTGGAAGATTGTTGGGTTCTCTTGGCAGCTGAATGAAATGGCCTTTTGACTTGTGAACCCTTTTGCCAAAATCTCTCATATAAGCCTTTAATCCATTGTCTGTCGCAGCTAGGGTTTGATTAGGGTTTTGTTGGGTTGTAAGAATTCTAGGATAACCCTTTTGGTTAAAGATTTTTTTTAGACAGGTGTTAGGTTACATTGTTACTTCTGTAAATTAGGGTTTCATTTTAGGGTTCTAAAATGGGTTAAAAACTGAAGTGGGTATATTTTGATTCTTGCTTTCAAACATGGCTGCAAATGGTCAATGTTTTGTGGAATGGAAAGAGCAATTTGTTTCAAAGGAAAGGGGTAAGAGGGTAGTTCACTATTTCTTGAAAGATATATCCGGAGAATCGGTGCTGGCGGTTGTGGGAACAGAACGGAGTGTTAGGCATATGTTTTACGTGGTTGCTGAGGAGTTCTTGAAAGTCAACGAGGCCGAGAATTCGGTCAATGCAGGATATAGATGGAGATCAAGAAGAGAGGTGGTGAATTGGCTTACTTCTATGTTATCCAAGCAGCATCGGCAAGGCGAACATTCGAGTAAGTTTCTTGCATTTGCTGTATCTTGATTTCCACCATTATCAGACTGTAAAGCTTGAAACTTTATATCTAATGCAGACTTACTTGTTAGCCATATTAGTGCCGAGAAGTTTGGTTCTCAAATTACGTACAATTAAAGATGTAATCTGCAATTGATTGATGGAAAATGTTGGTTTTCTAGATTGCTCAATTTGAATTGATCCAATATGATATATAAGAGTAAACAGTAGAAAGATACAATCTTGTGGTTGTAGTTATATATAGCGTCAGGTACAGGGGAAAACCACAATAAAATGAAAAACTGAGCAACACCATGGTTTTAACATTCATCTGGATGGATGCACATGCACATATAAGTAATCTGTAAGCAATTTGTCCGGTATGCACATGTGCATAACATGCACACGTGCATAGAAACCAAGAAACAACTTCAATTACTTATATGGACATGTACATATCGTACAGATGAATGGTTACCAGGGTGTTCCTCAGTTTTTCATTTTCTTGGGGTTTTTCTCGAACCTCCCTCTCTCTCTATATATATATATGTGTGTGTGTGTGTAAAAAGTTCATATTTTTAGCACTGAAAGTAAATTTTATATCAACAATGCTGCGTAGAATCCAGAGAATATCACAATTTTTTGTTAGTTACTATTCTTATATGGCGGTATCTACCTTAATGGTCTCATTTTTTACATGGGGTTTTGAAGTATATAATATTTATATACAACAAATACTCGTGCACCCTCGTCACCTTTGGTGAGGTTGAACCCCGACCTTCTTGGAGGGTGGGTTCTACCGGTGACCCGGGTTCTCTTGGGCCAATGGCCCTTTGGTTACATGGGATTCTTGGATTTTAAACTAGTTTACGACTTTATGGAATGTTTTGGAAGGGGACCTTTTTAGAAAGGAGGGGTCCGGGGATTTAGCTTCCAACCGAATCTTTGAATGGTTATAACAGTTAAAATAAAAATGACGACGTTTTTTTTGTCTTACTTTTTTACGGTATGATTTTCTTCTAATAAAGGCAAGATCTTTCATGAATTTTCTAATGAAGTAAAGATCTTCCCATTTTTGAAATTTAGAATCCCCTAAAAGTGATCACATTCCGGGAGTCGCTGCTTCATATCAGAATCGGCTTGCAAGAAACTTAAAGTTACGGACGCCGGATATAGTGTGGTCTGGTGTAGCATGGACGTGCGGTAAACAACTCAAACACTTCCCGGCCTTTTGCCGGAACGGGATTACAATAGCGGTAAGCATCTTTTTTTTACTTGTGATTTGATGGAATTCTTCGGGTTTTTAGGTCACTGAAACTTGCACAATTTGAACTAAACCGAGTAATAATTTTGTATATTTGTATATGTACATGATATGCTTAGTTTATTTATATTTATTTCTGTAAATAAGGCACTATTGTTAATACTAATAAATCTAAATAGAGAACATTAAGCAAAGATAATTGAAAAAGTAAAATGTCGAACTCATAAATCTCAAATGCACAAGCATTAATTGAATGGAAACTATTGTTTGGCTCGAGTGATCTTAAATTTGATTGGAAAAAGTTTGTAATTTACGATTGAAATAATGTTGGCTAAAATATTGAGGTCAAAGTGTTCACTGGAATGGCGACCGTTGGACCAACAAACCGGCTGGTGGCTCAAATCTGACCGAACCGAACCATGCGAAACTGAATGAACCAACCCATGTTCACATTTTCATCTGAAAATTAACCTTTTTGACCACCAAAGTGAATAGAAAATTAACCTTTTTGACCACCAAAGTGAATATGAGTATATATATATATATATATAAGGTCAGAGGAAAACTGTAAAAAAATGAAAAACTGAGCAACACCCTGACAATCGTTCATTTGGACCATATGCACATGTGCATACAAGTAATTTATGTGCATAAAAACCAAGAAACAACTTCATTTACATGTATGCACATGTGCATACCATCTAGATTAATGGTTATGAGGGTATTCCTCAGTTTTTCATTTTTTGGGTTTTTCCCCTGAACCCCCCGCTCTCTCTCTATTTATTATAGCTGTTAGGAACCCAAAATTGATTAGGAACCCGGGGACCATCCACGAAGTCCCTCTTCAGAAAGAATATCATCGTGAATAACTCATTTATGATGAATATGGAGGTGTTATTCATTATTAATCACACATTCATGATGAATACACGCCCATATTCCTGATGAATATGACACGTATCGTGCTATTGGCGGTCCCTGGTTCCTAATCAATTTCAGGTTCCTAACGGACCCGGCCCCTATATATGTGTGTGTATAGGATTTGGGTTCCTGCTGAGAACAACCCCTTTTCGTGAGAAGGTGAAGGCACCTATATATATGCATGTATATATAGGGTTTGGGTCCCGACTCTCTCTCTATATGTGTGTGTGTGTGTGAAGTATGTATGTGTATTTGTTTGTTTCCTCTGTTTCTGATCTGTTCGAACAGACACTTTTGATGGAAACCAACCTTCATCGTTGCATCCTTTTATAGGTACAATCATTTGTTTTTGTTATGGCCGAAGAGGAAAAACGTCATCTTGCATATCTCGAAGATATGTATGAAGATAGAAAGGGTCAAAAGAAGGTCAAAGTGAGATGGTTTCACCACAATCAAGAAGTACAAGTTGTCGTTACCCTTCGAAATCCTCACCCGAAAGAGGTTTTCATTACACCTTACGCACAAGTCATAAGTGTCGAGTGTGTGGATGGCCCGGCCATCGTCTTGACTCGTGAACATTACGAGAAATGCGTATCTGTACTTCCCGAAGATCTATTAACTCGAGTTCATCTTTGCTTGAGACAATTTAAGAACAATCGTGTGAAGCCGTTCAAATTGAGTAAATTGTGTGGATATTTTGACCAGCCGATTTTTTCTATTCTGGATACCGAATATATTGAAGATGAAGAACATAGCCCGGGAGATAATGTTAAGGTGGGAGTGAAAAGACCGAGAAGTTCTAGAGGGCGGCAGGTGGTGGTGCCGCCATATGATCCATCGTGCATGAACTTGAAGTATGAGATGCTGAGAAGGAGGCTCATCCCGAAGTACGTGAAGAACCAAGCTTTATATACGCCTTTTTTCAAGGCTAACGAAAAGATAGAGTTGTTGTGCCAAGATAGCGGGATTCGGGGATGTTGGTTTAGATGTACGGTATTGCAGGTTACTCGGAAACGATTAGAAGTCCAATACGATGATTTGAAGGATGAAGACGGAAGTGGTAATCTTGAGGTATGAAGTTCTATTTTTTCGGGAATTTTGATATTTTCATCAACTCAAATGACCTTTTTACCCCTTGGGGTAGAGGTAAAGTCTGCCTACATCCTACCCCTCCGAGACCCGACTAGATTTACCCTGTACGTTTGGTTTTGACTGATTTTTGACTTGTTTTTCCTTTTTAAGGAATGGGTTTCGGCTCTCCGATTGGCCATGCCAGATAAACTTGGGATGAGATACTCGGGTCGGCCAACTCTGCGGCCAGCACATTTGGAAAACGAAACAAACGTTGCTTTTGAGGTCGGTTCCCCGGTGGATGCGTGGTGGAGTGACGGCTGGTGGGAGGGAGTGGTAACTGGAATCAGTGATGAATCTGGGGATGGAAATGTTCGCGTTTACGTTCCCAGTAAGTTCTTTGATCCCGATGATAAAAAGAAAACTTTAGCTTTATTACCGTAATGATTTGACCCATTTCTATCTTGATAACTTGAACTTCGTATAACATAGTGTTTGCGACCGTAGCTTAGTTTTTGAGCTTGTTGAATAAGCCCCGTTTGGTTAGCCATAAACTAGATTTTTGTAGAGCTTCTTTTTCTTCCAATATGACCCTTATATTTTTCCAGTTAGTTTTTCAGCATGTTCTTTTAGGTCGTTTTACATTGTCATCTAGCTTATTAGCCAACGGCTAGCTTTCCGGCCGGCAACCGGCTTTCCGGCCAACAACTCAGTTTGGCTAGCTTTTCAGCTAACGGCTAGCTTACCAGTGAACAACTAGTTTGGATAACTTATCAGCCAGTTTGCCAAACATAGCCAAAGATTCGAGCTTTGCATTCCGTCACATTGTCACAGTTGAATCTTGGTTCTCTATGCTTCTCGAGCCAAATCATGATAGCTTTAGCCTTATATAGCGTCGTGTTTCCCCCAGGTGAATCTTGATCCTCTATGCCGTATCTGACCCGATATTTTCTTCCGTTTTTTGTTGACAACAGGCGAAACTTTGTTTCTTGAACTACACAGAAAGAACATTAGAGTTTCGAAAGATTGGGTGGGAGACCATTGGGTCGATCTCGAAACGAAACCCAACATCCATTCATTGATACCTGCAGATACAGGCCCAAATGTAGATGAAACCAAACCCGAAAGTTTGCCAATTTCGTCCAAAGAAACCCCTGCTTCTAACGACCCACCTGAATCAAATAACGACAAGCCACTTCAAGAGGACGACATTGGTCGTAAAGCCGAAAACGACCTGAATCCATCCCACGATGATAACGATATCGAAATTGCCGAAAAGGGCTTGAATCATGAAGCGGAATGAGACACCCGAATTACCGAATGACGGTTTGTGAATAGCAGTGATCAAAATGAGGTTAGGGTTTGTACTTTTTACTGATTGTTTTTTTAGGGTTTTCACTTTAGTAGGAGAAGAGGACCACCCTACGGTGGGTGGACCTCCAATTTGTAACCTTTTAGTGCTTTGACGACTTGAAAATCGTGCATTGAAAGATGTACATTTGGGATCTGGTTATGTATTAGTTGTTGATGTACCATTGATGAACCAACAGTGGAAGTGTTGACTAGGTCGTGATTGTCGTTTCATTGT
This sequence comes from Cynara cardunculus var. scolymus, assembly GCF_001531365.2. Lineage (NCBI taxonomy): Eukaryota > Viridiplantae > Streptophyta > Magnoliopsida > Asterales > Asteraceae > Cynara > Cynara cardunculus. The sequence continues at coordinate 16,055,302 of NC_037533.1, read as the reverse complement.
GTTGTAGTTGTCGTTTTGTTGAAAGCGGTTGGCGTTTCGGTTTAGAAACTTGGAACTTTGTGTGTCGATGTGGTCGAAAATGCGGAAATCGGTTAACCGGTCGGTTATGTTGGATCGGTTCGGACCTTTAAAATGCTTGAACCGTTTTTGTCTCTCTTTAACCAGTCATGGTCTCCGAGGAAAAGAATTAGAGACTCGTAAAAAAGGCATTTGGTCTAACAGTATTTGGATTATCAGTCGAGCTTAAGTATTTAAACCGAATTGGAAGTTCATTTGTTATATATAAACTAGAAGGTACTCGTGACTCGTGCAATACATCGAAACACATCTCGATTTCAATGTTTTGGTTTATTTTTTTTTATGTCGATATAATACGGTTTTATATGGTTTTGAGAAAGCGATGATGTTTTTATTTTTAAATAAAATATAAATTTGAAAATATTATAAAAATTTGAAAAATATATATATTGATATTAATATCAAATTAACTATTAAAAGTTTTTGTTTTTTTATGTAATTTCTTAAATTCAAATTTTTTCTATTATAATTTAATTTAGATTTAATAACGAAATAATTTAATTTAAGTTTAATAATAATTTTTTTATAAAGATAATACTTAAGTATTCTGTTAAAACTCAATGATTATCCTACTTATATTTAGATTTTTTATATTTAAAATGTGATGTTTATTTTGTATTTGATTATGTTTATCTGCAGTTAGTTACACGAATTCAAATATGGAGCTTTAATAAGTTGTACTTATKYAAAATTTACTTGTAATCTTGAATTTTAAGTAATATGCATCAACATACAGTAATTCGTGCATAAAAAATGGTTTTTAAGAATTTTTGTCAAATCGTTTATAATATAACTAAAAGGGTACTCGTGCAATGCATCGAGACACATTTCCATTTCAATGTTTTGTTTTATTTTTTATCCATGTCGATATAATACGATTTTATGTGGTTTTGAAAAAACAATAATGTTTCTATTTTTGAATAAAATATAAATTTAAAAATATCATATAAAATTTGCAAAAAATATATCAATAAATTAACTATTTAAAAGTTCTTGTTTGTGTATTTTTTTTAATTCAATTTGTTTATTATAATATATTTTAACGTAGCGAAGTAACT